>NC_079564.1:18015252-18615252 GCF_015846415.1 Triplophysa dalaica | reverse complement strand
ACCCGCTGGCAGGTGTGTATTGATCTCCCTGATCAAGAAAACAACGTCGTCATAATATCCATACTTTATTCTGCAAAGTTTGTTTGATATCTTTGGATCTCTGTTGATGAAAATCTCAATTTCTTTGTCTTTAGGAGGGTTATCGCTATATATTGTCCTGGTCCCACTATGGTCCAGAATGAAAGCAGCATCGTCCTCATTAAAGGTATACCACGACGTAGGATATTCAAATTCTATCAACCCTACTTCCCATTCTCCTTTTAGGTTTATAGCTCTCGCTAAGAGGGTTGTAAAATTAGATATTTTATTCTCCGGATAAACAGATGAAGATGCGTTGCAGGGGAGTGTAACATAAAAGCCAGCCTCAGCCATGGTAGGTTTTACACAAATGTATACATTCTAGGCAGTTAACTCTGTCTTATGGTATCTGTACATCCCCCATTTCTTTTTGATCAATCCATGAGGCAAATTTTGCAGGCCATCCGAGCCATTGTACCAGCAATAATGTTTTTTACCTCTCTTCTTCTTGTCTAAAATTTTTTCCACTTTAAATTTCTTGTTTTTACCAACAAGAATTTTTTGTATTTCTTTTTCATAAAAAACTCCTTCAATAACATCTCCGTCGTAATCACTCAATCTGTAGATAGGTGGGTCTCTTGGGATACATGTGGTAATGGTGAAAAACTCTTGCGTGTAGTTTTCCTCATAGCCTTTGCTAAATGGACCTCTTACTTTAGAAATACGTACGATATCACCAACTTTGTACTTAAATGAGGGTTTGACAAGGCGAGATCTGCTATCTCCATATAGATTTTGTAGCACCACAGATTCATTTTCTTTGTTTACATCAATAGGTCTCATCTTGATACTCCTGTGATAGGATGCGTTGTACCCCTGCGTTATGTCTTGAAGTATGTCAATATAGCGTTTTGAGTTTGTAGCTGTTAAATACCTCCACATCCTACCTTTTAACGTTCTGTTAAACCGTTCAACAACACATGACTTTAATTCAGGAGCTGTTGCGAAATGTGTAATGTTATACTTTTTTGTGAGTTTTTGAAAGTGTTTGTTAAAGAACTCAGTCCCCCTATCGGTCTGTAACCTAACTGGAGTTCGTTCTCGCAGTATGGACTCAAAGGCTTTAGCAACCTCTACACCGGTTTTGTTTTTTAACACACGAGTCCAGGCATATTTACTAAAAAGATCTATGCATGTCAACAGAAAGTGGTTGTTGTCATTTTCTTTTGCATACGCTGACATGTCCACTAGATCGGCCTGGAACTGCATGTCAATACCATGGACAAAAACCCTATTCCTTTTGTATTTTAGAGGAGCAGTTTTGTGCAGTGTGTAAGTATCCTGACCGGCGAGCCATTCTGATACCTCTTTATCAGTTAAACGAACACCCGTTTCTTTTAAAAAAGCATCTTTTAAACGTTTTTTACCACCTAAAGAACCAGGGTTTGAAGGTGTGTAATAAATATTTTTCATTTGTTCTTCAGACATATTGTCGCATCAGTTTCCACAAAAGAATAACAGAGATAGTTTAAGTGTTGTGGGGTTTTATTTAAAAACAGTAAAAAGAAAATACATCATACGTCATCCAGTATGTGTAGGAATTTTATACATACCACAATGTTTTTATCAAGAATGTAGTCAACAAGTGATTCAATATCATTAATCTCACAGACATCAGTCTGATCATTTCTTAATTTTGTAATTACACATAAATCAGTTACATACCTACACATACATAATAAGTCTATAATTCTAATAGAATTTCCGGTAACACTTTATAATAACTGCACGCTATGAATCATTTGTTAAGCATCAGTACATAGTTAATTAATCATTTATGAAGCGTTGGCCCCACATTAATAGACATTAGTAAGCAGTTTATAAATACAGCTATAAATGCTTTGTTCTTGATTTATAAGCATGTATAAAATATGCTTAATAATCAAATTTTCATACTTTATTAAGGATGAATTCATCATTTCAAAATTAAGGATTACATTACTTACAAACCAGTTAGTTAGGAGTTGTCAGTAGTTCATTAGATCATTTAGAAAGTGTAAGTAAATGATTAATAAACTCTTTAAATGCACATTTATACATCTTATTATTCTGACATATAGTAACAGTTACTTAATTTGTTAATAAATGTTTTTTTAACACACATTCCTGCTGTAATGCATGATTAATTAAGGTAGTTATAAAACATTTACTAGTTGTTAGAGAACTATTTTTTTGTGAGCTCATCTAAAGTGAGGACTATGTATGCCTTGTAAAGCATTTACAAATGCTTTACAGTCTTTATTTCAAGAACCAAGTGATCCACAGATGTCGGCATTCCGGATGAAATGGTAAGTTTTCGTGCATCCTCTTCACATCCTAAAAGGACTCCGAAGATAACTGGTGCTGCCATCCTGCTTTATTGATCTACATGGCAGGCCCAAACATGGTTGGAAACATAATAAATAAAACGTTCACATGTTAAAGTCACAAAAAAAAATGTTCGAAGCACTGAAAGTACATACAAATCTTACCTTTGACAACGATGTGTCTCTTCAGGGTTACCAAACGTTTGGAACCAACTGTGTAGGCCACAAGCGGATAAAAATCTGCCAGTTCCTCAATAACTCTCCTTCTTTCCCTGGTGAAGAAGTAAACTCAAAGGCTCTGAAGTGGTCCTGATACCAAGCACACAATAAACGAACAATAAAACTTAGCTTATCTCCCCTTACGCACATTTGGAGAACTTCTGCAAATTCTGGCATTCCAGAAGTTGAACCTCATGCAACTATCATTCCATTGTGGTAGTTAATTCCTCTTGAGGTGACACTTTTTGCAAGATTAACTTGACTGATATCTGGATACTTCTGCCTGAGAGCCAAAACAACTTCTTTATTCAACACATCAACCTGCACTGTGGAGACATTTGTAACTATCAAATCAGATGTAA
Source organism: Triplophysa dalaica (assembly GCF_015846415.1). NCBI lineage: Eukaryota > Metazoa > Chordata > Actinopteri > Cypriniformes > Nemacheilidae > Triplophysa > Triplophysa dalaica. The sequence goes on along the minus strand of NC_079564.1, from coordinate 18,612,287 downwards.
CGAGACTAGAGGAATGTATGTGGTAACTGATGAATTGCTGGTGTTTCGCTGCCGATGTGAGTGCAATATTTCTAAAATTGCTTGTGTGTCGAGCAAATTGTTAAAAAAAAGCAATGTTTCGCTTCGAACTGCATTGTCCATAGACATACAAGTGGCCCAAAACACCTAATTAGGTGTGCATAATGTTCAAGATAGTGATGTTTGGGTAAAAGCCTTATGTCTGGGTTAAGCTCGAGTAGTGTCTGTCTGTGTTCAGACACCTTCACATCTGTCTCATCAGTATGAACAGGTGCAACAGCTAATTCCACAATTTCCTTCAGATCTAGTAACAGTTGCCAAGCAAGCTCATCCTCTGGTACCGAGACCCCTACAAGAAACGGAAACAAACGTATTAAATTCCAGTTCTCGTGGGCGTTGCCACCTATTGTGTTCTTACATGAATAGCTGTTTGGTATAATATGAGGTCGATTTTTTCTGTCGCTCAGCTTATAAGGAAATTTTAGGATTTGCGTGTTCAGATATTCAAGATTGAAGTACTTCTTGGAGATGAGAACACTCAAACACAGTGCCAGTTCACGAGGGACAATACCCTCAAATAAATCGTGGAAGATGTCTGGGGGGTAGCCTGTGCAATCATGAAAGTGGTGAAGATTTTCTGTTAAAACACAAGCTCTTTTTACTCCAGAGAAACTTGTGTCAGTTTCGTTGGCAGACTTTACACGTTTTTCATGCAGTTCTTTTGTTCGCAGCAAAAAAAAAAAAAAAAAAAATCACCCGACTGAACGTCCTTCGGCTGAATTTCTATTTTCTGAGCAGTACAAAATCGACAAACATACTGTCCGGAGAAGCTCTCCACAAAACCTGCCAATCCGTGGGCTCCCAAATTATCCGCTACAACACTATGGACTGTTCCTCTGACAAACTTGCCAAGTTGTGAGATGAACACACCATGCTCTTCCAAATTACGAAGGACTTGTAGAAGTGACTAATATTTGTAACCATATACCTTTACATCATCACTCTTGCACAAAACACTCAAAAAAATTGAAGAGAATGTTGAATGAGAGCCTGTTTCAATATTTAAAAGTTCCTTAAAGTACTGCTTTCTGATATAGGCTGTAGCAAGTGGACCATCTTTCCCTATTGCGTTTACCAAAGGATTAGATTTACAGAGTACATCAGATAGTTCCTTAGGAATTAAACTATCAACTTCTAGGTCTTTGTTTTTAAAAAAATCAGAAAGACTGCTGTAACTTACAGGCACAGACACAGTACTTAAGAGGAAGTGTAGTTCTTCAAGTTGTTCATCAATGGCCGTAGAGGGAACATAAAATATGCTTTCTAATTTAAGTAGAATGGAAGCTATTTTTTGTTCTACTATTTTTGGAAGGTCCTCTGAAGTATCTTTTTCACTATCTGCATCTGACAGAGTAACAAAATCTATGTCCGCAGAAGATGAGAGACTATCATCTAGAGTAGTACCAGAATCATCAGACTGAACAGCGAGTTTCACAACACCAGCCTTAAAATCATTTAGAGTGTGGGGATTATGTTTATGTTTTTTATTCGAGTTAAACGTACCATATATGTTTGTCTCAAACATACATCCTTCAAACATGCAAGTTATGGTTTCATACTGCTTAAGGTGATGATTTACATGAGCAAAGTTTTCCTTCTCAGTTGACAGTTCCTTACATCCTGTCACAGGTCGGGATGGGCCAAGCCAGACTGCACCAACCCCTACACCAGGACCACCTCGAGGAGCGTGTCAGAGACAGAGATAAAATATGACAAGTTTATTTTAGAAGTTAAAACAATTGGAAAATCCTAATTTAAATCTTTCTTCGTCACCCTCAGTGGTCGAAGGCCCACGGGGCAGTGGCCAGGGTCTCTCCCACCCTCTTCCCGAGTACGGGATCCTGCGTTGAGTGCACGGTGGACCGGTAAATGGCCAGGGGAACTCCGACAGGTGAGTCGGTGGTCAGGGCTTTTGTATTTCCCACACAGGGGCAGAGTTTGCAGTGGATGAACGATGGGCAGGTGAATAGGCGGCATGTGCACAGTGCCGGGGTAGAGTGGTCAGGGGAGTCTTCCTCGGTAGGCGTGAGGTCGGAACTCCTCTACGCAGATACAGGGCTTAAGTGGATACACAGCAGGCAGGTATGTAGACAGATAGGAATCATGCAGGCTTTACGTCAACAGGCCGGGCAGAGCCCCTTCGGAACCCGACAAGACAGAACTTCAGATAAGCGTACGCCTCTCACGTTCCCTACAGGGGGACGAGCACTGCTCACAGTCCAGGTGGGCTACAGGAATGTAGCTGACTCAATGTCGACTGGCTGCACGCGGCTTCTTCTGGCACAGACAGAAAAGCTATTTCCAGCAGAGCACACAGCATTCACATTCGTTGTCAGAGGGGATAGACATCTCCCACAGCACTAGTGGGCTGACAGGCAAGCAGCAGGCTCCAATCGGCAGTTTGAACAGGCTCGGCCCGGGAACAGACAGGATAGACACTTCAGACAAGGCGTACAGTTCTCCTGCTAATATAACAGAGGGGTTCAATATGACTCACAGAGTTTATTCTTTCTGACATCCGGCCAGATGGCGCAGATCACCATCACTTAGCTCTCATTCCAGACAGTAGACTAGCATGACACATGGGGAGGACACGGCAATAAGGGATAAATCTTCCACACACACACAGCAATTCCACCTCGAACATACAATGTGGGGGACACGTCAATTTAGGCACTGCAGGTCCACTTCACAAAGTGCAAGTAAGGCCAGCACTCACCCATGGGTCTCTGTCAGAAGAGCGGCCATCGTCGATGTTCGAGCAGGATGCTTTCAATGTTCCTCCACAGACACGGACAGAATTCACATCACCATTTTCAATGGGGAAAGAGGAGGCAAGAGGTCGGTAATGAATCAGTATACTCCACGCAGTGATATTTGTAATCGCAATCCAGCACTCCAAACTACATCCAATTCAGTGTCGAATACATGCATTTAAGAGACTCAGCTTCCGGTTACTTAACTCTCTCTTTCAGCCCTTACGGTGTGCTTCCCTCTCCCTCCAACGTCATCAAGTCTCTCTCCAAGTCAACACCTTCCTCTTCACACAATGTTACTTCAACAGTTGCAACTCCCGAATAAGGGACTTCTCAACGAAGGAGAACCCCCTCCACAGTCTCTTTCTTTTGCCTTTTATATGTTTCCAATTGCCGACGTGGCCTCATCACGGGTCTCTAAGTTAATTCTCCACACCTGATGTCAAGTAATCATTACTGTCGTCAAGGCAACCGGTACACAGTGGCACGGGGAGCGGTGTTACATTGTTATCGTCCCGGAGGGAACACCAATTCGACAGAACTAGTTCCGCTCTCTATTTGTCACACCGTGACACATCCACATGCCTGACAAAAGAATGTAGTTAACTGAATGTGTGTTGTTTTTGACTTCCTGTGTGTTTGATATGTGTGGGTCAGAAAGTTCTTCAACCTTGTGAATGTGCAGGGGCAATCTGCATATGAACAGGGATACCTGCAGTTGCGACCGTAATGAAAATGTTTCAGTCTAAAATGTTTCAGCAACTCGTACCGGGAAGATAATGAAGTGTCACACACTTTACAAGGCCACATTCACATACCTGTAAACAAAAACAAAAGAAAAATGTCAGTTAGTTAAAAATAATTTATACTTGTTCTATTGCATCTACATTCAACCTTTGAGGGCAATCTGTATAGAAAAGGATTCCTGTCCTGCAGTACATGTAGACAATTAAATGTCACACGCTTTACAATGCCTTACATTTTACATGTTATGTTGTGTTTTAATGTTTTCATTTCAATGATTATCAGATTTAAGGTAACTTACCTTAGGGTAAAATGCAGTACATGTTGATAATGAAATGTTGCATATTAAAAGGCCACTTTCACATTTCTGTGAAGACAAAAGACAAAATATCAGTTATTGCAAAATATGAAGACAAAATATTATTATTTGGCTTTTTTACTGTAACTACTAAATTGTTACTGTACTGTAAATACATCTTCTAGTACTATAAATTATTAACATTATAATACATTGATTTTAACAAACTATTTAAAGAATACTTCAAACTAAAAATAAACTTATATCAAACTTGTAAGACTTTCTTCTACTGAACACAATAGATATTTTTAAGATTTTTTTTCAAACAGAAGCTGTCATATAGGTTTGGAACCACATGTATGCATGTACATAATGTTTCTTATTTTACCCATATTTCATTTTACATGTTATGTTTTGTTTTATTATGTTTTTATTTAAATGATAATCAAATAAAATTTTAGCAGATTCAAGGTGAACTTGCAAGGCAATTAATAAAAAAAATGTGTATGCACTTTACATCTCATTAAAACTTTGCTCTTGAAGAAATAAAAATGTGGACAAAATAAATGACAATTGTAAAAATGTTCAAATGATTGAAGTTGTTTTACACAATAGAGGCAGCGTTCACATCACCCAAACAAACTGAACTCTGACATCAATCGTATCCTGGTGCGCACCAAAAATGCTAATATGAAACCGCTCTAATTTACCAATTCAGACCTGATTCATAGAACAGAAACACATTTCAGTTTAAATATCATCAATCCCACTTATAGTTGCAACAGTGGGAAATCATTTAAATCTAAATTATCTTAAAAGCATTAAAAAATCAACAGTAGATGACTAGACACATCTTAAAATATGGTGAACATACTAATTGTAAATGGATATGAGCAGTGTGGATTATGCTCTTTTATGAAATGTCATATTATACCCGCCCTTCCACTTCTATCACCACGGCTCTAGCTGACCCTCCTCAGGTGGCCCCCCAGGGACAAAGAACATTGGCGACAGCCCAAGGAGACCCAGGACATTGTCCACGACTCCAACCACAACACCACTGTTGAGTTGCACCGGGACAGTCCCCATCCCACCTTTTCCAGGAGAGGGCAGCCTCAACTTGACATAGTGCATGCCGATCTCAATTTGACGTTGCGTCATGCCTATCTCAGAAGCACTCTCCACTCGTCGGTGCATCATGCAGCAGGCAGGTAAGAAAGCAGAACCGCCCGCTTCCCTGGGTCCCCGCCCTGGGCGAGACGGCCATTCTGGCAACCACAAAACATCCCTCCATGGGGATGATGATGCAGATTGCTCCCCTAGCCTTCTGTCATGGTGTCTGTGAGTGTGGTCGTGTGGGCCTGCCCGTCACATTGGCTAGTGAGGAAGATCCGTCTAGGCAATGCAATTTAGTTTACCAGGCCCCCACCCAGGTCTCGGGGGATTCTGTTTACCTAGGAGGTCCGCCCGACTTCTCTTATCTCGGTATGGAAATAGGTAACAACGAGCGTGACCAGTCAATTCTGCGCTGCCAGACTTTACTTTTCAAGCAGCAATCAGCGGTGTCGAGACGCATCGTGGTGACAACAGATGCCTCCCTGCTTTGCTTAGATGCTTTTTGCAATGGTCTTGCAGTGTCGGGTCATCAGACAGGCTGCCTCACCACTTGGCCTGCTCTGAAGAGCTTCCTTCTCCTCATTGAGGGCAAGCATGTGCTGCTCCACTTTGACAGTTCTACTGCAGTGGCGTACAAAACTGGGTGGCATTTGCTCACAGCAGATGTAACAACTCGCCCAACGTCTCCTATGGATACTCATATCCCGGGTAACCTCAACCATCATTTTCATAGGTTTTTACACCCACCTGACTTTAAATGAATTGTGTGACTTTGTGGGCAGCAATGAATGTTTCTATCTATTGTAATAGTTGTGTATGAGTCTCTTGATTGTCCTCAATATAAAAAGATGAATCTCAGCATCACACAGTTACTGCTGGACGTGTGTGAAATATCCAAAAATGCTGAAAAAAAAACAAAGATTGTGGAGGACCTGGGTGATTTATTTGAAGATCATTGGACAGTTTAATGACTCATGATAAACAAGAAACCCTTAAACAACTATGACTAAACATAAAAACTGTCATTGATTGTTTAGGTGATATCATACAGTATTAAGAATCAGGGGCATGGAAACTTTTGCTATTTTTTTTAAATGATGTTATTTTTCTTTAGTGTGAACATTATGTTAACATTAATTTAGTGAATTAACTTTCTTAGGGCAGGAATAAATATAAAAATAGACCTAAATTTTCAAAAAGTTTCAGCTTTTTCCAAATTCTGCCAGGGCTATGCAAACTATTGAGCACAACTGTATCGAATCACGTAGGAGATTGGGAGCATATAAAAGGAACGAGCGACCGGACCGTCGAAGAGAGAGGACCGGGCCCGAACACGTTTTACGTTTGTATTTATATTTATGTTTATGTTTTGTTCGCCGGCGGTCGTCCGTGAGGGGCCGCCGGCTGTTATATTACATTATTAAATGTTTTGAAATGTCTTCCGGTTCCCGACTCATTCCTTCCCTTTTATGGAGATTTATTACATTGGTGACGAAACCCGGGAGGAAGGAGAGACATGCTGTCGGAGAGCCCTCTCTGCTGAGGGGCATCGCGGTGCTGAGGAATTCGGGCAGCGCGGACGAGCGACGCCCGCCAGTGGTTGCCCGAGGCGGTGGTTCTGGAGCGAGGATTCGGCTGGGACGGAGAGCTCCCTGCCGTGCTCCTGGGCCGATGTGGGGTGGCGGCCATCCAAGAGGGAGCGGAGGAGTCAACGCCGTTGGCCGTGAGCCGGAATGCTGCTGCCAACAGCCATGATGGTGAGGAGCAGGAAACGGCGGACTGACTCGCTGCCGATGCCCTCACACAGAGGAGCCATCACCAACCGCCAGGAGGCGGAGGAGGATCGGGCGGTCGACCGGACGTCCAGCACCACTGCATAGCACCGCGAGGAAGAGCCTCTCGGCTGGTTGAGGAACGAGCGGCAGCATGTCAGGGAACCGGATTATAATTTTTTTTTCTCTCCCCTCTCTCTTTCCGGTCGCTCCGAGGGCTCCCTTCTCCGTTGTCTCGTCTCGTCGCTGCATACCACCCACCCCACCCCCCCAAGGGAGGAGGAGGGAGCATGCACAGTCGCGGGGGTACCCCCCGGCCTGTGAGGGGTGATGAGGGTATGTAGTAGAGTAGGCGGTCGCCGGCTGAGCCGGAGGCCCCTCACGGACGACCGCCGGCGAATAAAACACAAGAACGTAAATATAAACTTAACATATGTTCGGGCCCGGTCCTCTCTCTTCGACGATCCGGTCGCTCGTTCCTTTTATATGCTCCCAATCTCCTACGTGATTCGAGCCCGGTGTGCGCACAGCTGGCGCTTATTCACAATTACTCACCGGACTCGAACCACGGTCTCGCCCCGCCTACTCTACTACAATTTGTTAAAAAATGTATAACATAACAGACAAAACTGTTGTATGTGAAGTGTTTTGAATTTTAAATTTGATATTGTATTTAGATATACATGCTTGATGTTATGTTTATAAAAATAAGCTGAGTTAATAAAAAACCTGTAATTTTCATTGCACTTTACTTTCTATTACATAGCAATAGAAGAATGCCAAAAGAAAATGTCATGGTTTCATTGTAAATATCATTATGAACCTTGGGGTTTTTATGTATTAAAACCATCATTAAATTCCCATTATAACTAATAAATCCATTACATTTTCTATTGTGTATTGGGTAGGGTTCCATAGTATTCTTTTATCATGGTCCACTATAATTGGTTTACCTTTACATTCGCATACCTGAATATGAATTAATCAAAAGTTTTTATTTTCTTTGCAGGGAAAGCAAACAACGAAATTCTTAGATCACCTCTAACACAAAACACAAGATATAAAAACATATTTGTAATATAATATGACAAAAAAACTCTCTGGCCGGCGCTTTAGACATCAATCACCAGGACTTCCTGACACAGAAGCAGCTTATTCCCCCAGACAATCTCTGTCAGTGTTCTGCCTCATCTTGACTTATTTTTTTTGTGGCAGAACCAGGACAGGATCCCTTGTTTCTTGTAGAGAGAGAGGTTTTTGGGCCTCTTTGTACGCCATACTCTCTCTCTTAGTCTTGTCTTGTTATTGCCTGTTAATTAGTTATGCCCCACACCTGTCACCCATTGATTATCCTCCCTATTATTGACCTTGTGTTGCTTGTCCTGTGCTTGTTCCTTGTCTTTTGTTCATTGGTATTTGTCACTCGTTGCTTGTGTCTTGTGGGTGAGTTCCTGTCATGTTAGTAAGTTTAGTATTCTGCATGTAAAGTGTTTTTAGAATGAACCAGCCACAATAGGACTCAGCAGACACAGGGATTATTGCGGGAAGGGTCGACACGGCGGGACTCCCTGCCGGACTCCCTTTAAGGGTCGGGTCGACGGGCTTCCTTTCTGGGTCGAGGTCGACGGACTCCCTTCCATGCCTGAGGATGCCGTGCTCCAGTCCGGGGTCGAGGTTCGGTTTCCTGTTCCCGCCACAGATCCCTGCCGGCATCCCAGCTGGTACCCAGGCCTGTGGAGTCTACTCCTTGTCCTGCCAGTGATCCAGCCAGTTTTCTTGTTTGCTGCCCAGCTGCCATAGAGCGCTGCCCAGCCGTCGGAGAAGGCTACCCAGCCACCGACATCCTGTCCTGTCCTGTCGACACCCAATCCTGCCCAGCAATCCCGTGTGTCAGCCGGCAATCTATCCCGAGTGTCAGCCGGCATGCCAGTCGATGTGTGAGCCGGTAATCCACTCCATGTGTCAGCCGGTAATCCAGTCCGTGTGTCAGCCGGCTTTTCAATTCAAGTTTATTTATATAGCGCTTTTCACAATGTGCATTGTTCCAAAGCAGCTTTACAGGAGCTAACAAGAAAAACAGAAAAAAAGAAATGTAAAACACAGCACAGTGCATGGGGTTTATAGAACAGAGAGCAGTGCAGTCTCAGTGGAATAGCCGCTCTTGAAACCAGACTGGTTGCTGTCCAGGAGGTTGTTCTGGGTGAGAAAGGATGAGAGCTGGTTACGTACACCATGTTCTAAACTTTTAGGGGAATAGGGGAATAGGGATACCGGTCTGTAGTTTTCTAACAGTTCAGGATTAAGAGTAGGTTTCCTTAGTAGTGGGATAATACAGGCATCTTTGAAGAGTGAAGGTAATGCACCAGTGGTGAGAGTTGAAAATCGGGGTCAGAGAGGGAACAATCGGTGGAGAGATAGCCTGGAGGAGATGAGTGGGGATGGGATCTAGGGGGCAGGAAGTCAGGTGGTTAGAAGAAATGACCTCGGAAACGTCCTCTTCAGATAGGAGAGAGAATGAGGGGAGCAAGCATGTGTCTGGGGATTGGGCGTGGTCAAGAGACTGTGGCGCAGAGAATTGATTGGCTGACAGTTTGAGACGGACGCTGCCCACCGATGCACCCAAATTTTTCCCAGGTCATCCAGTGGAGTCGAAACGAAGGGGGGAGCACCCGCGATCGATTGGAAGAGTTTTGGGTAGGTGCCGGTGCCTTGCAATCTAAACTTTATGTAGGCCTACCGACTCCTCCGAGGCCTGCCTGAAGACCCGGATGCCGCCCGGCGATGCGGGGTACTTTTGGCAGTACGCACCCTCCCACCCCTGCCTCCAGAATCAGCTACAGACTTGGAACTCGATATCGCGTTTTGGAAGACCACTGCGGTATATCTTACTGAGTGTTATAACCCTGTGACCTTTTGACCCCAGTATTCTAAAGCGTACATTAGCAACCTATATGTAGACTGCTGGAGTCTTTTTGGGTAAAAATAAATGTGACTGAAGATTCTTCACTCATGCAGATCCAGAGTGTTTTGCATCAGTGCTGGTAATAAAAAGACACACTCCATTTTAGAGATTTTAATCAGCTTCCTTATGGATTAAATGACGTTGTGTCGAGAACAACAGATGGGGTTCGCCCTTGAGAACCAATCAACTCTGACTACTATAGAAAAGGCCAATGAAATTTGGCGAATGAAATTTGCATGCCGGGCTCCACCCCCGGATATCCGGTATAAAATAAAGCCGGTGTGCAGCATTCATTTGACTACGAACAGAACAAATTCAATGAATTCTTCTTCTTCTACATTGCCGGATAGAGCAGCGGATCGTCCCTACCTGCAGCGACCTTCCCCTGCAAGATTGTCATTCAGAAGTTGCGGTTACGGGGGGCTGTCTTCCTACGGGAACCAGCCACCATTTCGTCTGCTACCCGGGCTGTGACATCTGTGGCTATGGCCCCGATGACCACCCACGTTAGCAGCGTTAGTGATATGAGGAACTCCATTCCATTCCATTTTCTACCGCTTATCCGAACTACCTCGGGTCACGGGTAGCCTGTGCCTATCTCAGGAGTCATCGGGCATCAAGGCAGGATACACCCTGGATGGAGTGCCAACCCATCGCAGGGCACACACACTCACTCATTCACTCACGCACTCACACCCTACGGACAATTTTTCCAGAGATGCCAATCAACCTACCATGCATGTCTTTGGACCAGGGGTGGAAACCGGAGTACCCGGAGGAAACCCCCGAGGCACGGGGAGAACATGCAAACTCCACACACACAAGTCGGAAGCGGGAATCGAACCCCCAACCCTGGAGGTGTGAGGCGAATGTGCTAACCACTAAGCCACCGTGCCATATGAGGAACTCTGCAAACGTAGACCCGCCAGCCAAGTGCTCACGGGCCGATCGCAACGTTCCCCGACTGGGGGTGGCATACCGTCCGGATCAAGGACCAAGGAAGTCCGCTTTCTTGTTGCACTCATCTCGCAGGGTGGGTTGTTGGTAACACTGTCGAGGACTTCGCTCAGCAGATTTCGACGGTGAAGCAGACAGTGGAAATTTGCTTTCTGGCAACCCAGGACCCCTTCGACATCGGCTCTAGATCCTGTGCCCCCAAAGGCGGCAACCCCGGAAGCGGAGGTCAAGAGGGAAACCTCCACCCCGTCAGCAACCTTCTCGTGAGAAGGGACACTGACGGGAAGACCCCAGGTAGAACAATAACCTTCACAGCCACGGTACAGGACGGCTCCTGCCTCGTCACCAAAGCCGGGCTTTTCAGGCCCTGGCGCCCACTTACTCACAGAGTTTTTTCGTTCTCTCTGGGTGTACTTGCAGCCGATCGCACACTCCACTGGACTGTGCCCGGCAACCCGACCTCACGCCCTGGCGAGTCCCACACATGGTAACCCATGAGCTTCCCCAGGTGGGCCTCCACCTCACGGTTAACTACCCAGTCCGCATGTTCCATGCGTTCTCCTCCAAGGACGAAAAAAAGTTTCTCTATCAGGAAACTGAGGTTACATACGTATCCAAGACGTTCTTAAGCATAATTTATTCAGCATAATTTATTATTATTCGTCCATTTTAAATGCAGTACTGTAAAAGCATTTTTAATGCTTAAGATTTATTTAGGCTACTGCAGAAAAAAAAACTTCAAATACTTTTATGTAGGCTGATGTGTGTTTATTAAATTATTACATAGGAATTTAAAGAAACCTTATGCAATGTTTCTGTCGGTGTTATTTAGGAAGACTGCTAGGTTAGCATATGTACCTGAGGACGTGGATGATGAACTAGTAGCTAGGCAGTCAAAGATAAGACACTTTGAAAGATGTTTTGCCAGATTGCTTGTGTTTCCGCTCTTCCAATCAAAAATCTTGTTGCACTTGTTGCAACAACCATTGTTTGTATCCACTCAAGTGAAATGTTACCATACTTTAGACCGTTTGATTCTCTTCGCCATCGTCACTCTATTAAGCGCGAGCTTTCATGTTGTGTGCTTGCAAGCTCTCGTGTTGTGTGCGTGCAAGCTATGTGTAGTGTGGGACAGACGGACATTTCGCGTGCGAGATTGCAAATAACAAAAATCCAGGTAAATGTCTTTAATCGCAAATGAAATGGTTGATCAGTTAAAATATGCTAGCTAAAGTTTATTTAACCATTATAAATAGGAAATGTTTTTCTTAATTTCTCCAGTACCGACAGCAGAACCGTTAACGTGAGAGCTTATCGATACTTCGGTCTTTCATAATTTAGCCCTGGGACTGATTAAGTATCAGGTTTCGGTACCCACCCATAATCATAACCCTTTTGTCAAGCATGAGCACATGAAAATGAATGGGATAAGTTAAGAGTGTCGACGGCTCCTGTTCCTGAATGATCAACTACGCCGGTCTTTTCTTTGAGAAGAGCACCATGACAAGAAGAGACGCCACTTATAGGCGTACAGTCGCCTAGTGGCTGGGGCCTGGCCTGAGGATCTCCTCGTCCTGTCCAGGAGCCAGACATGGAGGTTTCAGAGGTCTAGCCTGGGATGCCATAACGTGCCTGTAATACAGTTCAAAGTAGGGAAGGAAGGAGGCGGTAACCGGTGAAAGTTAAACCAACTTTTAATCAAAATAATCAAACAATAATACGGAAGTAAAAGGCCGACAGTCGACCGTGAGGTGGCTCCACGAACATAAATACAAATTTAACACATGTCTGGAACCGGTCCTCTCTCGACCGCAGTCCTCTCGCCATTCTCTTACTCTCCCGATCTTCTCCTCCTCACGCCATCGGCCGCCCTCGTTGCCTCATGGGTCGGACGATGTCTACGCTAGTGGTAAAAGAGAGACACCTCTGGCTGAACCTTAAGCTGATGAGAGACACCGAGAAAGTCCGCTTTCTCAATGCAGCCATCTGGCAGGGGGGGCTGTTTGGTGACACCGTCGAGGACTTCGCTCAGCAGTTCTCGACAGTGAAGAAGCGCCCAGAGGCCTCCGAGATCTCGTGCGACGTCTGCTTCCCAGAGCTAAGGGCTCCGTCCGCGAAAGGTTACCGGTCAGGGCTGTACCCATCTTTCTCCAAGAAAGCACTTGAACCCCGCAACCACCAAACTGGAAGGTTAGAGTTTCGCAGAAGCTTCAAGCTGACACGCCCAGGCCTGTTAGCGTTGCTTTGCTAGAGACTTTGACGCGATACAGTGTTGTGCCGTTTACCATAGGTAACCCCATCTGTCGGCTCGACACAACGTCGAGAGACCGACAGAAAGGGAACGTCTTGGTTACTTATGTAACCTCAGATCCCTGATGGAGGGAATGAGACGTTGTGTCCCTTATGCCACAAACACTTATAGTATTCTGCTGCAGTCGTGAGAGGCTCTCAGGCTCTTCAGAACAAAAGGTAAATGAATGCTGCACGCCGGCTTCCTTTTAACGCCGGCAAATTTCATTCGCCAAATGTCAGTGGCCTTTTCTATAGTAGTCAGAGTTGATTGGTTCTCAAGGGCGAACCCTAAATGTCACTCGACACAACATCTCGTTCCCTCCATCAGGGAACTGAGGTTACAGACGTAACCAAGACGATAAGTCGTCTGCTTACATTTGACTAATGTACAGCTAATACAGTTCCTCCTGAAACAATAAACACATGTCAAACAATACTTTTAGGGCTGAGTTTGAGTTTACTGTGGGACTACTTTCCTGTCCTGCATGTGTTTTGAAGCCTGAGGTGAAGTGTGTTCAGTTTGAGATGTTTTTAAACATGTTAAAGTTCATCATAATATCTTAAAATCTTAAAATCAGGGGTGTTCTTGTCACTTTCAAGTTTACTAACATAATCAATCCAAAAACCTTATTATTGCTCAAAATGTTTTGGAAAGACAAACATCTAATCTACAATCACTTGTTCAAATGATAAAACTAATGCAAACGAGCTAAAATCGACCCAAGAAGCTCTGGAAAAAATGCAAAACTATGTTTAAAAAAGAAGACAAAAGTTTAAACCGGGTCTCATAAGAACTTAGTTTTGGAGATAGTTTGTCTTTGTTCAGCACACAACAAGAGTTAGAGAACATGACAATTCAGCTGGTTATTGAAGCATTATAGATGATCATACTGAATACTCATTCTCTAATAATGTTTTACCACATTGATGCTCTCATGAAGAAGATAAAGGATATCAAAGAGTCTGAAAAATTTGAAGTTCTGTGGAATATCATCAAGACAGCAGAAAAAAAGGGGAAACTCATTTTTTAACTTAAAGCCAACAATCACTATGATTATATAAAAAATACCAATTTTTCTTCCTTAAAGGGACAGTTCACCCAAAAATATTTTTCCAGCATGTTACACCTGTTAAGCAGACTAGCCACAATGTGACACAATCATCTAAAGTAGTTTAAGCTTCGACTGCGGACGCAAAATGAGAGTAGGTGGCAATGTTTTATATATTCCATGTTAGATGGTGATTGGATAGATGACGATTGGTAGTGAATGGTCAAGGTCGAGTCTTCCCGGCAGAACTTGCGCTCAACTGAAGCTTGCATATCCTATAACTACATCATCTGTGCTGTGATTTGGGGAAACAGTAGACTAACTAAGCTTCTTTTTCAAGATGCATTACACGCCAGAGTGATTATTTTTCGTAAGCGACGTCACCTATATGCCATTACAGTGTAATGTTGTTGTTTTGAAGAGTTCTTAAGAACATGAAATGGGATTAGTCCCTGTCTTTGAGATCTGGTTCAGGATGAACTATAGTGAAGAGGGTGTGATATTTACATTTAGGCATTTGGCAGATGCTTAAATCAATGCATCTTACATTGCATTACGCTGTAAAAAAAATTCTGAGTAGGTGCAATCCCTGGGAATGAACCCATGATCTTGGTGTTGCTGGCAATATCCTCTAACCACTGAGCTCCAGGAATTATATTTGTTTTCTCGTGGCAGCAGTCAGAATGACATAATTTCCAGCAGCTCCAGAGGGATGACATTTCACATGACTGTTGTGGCTTTAAAAACTTCAGAATGAAGAGAAGTTAATTTAGTTCAGCAGGCGGTCCCATTGTAAGAAGAGCTCGATAAAACGAAATCTTACAAAGGGTTTGTCAAAATTACACTGTTCTCTATCTCTTGTTATTTATGCCAGCGCTCCAGTACCTCCTGCCCTTGTTTTGATGTTCTGTAGATGTTCAGCTTTTTCAGGCTCATTCATTTCTTTCAACGTCTCAATGAGAAAGTCAATGTGCTGAAGTATGAACAGAGAACCAGTGTTCAGAGCGATCATCTCCAGAGACTCCACACTGTGATAAGCTTCAATCAGCAGCTTTAATTTGTCTTTCTCTAATTCATGAAGTTCATCCTTCAGCTTGTTGACCAAAGACTCATAATCACTCATTTTGTTTTCATATTTCTTCTTTAAATCTTCATAGGTCATCTTCTCTTCTCTAGACTTTACTGCATATATTTTACCTTCTTTGACATGTTTGCTGTAGTGGCATTTATTTGTAAACACTGTGCAGTGTTTATTTCTCATCACTTCACACCAGGAGAGATTTGTAACCCACCAGCATCCTGGATAGTGACAGTTCTCCTCACAGACGGTGCACAACAATGCCTTTTTAGCTACAGCAGGATCAATATCAATCTTTACATTGTAGGGCACTTGAACTGTATACTCAAAGTTATTATTTTCTTCAACATCTTGCTTGTGTTTCTCCAGAGCTTCTTTAGTCTGCTTCAGCTCATTTTGTTTCAGTTCTATCTCTTGAACACGTGATTGAAGATTAGAGATGTTTGCCTCCAACTGTTTTCGATGCTTCAGCACTTGTCAAGAAACTTAAAAAACTGTGCCACTCCTCTATAACTGAGATCCCATGATTGTTTCTGGGTTGTTTGATATTCTTCTTCAAGAGTCTCTGACTGACAGTTGTCAAATAGAAAATAGATGGGCTGGTTCTTCTCATTTACAGCACACTTGACTTTAACTTCTTTGACGGCTGTCAGAGAATGTTTAGGAGGAAGCCCATTTGAGTGTGTGAAGAGTAACACAATGTTTTCTTCAATATCTTCAACAAATAATGACTGAACAGCATCAAATATGTATTGTTGCCTGTCAGTGAGTCGAGTTTGATCTGCTTTAATCACGAGACTGTAAAAGACCCCCCAAAGGCCCAACAACGGAATCCAATGGTATGGTTGAAGGGATCTCGTGTTCTGCTTCTTGTCAGCGATTTCTACATGAAGTTATTCAAGAACTGTTACAATTTAGTTCCAATTTAAATGACTCTGTGGTTAATACCGATCTGACTCCAATTTCAATATAATATAAAATAACTTATATGTCATTTCAAATATATCTGTTGATAAGCGTTAATTTATCTATAAATCTTCATATTTGAATATTTAATATTAGAGTTATTCTTTCGATTGGGACCTGCAGTCGCTCAGAGTCTCACACCGGCCGGGCTCATGGATCTCACGGACACAAAACGGTCAGTTCCGATCTCTAGTCAGAGGTTGCCGGGTAAACTAATATCATTAAGTTTGGCCGCGATATGCTTGCTCAGAAACATAACAATAGTTATTTTAGTCACGATCATGCAACTTGCTAGGCCAGATGATAGGTGGAAATCATGTGAGCTTTAGCAATGCTCCTTTAAAAAATCTAGTATAAACTAGCCCTACCTATCCTGACACATCGATTTTGCGGTAACAGAACAGGTTCCTTTCAATCTACTTGTAATAACAGACTTTGAAGAATTCAGATAATATCAACAATAACAATTTATTATACCAGGCAGGCACAACATTAATTAAAATCATAGAATG
This sequence comes from Triplophysa dalaica, assembly GCF_015846415.1. Classification (NCBI taxonomy): domain Eukaryota; kingdom Metazoa; phylum Chordata; class Actinopteri; order Cypriniformes; family Nemacheilidae; genus Triplophysa; species Triplophysa dalaica. The sequence continues at coordinate 18,595,707 of NC_079564.1, read as the reverse complement.
AATATACAAAGAAATTCCTAATGTACTAAGCAAAGATTATTAACTTAGTATAAGAATAAAATGAAACCACAAAGTTTATCATACCTGGTAAAATTGAGACACACATTTGCAGTGTGGGAAGTTCTGTTTACAGATGCTTCCAAATCAAGACACACAGCTGCAATGTGGGAAGTTCTGGTTACAGAAGCCTTCCTCGAGTCTTTGGCCAATTCACATTATATACCCAGATGTAACAAAGCCAATGGTCAGCGAGAAACTTGGTTTGTTTGTTTTCTCGTCAGTGAAGAGAACATCAAATGGATCTCAATCTACATGTAAACAGGATTCCCTGAGAAAGTCACACCTCTTTGAGGAGTGCAGGTGAGGCATTAGAGTTAAAACGCTCTAATATACTCTCTGTTAGATTTAAAAGAACTAGACCTTTTACCCATCGCACCATGACCTTTAAAACAATACCAAACATGAATCATCAAAACTTCATACTATGACAATAAATGATATACACAGAATAAAGAGTAAGCATTTTCCTAGTGATCAGGCCTGAAGAGATGAAGGGGAGAGCTGTGATAAGAAGAGGGGGTTCAATTCCTGGGCATCAACAACCCCTGAGGGGAGGGCAGGATATCATTCCTCAGAATCTAGCAACAAATGGGGTTTGATTGTTTTGTATCCTAGCATCAAAAACAACCTTAGTTCTTAGAACATTTCCAGCTGCCTTACAAGACAAACAGCATTGGACCAAATTATCAGATTTACATAAATGCTGTAAACTCCTGGCAATCTCTTTATCCTGATCAGAACCACGAGTGTCTCCATATCCTGGTGTGTCAATGATTGTTAGGTCGAATGAACTCTCTGGTATATAAACACCATAGACAGTGATGATGGACGTCTGACTCCCACAATCAGAATGATTTTATGAGCTTTCTCTGGGTCTCCTTCACCAAAGATGATTTTTCTATATGACTCAGATTGATTCTGATTATCTGTTGTTGTTTGCAGACGATATCGAGCAGTTCTCCAGAAGTCTTTGCCCTGTAGTGTTAAATCAAAAACATACACAATTTTCTTAACAAAGCTCATCAGATCGTAATTTATGTGTTTATAACCTCATAATCATATACAGGTGCAGACAAAAGCTTAAATACACTGCAGAATCTTGAAAATGTTGCAAATTTAGAAAAAATAAAAGGATTATGTTTTTAATTAGGCACTGCCCTCAACAAGTTATTTACATAAAATATGTTTACATATAATATCACCAACTAATAACTATATTTGCAAAAATATGCCAATTCAAAAATAAAAATAAAACATTTATTTCATACTGAGATCTTCCCTTTTAAAATTCTTAGATTTTTGTAAAATATTTCAATAAAAAGTCCAAAGGATAAACGATGCAGATAAATCTTCACAGCCTTCCTTGATCATATTTAGTTGAATCATTTTAAGCACAAATAGATATTTTTGCGCTCTCTTTTTATAATTCAAATATAATTATGTTACACTGTATGAAGCCTGTTCGAATTTGTTTCCGTAGCTGCCAGCTTTAGGCACAAATGCTGCCTCCGAAATAATTGCCTATTGCCTTTCAGGACCAATAAAATATTTAAAAACGACAATAATTTTTTATGTATAGCTATCAAAAGCTATGAAAATAAAATGGGTTGTATTTACCACTATCCAGAATAATGTTTGACCGTGTGGTCCCGGCCCTTAATTTTTTATAAGAAGTAAAAAATGTTACAACTGTATTTTATTTAGTTTATTTTCAGCATTCTCTTTTTTTACTTTGAAGAGAACAATTGAGGTCAGAGAAGACATAAAAATGAACACAGTCCAACTGCGGTCAAATCAGCGAGCTCCACACACAGCACAAAGCAAACTAACTGCTGTGCAACTTTGCTTCTAACCACAGGTGCAGAGCTGCTGTTCTAACCACACACTCGTTTGTAAAGCAGTTTGCAGATGTTTGTTTCAGCTATGGTTTTGGTAAACACTGAGTTGTTGTACTATGGTGGTAACATTGGAACTTGCGATCATACTTGGCAGAAGATGTTTTTGGAAATGCACAAATCATGTTCTCAAAAAGAAAAATGCTATATTGATTTGATATTAAAACATTAAGTTTAGAATAAATTGTTTTCAAAATTCTCTCTGTGGGCTTCAGTGTATAGATAACGACTTTTGATAATTTGATGTAACAATTTATCAATATGTTTCTAAAATGTAACAACCTTTTCAGTTTCAATCAATCAAAACCTACTCAAGAGATACAATGTATAAAAAAATTCTACAATATATTTGCTATAGACATGCTTCATAATTTGGTTCATAATTCAACGACTTAGGTCTACTTACGACATTTGTGTTTTTTAAAAGTCCTTCTCTCTGGCTGACAAGGTTTATATAGTGAAGACACATCCGTTTTCTGAAGGTCATGTGATTTCTGTATGGTTACCATCTCATTATTATACTTTGGCTGTGCTTGATATGTTTCTACCACAACACTCAGGTGTCATGTGGAAACTTTGGAAGCAAAAACAATGATCTAACATCTATAACACCTCTAAATCAATCCAATGGATTTCATTCTCAAGAAGGGATATGTCATGACTTTCTGTGATGTACAATATCATTATAACAAGTTAGCCCCGTGAACACAGAGTAAATATGTGAATAAGTCGTTTAGATTAGGGAAAACCCTCCAACACACCTTAAAATGCATGAAATTAAATCATATATGTCTTATGACAAGATAGCAGTTGTCTTCCTCTAAATCACATGATCTTCAGAAAACGCTTGTGGTCTTCAGCATATAAATGCACCTCCGGATCTAGCGGTTTGTCATTTGGAGTAGAACAGAACGGAAATAAAAACAAATAATATTGTAAGTAGATTCACTTTATTGAATTGTGAATTTAATTATTGTGTTAAACTTAATAATGTCAGTTCACAAAACATTTAGATTTTGAGAGAAAATAAATGAATTGAGGACATATCATTGTATGCAAAATAAAGTGTCTCATTGTAGACATAGAATATCAATTGTATTTTATAATATAAAAATACAAATGTATATTTTATTCACAAATAAAATTGCAGATGGCTGATGCATTGCACTGACATGACTATCATCCAATATCATATTGTTTGTTTTCAAAGGGCAGTTTTATGATTTTGTTAAATTAGTCTCCCAATAAAGCTAACTTACAAACATGATTGATGATAATTATTCATAAACATGACTTATTTAAATTAAACAATCAAGTAAATACCCTTAACAGGCCAGTGGGTCTTGTTTTGTTTCTGAACAAATGTGTCACAAATGTCCTTGAAACCACAAAACTTTCTTTTTATTATTATTCACCCAACAAATTGCACAAAATACTGTGAATAGCAAATGCAAGTGAACCTGTGTTTGATGTATTCTGAGTCAAGTTTCTACCTAGTGATGTGACCTATAAATGTTCTCTAAATGTACTATAATGTATTATCTATAAATCATTTTCAACAAAACACCACAAATACACAGTTTCATACTATCGCTGGAGTAGGAAATGATATAGTGATCTTATATCAGTGGCTGAGATTGCCTGCGGCCTCGTGTCTCTGGCCTCATCACAGCTGTTGATATAAGAGCAATAAATATACGACTACGAGAGCGATCTTGCATTTATACAACAGTTTGTCGGCACACGTGTGTAGATAAATTAGAAACAACATATGAGTGTTTTTAAAACCCTCAGGATTTTAAAGGAACTGGGAAACTACTTTCTTCTGCCAAGAATTCCAGCAAAGCTTAGTTAAACAAACCTCCTCTACTAATTCCAAACCGTCACTTTTATTAAATGTGCGCTGTGCTGCTTGTGAGAAATAACGAGGCAGGACGTTCGTGTGAATGAAAGAGAGAGACTTTTAAAAGGCTACTCACCGAAAATGCTTAAATCCCATTGCACTGCGGCACTTTCCAGTTATTCCGCAATTTTTTTTAACATGAGCTTATTTACTGTAGCAAGTTGACAGGGCAATTCTATTCTCTTAAGCGCGTTATCAAGATCCTGGCCTCCCGCGCTGTAATTTATTTAAATTATGAGCGCAGAGCGCTGTTAATAATCAGTTAACAGTGAATGAAAGAGAGAATTTTAAAAGGAATCTCAAAAAAAAAATGCTAAGAGACACTGCCATTGTAGCCACCTAGTGGCCATTTCCTAGTATTGAAGTCTGTTATTCCATACATGCAGGGTTGAGATTTAGATCTCAGTCATCGTACAGCATTTTTGGTAAACCACGCGAACAATCTTTGCTTCGTGTTTATGTGTGTGTTTGCTCGTTAATAACAAGCAGTTAGTAAAATGGTTCAACAGTCGTTTTCTGTAGTTATCCTGGTGGAATTTTTGCAAGGCTCTCAGCCAATCAGATGTAACATTGTATTAACACAAATAGCAATGTTTTTAGTAACACTGTTTTTGTTATTGACAGGAAAACATGGTGAGTAGAGGCAAAGAATTGTCCAAAATTTCAGAACTCATCATGAAGAGCATCTTAATTGAAGATGGAAATCCTGCTCGATATCGTCTGCAAACAACAACAGATAATCTGAATCAATCTGAGCCATACAGAAAAATCATCATTGGTAAAAGAGACCCAGAGAAAGCTCATAAAATCATTCTGATGGTGGGAGAAACAGGCACTGGAAAAACAACCCTCATCAACACTATGATCAACTACACGTGTGGTGTTCAGAGAGAAGACAAGATCTGGATTGAGATCACAGATGATCAGAGTGACAGAACATCAGCTCACAGTCAGACCTCCATCATCACTGTGTTTATATACCAGAGAGTTCAATCGACCTAACAATCATTGACTCACCACCATATGGAGACACTCGAGAAACTGAGTGTGATAATGAGATCGGCAGGAGTTTCCTGCTTTTATGTCAATCTGATAATTTGATCCAGCAAATCGATGCTGTTTGTCTTGTGATTAAAGCAGATCAAACTCGACTCACTGACAGACAACAGTACATATTTGATGCTGTTCAGTCTTTATTTGGTAAAGATATTAAAGAAAACATTGTGTTACTCTTCACACACTCAAATGGGCTTCCTCCTAACAAAGCTCTGACAGCCGTCAAAGAAGCTAAAGTCAAGTGTGCTGAAAATGAGAAGAACCAGCCCATCTATTTTCTGTTTGACAACTGTCAGTCAGAGACTCTTGAAGAAGAATATCAAACAACCCAGAAACAATCGTGGGATCTCAGTAATAGAGGAGTGGCACAGTTTTTTAAGTTTCTTGACAAAATCAATACAAAAACCTTAAATTTGACTCAACAAGTGCTGAAACATCGAAAACAGCTGGAGGCAAACATCTCTAATCTCCAATCACGTGTTCAAGAGATAGAACTGAAACAAAATGAGCTGAAGCAGACTAAAGAAGCTCTGGAGAAACACAAGCAAGATGTTGAAGAAAAGGATAACTTTGAGTACACAGTTCAAGTGCCCTACAAAGTAAAGATTGATATTGATCCTGCTGTAGCTAAAAAGGCATTGTTGTGCACTGTCTGTGAGGAGAACTGTCACTATCCAGGATGCGGGTGGGTTATAGATCTCTCCTGGTGTGAAGTGATGAGAAATAAACACTGCACAGTGTGTACAAATAAATGCCACTACAGCAAACATGTCAAAGAAGGTAAAATATATGCAGTAAAGTCTAGAGAAGAGAAGATGACCTATGAAGATTTAAAGAAGAAATATGAAAACAAAATGAGTGATTATGAGTCTTTGGTCAACAAGCTGAAGGATGAACTTCATGAATTAGAGAAAGACAAATTAAAGCTGCTGATTGAAGCTTATCACAGTGTGGAGTCTCTGGAGATGATCGCTCTGAACACTGGTTCTCTGTTCATACTTCAGCACATTGACTTTCTCATTGAGAAGTTGAAAGAAATCAAAGAGCCTGAAAAAGCTGAACATCTAGAGAACATAAAGAAGATAAAAAATCAATAATCACTTGGAAATATGAAAAAGATTTACAACGAAATAAACAAGATTATCGCTCATTAACTCTTTCACCGCCCTTGACAAGTTATCTCATCATTTAAAATAAAACGCTTCCCCGCCAAAAACGAGTTTTTACGGCAATCAGTGTTTGTACTGTTGTACAGCAGGTGGCGCTGTTACACACCTTTGGGAAAAAGTACAGAATCCCAGAACCTAAAATATATATTTTTCAGCGGTTTTTAATGATTGTTCTGAGTGTAATCTGGGCTGTTTCTCAGCTTTTTAATCAAAATAATGCTTTTTTGAAGAAACCTACACACATCAACGGAGTGATAAAAAACAAACTTTTTTTATAGAGGCTGGCGGCCAATGAGTTAAAGGGGTCAAATGACATGGCTAAAACAAATATTATTTTTAGTTTTAGATGTAATGCAATGTGTATATTTAAGGTAAAACAAAGTGTTTTCCACATACAGTGCATGTTTGTCTCTCCTCTTTGACCCGCCTCTCTGAAAAGCGAGGTGTGCTATGATTGGCCAGTTAACCAGTGCATAGTAATTGGTAAAATACTGCAATCGTGTGACTGAAATATTACGCCTCTTACCATATTTGGAACATTATGTTCCCAAGCAATTGTACTGACAGGTGATAAACATCCATCGGTACTTTCATTATCAATTCGAACCCGAATCTGAACCAGAAAATGAAGATGATGAAGCCGATACATCAACTTCGCCGACGCGACTTGAGCAGGATGTAAAGGCTTGGTAGCCTAATGTTTTTTAAATATATATTATGCTAAATAGTTAAAAACTATAAGTATAATTTTTTTTACCTTTTAAGTATGATGTTATAAAGATTTGCCGTTAGTGATCAAACAATGTTACACCATGCCGATTATAACAATGCAAATGTAACGGGACTAGGTGATTGACAGCAGCGTTAGCCTATCAGCAAGTAGTATCTTCTATTTAAAGCCTGATTGGTTGTTACCTGGGATGCATCACTTCCGATTTCCCCGTTTGTTTTGCTCGTGTTGATGGAGGTTGTAGTGCAGCTTGGTGATGGTGCTCTTCTTTTGTACTGCTTAGTACATTTGATGACTGTTCGCCTCTCAGGCATGACTCCCTGTGTCCCATTGCGTTATCTGTGGGTATGACTGTGACCAATCCTTGTCTATTAAGCGTGCTATCTGGCGTGATATCCTGATGGATTCTACCTTTCGTTCTATGCTGTGATTTTTTTTTTGTGCTGCTCGCCGACACGACCACCACCATAAATAAAAAGGGGACTGCTCGTCTGGCTCTTATCGTGGTGTTTTAGTGCCCTGCTTTATATTTCTGGCAGGTGTGGGAGGACTATTTAGTTCCTTCCACTTGTAGGGGAGCTAAGCTGCTCTGCTTTTCTTTGTAAAACTAATTAAGTTTAGTTAAGTAAAGCTAATTAAGTAAAGCTCCTAGCTTTGGATGCATGTGATCAACCATCGATTAGTGTGACTCTATTTGTATGTGGTCATCTACTGAATTCAAGTTGTTTTGTAGTAATCTCAGGTGACCAACTATTTGATTCTTTTGTTTTCTGTCTATATCTGTTTGTAATTGACATTCATTGCTGTGAGGACTGGTTTCATTAGTGATGTCTACATTATCATTTTTTTGTTTATTTCTATAGTATCTTATTCTTATTTGTTTATTGCAGGAGCTGGGGTCCCACGGTTAGATTGCTCTGCTCTTCCTCCTTGTGGTGGTGGTTCTTCTTTATCATGTGCGGTGTGCACTGTGAGTGCTTGACAGTGTCATTAGACTGCACGCGTGTGCGTGGACGTGTGCTTTGTAAAATCGAACTCCACATTGATTACGGCTCCATGTTAATCCCTACTGTTGGGAGCCTCAGCCCTGCCGGTGTTGTTTAGTTTTTGTTTTACATATACACCTAATTGCTGTATATTAAGTTAGGTTGTACATGTTTTTCTTTTTGTTGAAGTGGGGTTTCAGTGTCTCTTGTTTTTTTAAGTGTCCTAATATTTTAAATCACTTTTTTTATTAATAAACATTTGTATTTTTGTATATTACTCGCCTCTCTTCTAATTCTACGAGGGAACCGAACCTGTGTGCTTTAAGTGTTTGAGTATTTTCCCTGGGATTAACTTTTAGCGTAGTCGGACTGTCTTATTAGTAAACAACTTGGGTTTGTCTCAAATCGCAGCGCCACAAATAAAATGTATTGTACAGACCGATCAAATGGCTTTATATGAAGCCAATCGTTATGAGCCGCGGGAATTACTTTTGTAATGAATGTAGCAGCGTTTTGGACTTTCAAATGTGTGCCGTCTCAGGATGTGCATTTCCTAAAGCAAACCAGTCTTAAAGTTTCTCAACTTATTTGAAATGTAAAGGTGGGCCAGGTAAAGATGATTGGCAGGCCGCATTCAGCCGGCGGTCCGCCAGTTGACTAGCCCTAGTCTACACCAAACAAGAACGTTTGATTTTATCTAGTATCTATCTGTGTTTTCGATTTCACATGTGTTCATTATTTATCTACGTCAGCCTATGTTCACATTTGACTCATTTTTCGAGGTGCTATCGTCTGTTTTACATTATAATCCTATTGAGTAAATTGTTTTTTCAAAGAGTCCTGAGCGCTTTTTTTAAACACCAGCTCCTGCGACTTTCTCTGCAGCTCAGAGCGTCTTCTGAGGTTGAAAAACACCCTACGTCAAGCTCCTTTCCCCAGCTAACCAATGACTGAGCCCTGTCGTTTCCATAACAACATGCAAGGTAAATAATTGGTCGAGAAGGCTCCAACTTGCAAAAAATAATGGCAGCTGAAACACCCGTTCCAGCATAGTTTTGTATAAATGTACGTTTTTTTTTTCTCTCTCTCAACAACTTCTGATTGCATTTCTTTTAATATTTGTTTATTGCCTTTTAATTTCCATTTACTGTTTAAATGGTTTGTTTTGTCATTTTCAATTTTCTGAATTGTATTTTCAATTTCTGTGTAATCTTTTATTAAATAAAAGCTTTATATTTTGATGGTTTGATGTAGTCTATTGTAGTCTATTCTTGGGCTATGGTTAGACGTTTATTAGATTTTTACTGTCAGCCCAGATTTAGCCTACCCTTAAACCTGGCTCGACTACAGGAGTTTTAAAATCATGTCAGATTTTAATTTCTGGTTGCAGCACACACATAAGGAGAATCTTGCCAGGTTCTCTTATGTAAAAATCTTAAACCTGTCATCACATCTAAATTTAAATCTTTTTCAAGCACTACGAAAATAGGTTTGCCCTTTGTAAACTTGCATTTATGAATGTGAAATGTCCAGATAAGAAAACGTTGGGGGTTAAGTTGTGTTTACAAATAAGACTAAAGGTAGCAAGTGCAAAAATAAAAATTAATTGATTTGATGTGCAATTATGAAATAAAAACAAATTCCAAAGACATTCTAAGACACCCAAATACAGGATAATATTAAGATTATCATACCAGATGCCTCTTAGGTCATCTCACCGGGAAACAGAAGTAAAAAGGGGCATGCAGTTTATTTCACGTGATCTATTTGTCCTATTATGAAAAAAGTGTATTTCCACGATTAAGGAAATGCAGTGGCTATGCAACAGGTCTAGAGTGTGTAACTGAACCGTTTTAACCCTTCTTAGCTTCGTAGAAAGAGATTTATACTTTATTGTAGCAAAACTGTAGCAAGGTGTGTAACATTCAATCCTGGAATTCTGTGTCTTTGTCGCGCTCTGAATGATTCTCTGTCTGCCGCGGGAACGTATTTTGAGCAGATGGTGCTATATTCTTTTTTACTAGGGCTGAAGTTATGACTGCTTTGGATGAGCCCGTTAAGTTTAATGTTAATAAATAACGGAAGAAAACAATTGTCGCTGCCGAGATAAAGATGAATGCGAATGTGATTATAAGATACTGCATAAAAACAAACACATAAACGCATGTTATATGCGTACCTATAACCAAATAACAATCTGTTGAACGAAACTACAAACTGCGCGTTAGCAGTTAACTACGCGGTACATTTAAAACCGACGCGACATTTCCTTATCTATGCGGTTGTGGTATGTTTTTGAGGATACATGAAGACGATCATGTTGTTGCCACAAGTTGTTCCTCTATCTCCGCTGTACAACGCAACCTTTCAGGAGCTAACTGTATTACGGCGTATCCGCGGTGAAAAGCAAACATGTTACTGTAGCAAATAGTGGAAAGGCATTTATACGTTACTTTAGCAAGACAGGCATGAACCAGGGCCGTAGCCAGCTATGAGGTCACCGAGGTCCGGACCTCGGTCATTTTTTTATATTCAAAAATAAAATGTCAAGCTCTCTGAATGATTATTTTGCCATTTAAACCACCCCATATCATATGAGTGTTTGCAATTCATCATGTTGCTGCGAGAAGCTAGCGCAGTGAACGGGGCTTGAGAGCGCGTTGAGTGAGAGCGCGGGTATGCCTCCATTTGTTGCCAGATGCACCTATTATACGTGTTTTTTTACTAGTTTTTCCAATTTATTGTGACACTTTGGGAGTCTTGGGACGTTTATAAAGTGTAAAGTTGAACGTTAGTGTTAGTGATATATTAATCTTATTCACAAAACACAAGCTTTGAACTTATTTCGGATATCTTTTTCTTTCTTTTTGAAATTGCTTGTTTTTCATAGCAATATCTGGCAACATTGTACATTAATAAAAAAAAAGCTTACAGACAAACTGTAACTTAATTGCTGACAGGAAGATACCACCATTGGTAAGACAAACGCAGTGATCATCGTTAGTATCTGAAAGAAATGATTAACACCAACAAAAACAATAGCATAATACAAATATGTTTGTTACAGAATGAAATAGGCTATGCCATTGCCAAACAACGTTACTGACCAGCAGGATGACGTCTCATGCTCTTTAGTTAACCTTAAGTCATCAAAAAACATAAATTAAAGCAGTGTTTTCAACTGGTGGGTCGCAAAAACGTTTTGAGTGGGTTGCGGAGTGTGCATTCAAAGAAACAACAAACGTAATTCTGTTTTTTTCTGACGCTAGACTTTTATTTTGACAGACGTGCGTGAAAGCGGTTGACTATCAAAAACGCTTTTTCCTCATTCAGTATTTACGGTCAAATGAGATGTTGTCAAGTTTTATATCGGTGTCATTATTCTAACGTTTTTATAACTTGTTATAGAATAAAAATTCCCTCACCTAAAAAAAAACGAACTTTCCAGTCCTGTCAGTCATAGGCTACTGTGCTCGTTGCGCGCAAATTTACCATGGTAACAGACCTTAACCCTCAAAATGCTACTTTATTTTCACTGTGTTTTTGTTATGTATTTCTAAATGACTGTGGTCTCGTCACACGTACCAACTATTAACAAAAACTATTTTGGAACTGCTACCTTACCTAAGGTTACTTATACGCAGTGTTGTACCTGAACGCGTTCATTGAACGATAGTTCATGAACGCGTTCATATTTTGGGCGAACGTGAACTGAACGTGCTGTATTACTGCCTGATGAACGTTACTGTGAACTCGTTCATTCTGGTGTATGTGAACGCATGCTCTCTCAGGTTAACTTCGTTCAATAGGGTGCCAGATTTCTATAGAGCCTTCCAGGCGAAAGCCCAGCTAAAACACACCGTAAACGGGTCTTAATATGTAGCGGAAAAACACCCAATCTGGCAACACCAGCCACCAGTGTCGCACCGCCGTCCGCCGCATGCGTGACGCGTCATCAAAACAAAAAAAAGGCATGGAGGCGACAGCAGCATGTTTGCAAGGAGTATGATCATTCAAAATAATTTTATGACAAGGTCGGTGAGAATGGGAGAAATCTCACTTTTCTGTTCAAACTTTGCCCGCCGGCTTTCAAAAAGAAAATCCGCACTTCAGTTACATGTGGACAATGGAAATTTATTAAAATTGAAAAACGTTTGCACCTTAATGATTACTGTCCTGTTTTAATAATTCCTCATTAAAAAAGACAATCAAGCAGCACGTTTTTCCTCATGTTTTTGAGAGTGTACTGCAGGGTTGAAAGCTGCAGCTGCTACTAGTGTGGAGTGATGGACAGCAACAAAGCATTAAAGCAACAATGGGGAAATGCTGTCCCCTCAATGATAATGTAAACCCTGGTTGGATAAGGATTCAAAATTGGATATGAAGATGAAATCTGACGCATAGCTTCATTTTAAAACTGATAAAATAATTGCTGTCTGTGATTCTACTGTATATGGGCTGTGGCAATAATTTTGAAAAATAATAGCTCGCATCAACATAGGGAAAAAAAGAACTATGAACTAGTTCATATTTGGAACTTAGTGAACTTAGTTCACTATTTTGAAGTTTGAACTATGAACTGAACTAGTTCATTTTAAAATTTGTGAACTGAACTTTGAACTAGTTCATGTAGAACGTGAACTTTCCCAACACTGCTTATACGGTACCTCATATTCATACAGTGTATCTATCTATCTATCTATCTATCTACTTATATATATATATATATATATATATATAAATGACTGAACTTAAATATACGAGCTTGATAAAAATGACCACTCTAGAAGAAATTTTCAGATGGCACACATAAATATATATATACACACACACACACACACACACACACACGTCTGTGAAATGTAAAACATTATTTTGAATAAAAAAACTTTCGCAATCATCAACATGTCTGTCTATTTTGAAGTTTAGGAGTGCATTTGTGGGTGTTATTATAGCACAATTCTTAACACCTTACTTTGGACCTCACTAATTTTCAAACCCTGGTTACTGCCTTGGCATGAACATGTAACTGTAGCAACATTCAATCCTGGAATGCTGTGTCTCTGTCGCTCTATGATTCTCTTTCTGTCTGTCCAAAGCCTCCGTAATGTTTTTTGAGCAGGGGGTGCTATAATGCTTTTTTGTTAATAAAGAATGGAAGAAAAAATTGTCACTGCTGAGAATAAAGATGACTGCAAATGTGGTTATAGATACAGCATAAAAACAAACACACAAACGCATGTTCGATGACTAAAGCCAAATAACAATCTGTTGTACGAAACTACAAGCTGCGCGTTGCGATGGCAGTTTGTTGAACATTTTTATTTAATTTCATTTTGAAACAGAACATGTCAATTTTTAAACCTTATTGATTCAAATATGAGTAATTTAAACAAATTCTGTTTTGTTTCTCAATAGTTGGAGTACAGGTAAGGGTTTAATGAGCTGCTCCGGATGAGATGAGTTTGACATTTTGCTGTAGGGAGAGTTGAACCACTTATCAACAGTCAGGACAACAAAATGAGGGCAATTACAGCCAGGGAGAGGCTCTCCTCGACCCTCAGATTCTTGGCAACAGATTTGTATAGATATCTAACATGTTTGTGTTATGTGTTTACATTTATCACTAATGTTACCTTTTTGTTAAAGGGGAAACCTACAAATCACTAAGATTCCATTTCAGAATTGGGGCCACTACTTTGTCTGAAATAGTAAATCACACATATGCAACCCTACATCAGGTCTTAAAGGATGATTTTTAAAGGTTATTATTCCTGAATACAGGAAAATTGATTGAGGTAATGTATGAACAATTATGAATACAAGCAAATTCATAATGTTAAACTGAAAAAGACCACTGTTTTGCTACAGTAAGCACAGTTTAACCGTGGTATTGTTGTACAACTTGGGTGTATGATAATCAATACAACAAAATGTTGATTACACTTTTACTATAATAAAAGCATGGCTTATTATAATTAATAGTGCATATAATAATCTCATCTTGATAGTTGTGCATAATTAGTAAATGCAGATTTTATTCCACACAGCAAAATGATCAGTGTTAATTCAACTCTAATAGAGTTAAGATCAACTCCAAACGAGTGTACATATTGTCCTAATATTTATAGAGTTCAAACAACACTCTTGGAAGTGTTACTTGTTTAACACTATGACAGTTCTAATAACACCATGTGGAGTTGAAAAGCAACACTGTTCAACACCACACAGTGTTACTTTTCTTCAACACTAGAGTAAAGAGTTACAATTCAACACCAATTAGATTTATTTTAACTATATATTTTTAACACTAGTGTACAGAGTTTACATTAAAAACTCGAAAAAGTGTCGACTGCCACTCCTGCCAGAAAATCTGTACCTTTTGCAGAGTTACTACCACACCACAATATATTGCCTCTAAATAACCCACAAGTTTAAAAATATACACCCTCAAAACACAGTATAGTATTTGCTAGTGTGTATAAAAAGACATGTTAAAACATCTGATGCAATGTTTCAAGAGTATTCGTGTATTAAAAAGTAAATTACACAGTTGATTTGGCAAACAAGTGGTTTTATTTAACCTCTCACAATTAACACATGAGACAATATAAAGCCAGTAAACTATTAAAATAAGTGACATGTTGGCACAATATAGGCTTTTTTATCATCAGTATTGTATGAATACTGTTTGTCAAATGATCTGTGGTAAGGCAATTCATCGGGTAAAAACACTGAATAAGGACCCATTACATCTTCTATCACAAATGCATGCAAATGATCGTCAAAACACACAGTATGGACATGGCTTGTTAAAAGAAAAACCTCATCTTTAACAATCAAGTGAACTATTTTTTAAAAACTGGAATTTCTGATTCAACACCACTGCAAATATACATGCCAGTATGATACTCTGTCCCATAACTTGTTAGCCAGGTGGTTGTGTGTACATCAGAATAAATTGATAGGTTTAGCTTTCTGCTTAAAACATCTCAACCTTCTTAATCAAAAGCCAGATCAGTTTTAACAGGTCCATGCTTAAGTCTTTGAAAGTTTAAATTTTTTCAATTTAATGCCATATGAGTTTGGTGCATTTTTACCAATGTTTTAGTAAGATTTTAAAAATTTCGTACACACTGTTTAAAAAATTATGTTTCGCTTCGAATCTAATGCACCAGACATGTAAAAGGGGACCGATTTTGCGAATGCACCTGGGGTAATGTATCATAAAATGGTGTTTTGGTAACAGATTCTTATCCGGGAACAGGGTTTTGAATAAAGTATGATGATCAAAAATCAAATGTTTCAGATAGTATGCCACGAGTCACTCTTGGAGAGAAAACAATGTTTACAAACTGTATCAAAAGTAATAGCAAATACCATACGGAATAATTTTTTGCACAACAGCTCCAAAAATAAGTGGCGTATTGCGCAACAAGCACCATGTCTGAACTGCATTCAATCCAAGGTTTTTGCTGTCATCCATTTTTAGTCCACTTGGTCTGTTTTTTCTTTCAAGGTAACCGTAGTTAAAGCTTTGAACTCGTTCACATAACTCTTTAACAGATATAGATTTTTTTCACCAAATGCTGATAAACAAGTTTCAGTTCAAACTGTGCCACTCCTTCCAGTATATCATGCATTATATCAACTGCATAGTTCTAAGATGTTTCAAAGAACTCCAATGAGTTAAGCAAGCAAATTTTTTTCACCCCAAAACTAGAGACCTCTGGATGATCCAGTAATTCATTGCAATGAACAGCATGTAACTCTTTAGAACAAAGAACCAAATCTGGGTGATCTTCGGTGAAAATGGTTTGAATGGCACTTTTTGCAGTTAAGCAAAATCGGCGAACACAATGCAGCACTAAACAACTCAACAAACCCAAATAACCCATGAAGTGCCAAGTTGTCCCCCGTTACATGCAATACAGTTCCTTTTAAAGGGGTGACGGATAGAGCAGTGTAAATCCCATTTGTCTCAAGAATTTTTAGATCCTCAACAAGTGGTTTAAGAATAGCACATCTCTTGCAACTGTTTTTTATTTGCAGAAATTGGTGTGGACTCAGGCCCCACTGTGTTGTGTTGAGAAGTCGAAGGCGTTGGTTCAAGTTCGTTAATATTCGTCTCAAAAGTTGTTTGATCATCTTCACTGAAGGCCTCACCCACAGCTGCCCACACATTTTGGACTGCCCTATCACCATGAACAGTTTTTAAATGTTTCTGGAAATCTCAATATGTGCCAAACACTGAAGAACATTCAACTGCTGCACATCATATCCGCAACAGTTTTCCCGGGCAAAGTCCATGAAGTAACTTTAAATGACGACAAAGAAGAGTAGAACTCTGATGATGCGTTTTACAGATAGGTAAAGAAACAGGTAAACATGGTTCAATCATACCTTCACAAGAAAATCAATTCCTTCCACCGAGAAACCTTGCTCTCATCTCTCTGACTCTTGGCCGTTCTTTGGAGGTTCCAGCATCAATCTTGTAAATGGCAGTTTGGATGAAAACGTAGAAGCTTGACAAACTTTCACTGTATGATGTGCCAAACACAAAATGCGCCTTAAAAAGTTCATCAAAAGCACCCACAGACGTCTGAGACTTGCATGGAACTGCTTTCATGTCCACGATAACAAAGTACCTCTGAATCCTCTTCCTATTTTCTCCAACACACAACAGGAAAGGCTGAGCAGCTCCAAACTTCTCCAAAAACAATGGAATGCTGGTTCCCATCTGGAAAAAGAAAACAAGGAAAATCTAACTTTTATGAATAGATTATGCAAAATTCATCCCATTTTAGCCAATAAATTGAGATCTCATTGGTGATATCAACCTTCAAATTACTGTAACTAGAATGCTATGGTCAGAAGGCTAATCTTTGTTTAATTTTAAAGACATTTAGAAACTGTATTAAGTTGGAAAAACTTTGTTAGGCTTGGAGCTAAAATCTGGAGGGCATTGGCCCATCCACCGGATAGTGGAAAGAGTACACGGCGGGGCACTGATGGACACGAGGCTGAGGAAATTTAAGTATACTGGATCCTCCAAAACAAGGCCTAACACCTCTTCGGACCAGAGTACTGCCAAGAGCCCAGCTAAAGTGACCCCGCCCTCACCTGCTTCGGGAGAGATGGACGTTGAAGGTTTGAAACCAGAGATCCTTCTCTCTCTGAAAGCGGACATTTCGGCGGAGTCCCCGAAACTCCCGACTCCAGCAGTACAACCTCTGTTTCAAAGTTGCTAACTGCAGTGCTACAGTTGGATAAAGAGCCGTTGATCGACCGCTGGCACCGGAGCTTAGGGCCGAAGAAGCCGGGCGGGAAACCTCGCGCCATCGTTGCTAAGCTTCATTATTACCAAGATTGTGTCCAGATACTACAACGCGCTCGCACTCGGGGTCCGCTCCGTCTCAACGGGGAACCAATTACCATTTCCCGGACTACATGGCAACTGTGGTTAAAGCTCGGGCTGCATTCACAGAGGTGAGGAAGCTACTTTGCGACCGACAGGGTGTCCGGTAAGGGATTTTGTTTCCAGCGCGATTTCGGGTCACGTACAGAGGGGAGGATAGGGAGTTCACTGACCCGGACAAAACTATGACCCATGTCAGGAAGAATATTCTTCCTTCCGCGGAGGCCGCAGAATGTACATGAGACTGATCTTTTCAACTGATCATAATACCTTTGTCGACCGACGGGTATGTTGAACATGTGTTTTTATCACTGTGCCAGATGTCATCAGGTACAAATTCATAATGCAATGTTTACATTTTCTATATACTGTCCCAGCTTCTTATTGGTAATGACGTCCAGCTTGATCTGTGTGCTCATAGGCTGACATACTATTTCATGTCCAGCTTAGTGTCACTACTAGTATTGGTTTGCTGTTTTTTCCTGATTATTACTATGGGTTAATGGGAACAGCCATAGTTGGCTATTTGTAAAGAGTCAATACACCTGCTGTACTGTTATTTAAGGAAGTTAATGCTGTATAGTTTTTATACTTAGCATGATTAATGTATTCTCTACCAAGAATTATAACGTCTTGGTTACTTATGTAACCTCAGTTCCCTGATGGAGGGAACGAGACGTTGTGTCGAGAACGACAGATGGGGTTCGCCCTTGAGAACCAATCAACTCTGACTACTATAGAAAAGGCCAATGAAATTTGGCGAATGCAATTTGCATGCCGGGCTCCGCCCCGGGAAATCCGGTATAAAAGGAGGCCGGCGTGCAGCATTCACTTACCTTTTGTTCTGAAGAGCCTGAGACCTCTCAAACTGCAGCAGAATATGATACGTGTTCGTGGCATAAGGGACACAACGTCTCGTTCCCTCCATCAGGGAACTAAGGTTACATACGTAACCAAGACGTTCCCTTTCTGTCGGTCTCTCGACGTTGTGTCGAGAACGACAGATGGGGTTGCCTATGGAAAACGCCACAACGCTGTATCGCGTCACAATCTCTAGCGAAGCGACGGTAACAAGCCTGGGCGTGTCATCTCGAAGCTTTCGTGAGACTGTAACCTTCCAGTGTGGTGGTCGGGGGGTTCCAGAGCTTTCTTGGAGAAAGATGGGTACAGCCCTGACCGGTAACTTTCACGGACAGGGCCTTAGCTCTCTATAGGCGAGAGGCCGTCCGGATCAGTTTACACCGGGTAAGCGCGACTCTTAATCAGAGAAGCGCTACAGAGGCCACCTCCTACCCGTGGGGAGGAATATGGTGGACATAGGTATGGTCTCGTCCTTGGAGGAGAACGCATGGAATGTGTGGACTGAGTAGTTAACCGCGAGGTGGAGGCCCACCTGGGGAAGCTCATGGGTTACCAGGAGTGGGAACCATTCTCATGAGGATACATCAGACGGAACAGCCCAAGGAGGGGGTGTTACAGACGTCCGGTAGCACTAGGTCCGGTTAGAACTATCTGTGATAGCTCACATGGTATCCCGGCCTAAGGGGGAAGGCTGCTCTGCCCAGCCAGCCCCCAGGGGGTGCTTGTTTGGTGATGGATGGAATGCCTATTCTTAACCAGTGTCTGGGTCGTGAGAGTTTCCAGGGCCGAGTTTAAGGCAATCCGGGGACACGGAGGATGCTCGGTGGTCCCCTACCCTCTTGAAGGAAGTGAGCGCCGTCAGGAGGGCCGTCTTACTCTATAAGGAAGATCGGAACCTCCGAGGGGCTCTTTGGGGGGCCCTGAGGCTCCCCAGGACCACTTAGGGTCCCAAGAGGGTATGGAGCGGAGATGAGGCGGATTATGCCCTCTCGCTGCTTAGGAACCTGGTGACCAGGTCGTGTTGCCCTAGAAACTTTCCACCGACTGAGTCGTGATGAGTGGCAATAGCGACTACATACACATTCAGTGTGGAGGGGAGATGTTAGTCTCCAGTCTCGTAGAAGGAAAACACAATCCTGATCGAGCACCTCAGTGGGTCTTTCTCATTGAGAGAGACACCAGGACGAGAAGAGGCGCCGTCTAGAGGCGTGTAACCGCCTAGTAGATGGGGCCCTAGCCTGGCAGATGGTCTCAGCCATAGAGGGGGAGTAGCCATCTCAGGATCTTCTTGACCCGTCTAGAGACCAGACATGGGTGTACCAGAGGTCTGATCCGGGATGCCAGAACGTGTCCTTCCCCTGATAGAGCAGGTCCTCTGTCAGGGGAATGGTTCAGGGGGAGTCGCTGTCCAGAGCATCGGCTCTGAAGCCAAGTGCGGTTAGACCGGTGTGGTGTAACCACTAACACTTGGTGCTCCTGCTCCCTGACCTTGCACAGAGTCTGTACAAGAAGGCTCCTGGGGGGGGGAAGGTGTGCTTCCGCCCATCCCGCGGCCAGCTGTGCGCAAGGATATCCGTGCCGAGGGCAGGGACTATCAAGCGGGCAAATGGTGGTGTTACGGGAGGTGAACAGGTTTTACCTGGGCCTACCCGAACAGCCTCCAAATGAGCTGGACTGCACGGGGGTGGAGTCGCCACTCTCCACAAGGCATAAACTGGTGAGAAAGCACGTCGGCTGTCTAGTTCAGTTTGCCCGGGGTGTGTGGCCTGCATGGAACGAGTCACCTGTTGACTCCACCGGAGGAGGCGTCGAGCAAGTTGTGTTTAGCTGCTGTGAGCGAACGCCACCCTGACGATCTGTATTCGCTACAGCTATAGTGCTGTCCTCGGAACAGCATGTGCATGTCTCCCACGAGAGGCCGTAGCCTGCTCAGTGCAAGTAGCATAGCCCACAACTCTTGGCAATTGATATGCCAGCGCAGGCGGGGGTTCGTCCAACACCCCACCTGCGTGCCAGTTGCACACTACACCGCACCCCTGCAGGGAGACTTCAGTCGTCACCACGACCTGCCTCATAACCTGCTCAGAGGGACCTGAGTCCGTCGAAAAAGTCATAAAGACTAGGGGTTATGGTGCGTCGGCAGCAGGGCGGCATCACCATGCGCCTGCTGCCGGTGTGCCACGCTCTCCTCTGAACTCGACTCTGAAACCAGTGTTGGAGCGGTCTCATGTGCATCAACTCAAGGGGTATTAACCCGCGAGGACGCCATGTGTCCCAGGAGCCTCTGAATTGTTTCAGGGGGACCGCTGTCTGCCTAAAATGTTCATTTCAGACAGTTCAACACTGGTTGGGCACAACTGCGGACAGGTGCGCCGACATGGTGACAGAGTTGAGTTCCATACAGAGAAAGAGGATGCTCTGCACTGGGGAGAGCTTGCCCCTCTCTTGGTTGACCTTGAGTCCCAATCGACCTAGGTGCCGGAGCACCAGGTCCCTTTGTGTACATAACAGATCTCGCGAGTGTGCCAAGATAGGCCAGTCGCTGAGATAGTTTAGTACCCGCTCGCCTTCCTCCCCTCAGGGAGAAAGGGCGGTCAGGGACAGACCGAAAGGGAGGACTCTGCACTGATATGCCCGCCTCTCGCACGCGAACCGTGGGAACGGCCGGTGTCGAGGAGGATCGAGACATGAAAGTAAGCGTCCTTCAGGTCGATTGCCACGAACCAATCCTGACACCTGATAGATGTCAGGACGCGCCTCTGTGTGAGCACCCTGAATGGCAGCTTGTGAAGGTGCTCTGTTCAGGGTACGCAGCCTTTGGGGGCAACCCGCCGTCTTTCTTGGGAACGATGAAGTGCGGGTCGTGACCCACTGAACATCTTGGTTTTGAGGGACGAACTCGATGCCCGTTTTGCCAGAAGGGTGGTGACCTCTACCCGAATTACGGAGGCGTCCCTGTCTCTGACAGAGGGAGAGATGATGCCCCGAAACTTGGGAGAGTCTCTGGCGAACTGGATCGAGTAACCAAGACGGACCGCCCTCATTAGCCAGCGAGACAGTGTGGGCAGCTCTCGAGCTCCCAGGGATTGTGACAGGGTGACCAAGGGGACGGTCTGCTTCATCATTCCCACGGGGGGTGGTTCGTCGGCTGGCGGAGCTAACCATGTCGTGGGGAGTCCCCAGAGGGAAGGTTTGCTCTGCCTACTTACCTGCCTGGTGGGACAACGGCACGCACTGTCGGTTAGAGAGTGGTGAAGGCTGTCGTATGTGTACGACCTCACGCCTCGCCAGGGTGTGAGGTCGGTTCGCCGAGCACAGTCCAGTGGAGTGTGCGATCGGCTGCAAGTAAACCCGGGGAGAACAGAAAACTCAGTGAGTAAGTGGGCGCCAAGCCCTAAAAAGGGCCCGGCTTTGGTGACGAGGCAGGAGTCGTCCCGTACCGACCGATCAGAGCCGTGGCTGTGAAGGTTCGGGCCCGATGTTGTTCTCCCTGGGGTCTTCCCGTCAGTGTCCCTTCTCGCGAGGAGGTTGCTGACAGGGTGGAGGCGGCCGAGTCGCGGCGTGAAAAAAATGTGGCTAATTGCCACTGTCTGCTTCACCGTCAAAAAACTGCTGAGCGCAGTCCTCGACGGTGTTACCAACAACCCACCCTGCGAGGTGAGTGCATCAAGAAAGCGGACTTCCTTGGTGTCACTCTTCTGCACAAGGTATAGCCGGGGGTGTCTCTCCTGGACCACTACCGTGGACATCGTCCGACCCAGGGCCCGTGCCGCCGCCTTAGTCGCCCGTAGAGCGCTGTCAGCGGCGGCACGGAGATCCTGCATTATACCCGGGTCGGCCTTACCCTCGTGGAGCCCTCTCAACGCCCTGGCCTGGCGGACCTGCAGGATGGCCATGGCATAGAGAGAGGAGGCAGCCTGGCCCGCAACATCGCAAGCTTTCGACACCAGTGATGCCGAAGTCTTACGTGCTTTGGACGGTAGGAGTGGCCGATCCCCCCCAGGTGGTAGCCGTCCGCGGCACAGGTGCACCGCAGGCGGACGTTCCACCCGGGGGATCTCGACGCAGTCCTTGGCTGCCTCACCATCGAGGGAAGTAAGGGAGCCAGAGCTGGTTTCACTGGAACGGTCCGTGAGTGGAGCGTTCCAAGTTTTACACAGCTCCTCATGCACCTCCGGGAAAAACATGGCACCCGGGGTGCACCGACCTCAGGAACCACGTATCCCCGGGTTAGCACAGATGACATCACTTCTGCTTCCTCCTGAACTCGACCGCTGGGGGTGGAGTTTGGTTTCGGCAGAGTCGGATGCCAGTCTCCCTCCGATGCTGCGAGCGACATCTCATCTACGTCACACATCGTTTCCGAGTGTGTGCGTGAGGATCCGGATGGTATGCCACCGCCGGTTGGGGAACGTTCAGAAGAGCGAATCGGGGTGCGATCGGCCCGTGAGCACTTGGCTCCCCATATCTCTAACGCTGCTACGTGGGTGGTCATCGGGGCCGTAGCAACAGATGTCACAGCCCGGGTAGCAGACGAAATGGTGGCTGGTTCCCGTAGGAAGACAGCCACCCGTGACCGCAACTTCTGAATGACAATCTGCCCGCAGTGCAGGCAGATGTGTCAACGAACGCTGCTTCAGTGTGCTGGACGCCCAGACACCTAATGCAGCGATCGTGTCCATCCCCCTCCTCGATGAGGGTGCCACACCCAAGAGAACAGCGGGATATGCCGCGCTGGAGAATGCTCAGTCAGTCCTGAAAAGGACTTTTAGAAAAAATCTCTAACACCTCCGGAACCGCCGAGACGCCCAGGGGAAGGTCGCTGCAGGAAGGGACGATCCGCTGTAACACGTCGTAGCACCAGCGTGTAGTTGTAGAGGATTAAATCCTGAGTTGTACTCATGAGCGATGGCTCTGAAGAACAAAAGGTAAGTGAATGCTGCACGCCGGCCTCCTTTTATACCGGATTTCCGGGGGCGGAGCCCGGCATGCAAATTGCATTCGCCAAATTTCATTGGCCTTTTCTATAGTAGTCAGAGTTGACTGGTTCTCAAGGGCGAACCCCATCTGTCGTTCTCGACACAACGTCGAGAGACCGACAGAAAGGGAACTTAAGTTTACTGTGCAGTTTACTGTGCAATCGTATTACTCTACACTTTACTATTCCTTATCTTCTTTTTGTTGGAGGTTTGACGGGAGCTCGAGTGCTAAGCTTTATAGTTCCCATTCACAAACACTTCATGTGTGGATTTTTTTCTGAGGGCTGTTGGGATCACCTTGTTCATGTGGGTGATAGGGGGTGGGTAATCACTGGACCTATCTACGAACAGAGGCTATTCTGCCAGACTATTATCTTATTTGTTTTTTATGTTTTTGTGTCTTTGGGTTTCATATATGGTGCTAACCTCTTTGTATACACAATATGGCCAATATAAATAATACAAGAGGTTATGATGGTTGCCCTGTTAACTTCATAAGCTGGAATTTCAAATCACTTAATCACCCAGTGAAATTTAAAAAAGTATTCTCACACCTAAAACAGCTCAATGCAGATATTGCATTCTTACAAGAGACCCATATACGCAGGGGCGTCGCAACCGTGGGGGATGTGGGTGTTAACACCCACACTTTTCCCGGTGAGAGGGTTAAACACCCGCACTTTTTTTTGCAGTTTTTCCGCAGTTTTGTACAAACGCCTTACAGCAGTCGCTCCTCCGTTTCTCTTGCCGCTCTGTGTCTGCGCTCGATGCGGCTGCTTCCTCTCCTCTCCACTCCCACTCAATCAGAACACCGGCTTTGAGTATGACCGGATGGTGATTGGCTGTTCTGCCTTAAGTCCCGCCTCTATTGGAGTGTTAGATTTATAGGTTAGCTCCAGCTGAGGAGGAGGGAACGGTAATGATTATTTACGTCTTTCTTTTCCAGCGACTTTGAGTGTTTATGCTTTCGAGGTTTTTAAATAACCTTGATATGTGTTTGGGGAGATGTTCTGTTTATTTTTTGTTGATATGTCGAGTGTTTTCTGAATTATATTTAGTTTTTAGACTAATGCTAATTGCAAATTGGGATATTGTTCAGAAATAGCTAAATTCGTTTATTTATGTGGCATGCAATGTATAAAGTAACTGTGATGAAGAAGGCAGTGAATTGACGAGGAGGAGCGACAAATTGTCCTTGTTAAGCAGTGTATTGTGATATATTTTGATATTTTGAACATTGTTTTTTTTATTAGTTGAATACGTTTGTGGGTACTTACCTATTATGTTTGATTGTACCTGTTGAAGAACTATGAACGAAAAGTGTATATTATTTTAATGTTTAAAAACAGAAAATTGTTGCATTATTTATACCACCAGAGAAAAAGCTTTGTGTGGGCGTTATATCTCCCCTTTTCAAGGTGCAAGTAAGCATTCTTTAGCGGTCACAGTCACAGTCCTGTCAGACCAATGTCACTATCAAGCTTTCCACTGTCTTTCCCCCCTGGGATTATTAAAGTATTTCTGATTCATTAGCAAGTCTACTGTTGTGTATTTTCACAACAGAGTTTTGACTTATCTTATGTGTTCCGAATGTGTTTTTATACTTTACTAGTATCACACATTTAAATGGGAAGCTTTTTATATCTTGTATGTTATACCTTTTGTACCGTTCTGTCATTACATTCAACGTTTTCATTGTTAACAAACAAAAACATCCATCCCCCGCACTTTTGAAAAGCTTGCTACGCCCCTGCATATACGTTCTTGTGATAGTTCTCGCCTGGTTGGGGGATGGGCTGGCCAGGTGTATCAATCCAATTTCTGCTCAAAAGCTAGGGGTGTTGCTATTATGATGTACTGAAAAAATGTACTGTTTACGGCATCTCATGTGCAAACCGACTCTGCAGGGCGATATGTCGTTGTGGTAGGAAAATTATACTCACTCCCAGTTATGTTAGCCTGTATTTATGCCCGAACTGGGATGACTCTACATTCTTCACTAATTTTTTTTCTCGTTTACCAGACCTGACTTCACATCATCTTATACTTGGCGGTGATATTAACTGTGCACTTTCTCCTCTTTTAGATAGGAGTTTTTCTAAGAGGGCAGCCCTGACGAAGTCAGCTCACTCTATTCAGCTTTTCCTGCAGACCTATGGTGTAGCGGATGTGTGGCGGTTTCGTAACCCCACCTCTAGGGCGTACTCTTACTTTTCACCTGTGCATAAGACATACTCACGTATTGATAACTTTTTCCTGGATAAAAGAATTCTGCATCTCACGAAAGAATGTGACTACGGGGCTATGGTCATCTCGGATCATGGTCCACTAATCATGAAATTGGACATTCCTAATACACAATCAACATATCGTTCATGGCAGTTTAACCCTCTGCTTCTGTCAGAAGATGAGTTTACTAAGTTCATATCGTCTGAAATTGAATTGTTTCTCGATATCAATCAAACCCCAGGGATGCCATCATCTACTGTTTGGTAGTCGCTAAAGGCATATTTAAGGGGTCAAATATTTCATACTGTGCAAGCAAAAGAAGGGCTAACACTGAGCGTATTAAAAAATTAGCAGATGAGATATTAGAGTTAGACAGGCTACACAGCTTTTCCCCAGCAGATGTAATTAAGAAACGCCTGTCATTACAGACAGAGTTTGATCTCCTGTCCACCCGGTATGCTGAATACCTTATTTCCAAATCAAGGCATGGTCATTATGAACATGGGGAAAAGTCCGGCCGAGCACTTGCTCACCAGCTGCGCCAAAGAACCGCTAATCAAACCATTTCTGAAATTAATGATGAATGTGGTCTAAAATGTACTGACAATGAGAAAATCAATTCCTGTTTCAGGAAATTCTACCAGCTATTATATACTTCAGATGGGCCTGCTGTCCTAGAAGACTTTTTTAAATCCTTAATTGCAGTTCATACCGCCCTGTTTCGTTGCTGAATACAGATGAAACCAAAATTGAGTTGTTTGGAAAGAACACACAACGCTATGTGTGGAGAACAAAAGGCACAGCACACCAACATCAAAACCTCATCCCAACTGTGAAATATGGTGGAGGGGGCATCATGGTTTGGGGATGCTTTCCCGAGGTAGGAAGAAGTTCCACCGTGTCCAGACGACTGACAGATGCCCATCCCCAATTTGAGATTACGCCAGCTACAGCTGCAGACTGACTGACCATCCCAGCTCCATCTAAGGCAATTCCACCACCAGCCAAGAGAAATATGACCATCGGACCATCCCAGCTCAGACCACTACATCCCCAACCAAGAGCAAAGACGGACTATTTGTCTTATTAATGCTGAAATTACAATATCTGGTATTAAATGCTAAACTTAAATCACATGTCAGCAGTTTGAGTGCAGCTATGACACGTCAGAGGGGATCTGGCCCTCCTGGTTGAGCCTGGTTTCTTGAGGTTTTTTTCTCCATTAATCAATCATTGGAGTTTGGGTTCCTCGCCACAGCAGGGCAGTGTTGGCCTGCTCACCGGGAGACTGCATTCATTCATTTATTTATTTATTTAGAAATTGGATATTATTTATTAGAATGAACTTACTCGTTGTATAAATACCATGCACTGTGCTGTGTTTTAACTTTTCTGTTTTTCCTGTTTGCCCCTGTAAAGCTGCTTTGAAACAATACACATTGTGAAAAGTGCTATATAAATAAACTTGAATTGAATTGTAAACTTGATTTTGCTGCCTCAGGCCCTGGACGGATTACTGTCATCGATGGAAAAATGAATTCCAAAGTTTATCAGGCTATTTCGCAGGAAAACTTAAGACCATCTGTCCGCCAACTGAAGCTTAACAGAGGATGGACGATGCAACAGGACAACGACCCAAAGCATAGAAGTAAATCAACAACAGAATGGCTTCAACAGAAGAAAATACGCCTTCTGGAGTGGCCCAGTCAGAGTCCTGACCTCAACCTGATTGAGATGCTGTGGCATGACCTCAAGAGAGCGATTCACACCAGACATCCCAAGAATATTGCTGAACTGAAACACTTTTGTAAAGAGGAATGGTCCAAAATTTCTCCTGACCGTTGTGCAGGTCTGATCTGCAACTATAGGAAACGTTTGGTTGAGGTTATTGTTGCCAAAGGAGGGTCAACCAGTTATTAAACCCAAAGGTTCACATACTTTTTCCACCCTGCACAATGAATGTTCACATGTTGTGTTCAATAAAAACATGAAAACGTATAATGTTTGTGCGGTATTAGTTTAAGCAGACTGTGTTTCTCTATTGTTGTGACTTAGATGAAGATCAGAACACATTTTATGACCAATTTATGAAGAAATCCAAGTAAGCCCAAAGGGTTCACATACTTTTTCTTTCAACTGTATAAATGTATGAAACTACAGACTCATATTTGAATATGCCGGTGTGACGCGGAGCTGACCTGGGATCAGCGTCACCTGGGCAACAGCCCGGCAGCTAGTGCTGATTGCTCTACACCTGCGCTGGATTAGCTGCCGGGCATAAAGGCCGCTTGCAAAGATCACTCGAGGTCCTGGGTCGAGAGACAACACCGCTGTCACCATTCGCCCCGGAAAGGAGGACCGAAGGACAGCGAGGGAAGCAGGGACGAGGACCTTCGTACACAAGCACGGACTGGTGGATTATTATTTAAGAGCACCCCGGATGTTACCTTTTGGGACAGTATATTTTAAGTTGTATAATAAATTCCCCGCTGGGGTTGCTTGCACTGTTGCTCTGTGTCTGCCGTATCTCTTACCCCGTCACAGTTGGTAGAGAATGCTTGCAATTGAAGGTAGGAGGCAGGTAGGAGAAGAGTGTAATAATCCTCTTACTTCCTGGGTCCCGGACCGGACGGACACGCCCTCTCACTCGACCGCCCAAGAGGGAGGAACCCGGGGATAAAGAATAGGAGAGAGGCAGAGAGATCAATTGCGCCGAACCAAGGGACGATCCCGAAGGCAGAAGGAGCGGACGAGCTGACAGAGAGCGCTACTTAGCTGCCCGACAGAGCTGTCCAACCGCCAGAGCCTGCTGCAAGCCGCCCGACCGAGCTATGGAGCTGCCGGAGAGTGCTGTAGAGTCACCCAAGTGCGCTGCTTAGCCTTCCAGAGTGCGACCCAGCTGCCGGAGAAGGCAGCCTGGCCGACCGAGGAAGCGGTTCAGCGGGACGAGAGCGCTGCCGAGGACGGGAGTGCCACTCGAGGACCAGCCGAAGATCCAGTCCGTCATTAAGCCGGCCTTTCAACCAGCCAGCATGGTTTGGGATGTTAGGCCCCATTTCCCCACCCACCCCTACGATTTTCCCGAGGCGTCGATCAGGAGAGCGATTCGGAGCGATCGGAGACCAGGTTGACGTTTGGGGGAGATGTGACGCGGAGCTGACCTGGGATCAGCGTCACCTGGGCATAAAGGCCACGTGCAAAGATCACTCTAGGTCCTGGGTCGAGAGACAACACCGCTGTCACCATTCGCCCCCGAAATGAGGACGGAAGGACAGTGAGGGACCGTGTCTCTTACCCCGTCACAGCCGGGATGCATGGAAATTTGCTGAGGGTCCAGTACCTGTGGGTGGGGGGCACTGGGGAGTTGTTTTGTCTGTTTGTATGGACAGGAACTAGACTTGACTATTTCATGTGTGAATTGTATATCTTTTGTTTGTTATATTTGAAAAATAAAAGAGACCTTGATCAAAAAAAAATGAAAGCCATAGGTCTTTAACATGTTTTCTTTCAATATGTTTGTCCTATCATAAAACTCTAATTCCCATTGTGAACTTAAATCGAGACCGAGCTTTTCAATGATATATAGGTTGTGAAGATTTTGTTTCAACTAGGATATTAGCAGATAATACTACTGTACCACCTGAGGATGCTGATAATAAGGGAAACATACGTTAAGAAATCTCACTAAATGGTCAGCTGCTTGAAAAGGACTAATCCTTGCTGCTTTTTGTGTCCTTTTGATGTCGGGGGTAGGAGATGAAGTAGCAGCAGCAGGGCCGAGATGTCGCTGACCCAACCAGTTGAGTCTATTGTTAAAGATGAAATAAACATTTGTTCACCAAACCAAATGTTAATTTAACACGTGAACATTATTGTTTGTGTAACCCCCATAAATGCCGTTTATGTAAAAGAAGGAAGAATGCAAAATAGTCATAATCTGAATTGTAGAGTTTAACCAATCATGATTACGCAGTAGATTAAGAAGATCTGCCTAGCAACAGTGAGCATTTGAGAAAAGGAAATTGCAATTGGTTGAAAAAATATTAAGCTCCGCCTGTTTTTAGAGGCGATCGAGTGATTTGAGACACGAGGAGTAAACGGATAGCGGAGAAGAAAATTTGAGTAAATCAAGCTAGATTTGCTGTTATTATTTTGAAGTTCTTTTAAAGTAAAGTTACGTATTCGAGGGTATTGCAGAAGTCATATAATTTTCTTTTGAGTACATTTTTGATGATGTTTATTGAATCTCGGTAAGTGATGATCACCTTAATAACTATACGTAGGCCACGTGCAGTTAGCATGTGCTTCAATTTATTTGTTATGGTTGTGTTGCGTTGTTAATAATATTACAAAGGTTTTGATAATAAATTTGATAGAATTTGATGTAATATGCAGTACGTGATAACCAAGGAAGTGATGTGTTATTTTTTATGTTAAAAGTAGCGAGATGTTACATGTTCCTTTAAAAGATATACGTAATAACGTTGTGGTCATCTTCAAAGGGTGTTCACATGAACTGGAAATAATTTGGTTGTTAAGAGATGTAGGAATTGTAATTTTGACCCATATTAACAATTATGTGTGTCACTTGTTTAATACGTGGAATATACATGTATGCATATCATTCTCAGTCATTGTTAAATTTCAATGCTGAGTTACTTGATGCTAATAATATGCATTAACACACTTGTTCATGATATACTGATGTATACCAAATTGAGAATAATATTATGTGCCTCTTTCAATGTAGCCCAGGTTTTTGATCCCCTTTTGAATTCTCTTCCGGATGGAAGATGGCGAGCCTCCAGTTTGATTGTAGTGATTTTGTTTGATGTCAACTCTCAACCTTCCAGTGCTGTGGTAGGACTGTGCATCACATGATTTTTTGCAATCCGTGGATTATTTTCCCTTACTGGAACTTCTTTTGAACTCTAATTCTATTGAATTCTTAAACTTTGGAAAAAACCCAATCTGAGCTCAGCAACGTGGACTTCAATGGACAATGGTTGATAGTTAATCACTAAGAAATACACTTACACTGATAACATAAGCACAATTCACCTGCATGTTCATCTGATTGTTTGTTTAATTTTTTTGTTGAAGTTAATACAAGTTATAATTGTAAACACATTCCCATTGTTGTCTCTGATTTTTGGCATCTACTGTTAATGGTTATTTTTTGTGTGTTCTGAATTTCCTCATCAACTGTAATTCAAACGAACCTAGTGTGTACTTACCTGTAGCGGGGTTACATTTGGTTCATAGAGTATAAATCAAGTTATTCATAAAAACAACTGAGAAATAAAATAAATCTGCTTCTACTTCAAAATGTAATCAAACATCAGATCCAAGGTAGCAACAATGAAGATCATTTTTGGTGCTTATGCAGATAGTCTCAAATGTTAGTAAATCTTACCATAACCGGGAGAAGCAGTTTTGTTTCAGCTTAAGTATCAACAGGAACTTGTAAGTGAAATTGATCATTAGTGTGTTATTGAGTCTAACGCAGTTTCGTTTCGTTTCCTTTGTTTGCGTCCGCTGAGTCACGCGCTGTTAGTTTGTATTTGTTTGCGTGTTAATATTGTGAGATTTGGAAGGCGTGTCCGGCTGAATTCAATTACGTGATTGAATAGGGTATTTAAATGGGATTGACCACCGCGTGCTGCGGTCGCGTGCAGCCCTCATCGCGTGAAGACCGAAGAGAGTAAAGACCATCGACTCTATCTGTGCGACTCCACCGAGCAACGACACAGACAAGGCACTTGAGTATAACTGTCTGCACTTCGACTATTGCACTTTATCTATGATCTTTATTCAATTTTCTTTATTTGTCTCATACATTCCTTCATTTTTCAATATGTGTTTTCAAATCCACACTGTCATTACATCTCGTAAACCAATGGTAACTCGCAGAAGGCCACGCATGGCTAATCCTAACAACCTGTCTCCAGACACTACACATGCCTCCCCACTGGTCACACTCCGACGCAACCTACGATCACTCTCTCCCTCTTGCTTATCTTTTGCAGTCTCTGCTACTCTCCCACCCCCTAAACAGTTCTTTCTCCTTGAAGCTAACACCGCCACCCACACCCTTTGCTCCACATTAACCTCCTGCTTAGACATCTTATGCCCTCTTAGATCTAGGCCATCTCATGCATCTCCTTCTGCCCCCTGGTTATCTGATGTTCTCCGTGAGCATCGCGCCTCTCACAGGTCTGCTAAGAGAAAGGGGCGAAAATCAAAAGAACCCACTGACCTCTCTCTCTACCAGTCTATTCTCTCTTCCTTCTCTGCGGATGTCTCCTCTGCGAACACCCAATATTACCACACTAAAATCAACAACTCTCCTGACCCTCGTACACTCTTTAAAACCATTTCTGCTCTCCTTTGCCCGCCTACCCCCTCACCTCCAGCTGACGACTTTGCATCGTTCTTTGTAAAGAAAACGAGCACCATCAGCAATCAATTCTCTGTGCCACCGCCTATGGACCACAGTCAATCCCCAGACACATGCTTTTTCCCCTCGTTCTCTCTCCTATCTGAAGAGGAAGTTTCCAAGGTAATTTCTTCTAACCACCCGACTACCTGCCCTCTAGATCCCATCCCCACCCATCTTCTCCAGGCCATCTCTCCATCGGTTGTCCCCTCTCTGACTCACATTATCAACTCGTCTCTCACCACTGGCACATTTCCTACACTCTTCAAAGAGGCCCGTATCACCCCACTACTAAAGAAGCCTACTCTTAATCCTGCACTGTTAGACAACTACAGACCGGTATCCCTACTTCCCTTCGCTGCTAAAACTCTAGAACGTGTTGTATGTAACCAGCTCTCATCCTTCCTCACCCAGAACAACCTCCTGGACAGCAACCAGTCTGGGTTCAAGAGCGGTCATTCCACTGAGTCTGCGCTGCTCTCTGTTATTGAAGCCCTGAGACTGGAAAGAGCTTCCTTTAACCTATTTTCTGGCATCGGCCCGCAGACGGGCCGTCATGGCGTTTGTGGGCGTGTCTACGTTTTTTATTTTACTTTGTTTTACATTAATTTTCGATCAACTATCATAAACTATGCATCATTTTAAAGCTAAAACACTCAAGATTCGTGTTCTGAACTTGTTTTTGTAATCAAAACACCAGAGAGGAAAGGGTTAAATAAAAAGTGGAAGGACCGGCCTTTCAAACATAAACAAAATAAACGGCACTACTTATCTTTCAACTCCTTTGGTTCGGATCAGTTCGGACGAATCCAAAAAAAAACACCATACATCTCCTTATAAGGGTCGTCTTTGAATGTGCATACCACTGTTTCATCCAAAACAATGAACAAATTGAAAAAAACTCAAAAGATTCCACTTTGTTTGCATACGCGTTTCGAGTCAACGTCCATTTTCGTATAAATATTGATTTTGATCCGTTCAAAATCATTTTTTTCTCGTAATCTACTATCTTCTGAACAAAATACGCCCATTCACGTCTCTTTTCTTCAATCACAGACTTTGCGATCATTCAAAACACCCAGGGTGCCTTACCGGCCCACAGAGGTGTCAGTCAGGCCACCTTGGTGTTTGACTGGGTAAACCCATCCAATGCCTGGCCAGAAAAGTTTTGACGAATGGGTGTAATATCCAACTATTTGGGGATTACAATGATTGGCCATTTGTGAAGTTTACGTAAACAGATTTGGAGAATATCACGTGCGCAAACATACCGTGCATCGGTGCGCTACCACCGTGCATCGGTGCGCTCACAGCGCTATCGCCATTTTAGGCCCGCTAGTACAGAGAACAACATCGCTTCGCTGCACGGAGCACATTTTAGTGAACGGATTTCTTCAAAGTCTACACCTGAACCTCTCAACCATGGATCGTCGACCACAGACGATGTATTTTGATGTTGAAAGTGCTTTGGAGGAGATCATGAGGAGCAGCGACGAAGAGCAGCAGAAGGAAGCGGAGACATGCGTCTCCGACAGAGATAGTTCGGGGTCGAGCGTCGATTCCCTAGAAGACGCCATGTTTGGTGATGGACTTGATCCCGTGTTAGATCGGTAAGTTACAACATTTTTTCTCGATTGCTTATACATTTTTATTGTGGATTAGCAGTGTATGTGTCATCATGTCATAACGTTAGCTGTTTCGATAATGAAAATGTGCATGATAAACAAGCCACGAAGCGCAGAGATTAGTAAGCGTTTATTTATTCTAAACAGTATATGTATAATACATAAAGATATTCTATTATTCATAAATGGGTAAGATGCAAAGAGTTTATTGTATCTGTGACATGTATTATTATCTTATATCAAGTGTTATTATCTTTATCTATATTATGTGAAGATATGTAGCAAAAGTATTGGTTTTACAAATCATTTATAATGCTGAGCATTATAAGCGTAAAGTATTTGACAAACAGGCATTTGTAAATGTAATATTGATGCTATTTATGTTGCTAATATTGTTTTTTATTTTGACTGAATGCTGCTAATAGTTTTTTTGTTGTTGTTACTGTGCTGTAAAATAGGCCTTCAAATGACACAGATGAGGACTGGTGTCCAGAGTCTAGTGCTGAGCTCCGGAAGAGATCACGGCAGCCATCGTCATCATCTGGAACTACATCATCTGCATCTCCATCTGCTGCAGCTGCAAATGGTACAGGTAAAGGGAGGACGAGAGGGGGGCGGGCGAGAGGGGGGCGGGCGAGAGGGGGGCGGGCGAGAGGGAGGAGGGCGAGAGGAGGGCGGGCGAGAGGGGGGAGAGGGAGATGGAGCCAGTCAGTGCATGCTTTGTCCCCCAGCACCTCACAGGAGAAATGGCACAACGTGGATGAGGATGATAAAGAGCCTCCCCAACCTGTGTTTAGGCCTGCTCGTACTCCTGGGCCACAGCTGCTATTTACTGCATCATACACAGCACTGCAGTTGTTTCAGCTGTTCTTTTCTACATCTGTGCTGCAGACCCTCATTCACAACACGAATGCCTATGGTGCTAAACTGAATCAGGGAAGAGACAAGCCATGGCATAACATCTCCGGGGAAGATTTTAAGTCTTACTTGGCGCTTGTTGTATACATGGGTCTTGTTAAGGTCTTTACCTTGACTGATTATTGGAGGAGGTCCACGATATACAGTCTTCCCTTTCCTGCTCAGATCATGTCCTGCAGGAAGTTTCTGACCATCACATCTGCTCTTCATCTTAGCGATCCTCAGGATGATGAAGAAAATGAAGAGAGGAAGGGTACATCAGCCTACGACCGCTTGGGGAAGATCAAGCCTCTCTATAACAACATTAGGGATGCCTGCAAGACTTTCTTTCATCCACATCAAAACATCTCCATAGATGAGAGGATGGTGGCATCCAAGGCAAGGTCTGTACTCAAGCAGTACATGAAGAACAAACCCACCAAATGGGGTTACAAGCTTTTTGTTTTGGCAGACTCCCTGTGTGGCTATACTTGTGAGTTCTTCGTGTATGAGGGCAAGTCAATGCAGTCTCGGAATGGGCTGAGCTATGATTCAGTTATGGCACTTGTGGATGAAAAAAGGTTGGGCGCTGGTTACAAGTTGTATGTTGACAACTTTTACACCAGCCCCATGCTTTTCAGAGACCTCCTCTCTAAGAAGATTTGGGCATGTGGCACCATACGTCCGAACAGGATCGGTTTCCCAAAGACCATCAGAAACCGACTGCCACGGAATGCTTCACGAGGGTCCATTAGATGGCTTAGAGAAGATGAGCTGTTGTTTGTGGAATGGAAAGACACCCGGGAAGTGCTGATGTGCTCCACTTTCCACAAAGCATATGAAGGTGACACAGTGAAAAGGAGGGTGAAGGCTAACGATGGGCAGTGGTCTCAAGTGCATGTGCCTATTCCCGGTGCAGTGCTGGATTACAACAGGTTCATGGGGGGAGTGGACCTGTCTGATGCCCTCATTGGATACTACAAAGTGCTCCACAAGACACGGAAGTGGTACCGTACGTTCTTCTATCACTTTGTCGATATTGCTGTTGTCAACGCTTTCATTTTGCATCAGCATCTGGCCAGAGCAAGGAACGAAAAACCCTTGACACAGAAAGCATTTAGGGAAACGCTCGTTCTGGAACTTGCAGGCTTGAAATCACGCACTGCTGCCCCTCAGACATCTGATGTTGGTCGCCACAACCCAAAACACATCACGGACGACACCACTTCTGGACGACGAAAGTGCAGACTGTGTCATCAGAAGACACCAGTGATGTGTGCAACATGTGAGGTGCCACTGTGTTTTTTGCCTAAACGGGACTGTTTCAATGACTGGCATGTGCAGACTGGAAAATACTAACCATCATTGTTTGAATGATTCTTTTATTTTTACATTGTTCAGTTTATTCAAAACTAATACTTGTTCCAGAAATGTTTCCTAGTTTAGGTCAGAGCCTTGCATAATTTCCAGTTCCGAGGAGGAATGTGAAGGGATAGAAGCAATCGCTTCTTGAGACGGTAATGGTCGAGTACGCACTCACACGCACACTTAGATGACTTGTAAATTTTCATCCTGTTTGTGAGCTATTGTGTTTCCATTATTCCAAAATAAAATGTTTATAGATTTAATCTGTTAGGACTTTGTTGTTGGTTTTGGTTGTTTGCTCTCGCTCTCTTTTTCCCTCTGTCTCCCTCTTTTGCAGTATGAGTCCTTGGCCTTACTGAATCAAATGTGACATGCTGGTGTGAGGCAGTACACTCTGTAAGTACGTAACACACACACACACACACACACACACAGTGTTGCAAATTTAATTTGTTCTACTTACCCACAATCACTTTCTCTTTTTTCTGTCTTTTAGTGGCTTGGGTTTCCAGTTTGTTAGAGAAGAAACCTCCTTAGTGACTGCCTTGATCAACATGTCTCCCTGCACTTTGTAAATACTGTAAATATTTTAGTTTTTCAGTTATTGTATATTTTCTATATAATAACTAGAAGTTTACTGTAGATTTGAGTAAAAAATTATTGTTACAATTACAAATGTTCTGAAATATTTGTTATTATATATATATATATATATATATATATATATATATATATGTATATATATAATATTTGTTCAAAATAAAGAGTTTTGTTAAAATGTACAAATGTTGTTCTGAAATAGTTTTTTCTTGTGTGTCTTGATGGGCCAAGTAGTGGTGAATTGATATAAAAAATGTAGTATGAAGTGTTGACTCCTGATGTCATTTGGTTACTTGGTGTCCCTTTGGAGTCTCCAAGTGGCCTTTTTGAAAGGACGCCTAGAGATCTCTTTAGAAAAAAGGTTACAGAAGCTACATTTTGGGGATTATCATCCTCAAATTTGAATCAAACAATGATCAGACATTCAATTTTATCTCTACTGTGTTTCGAACCCTTACCATCAAGTTTTCATCCATTTTCCTCTAAGTAAACTTCATTCAAAGTAAACGGAATTGCGTTTTTCATGTATGTTTTACCATGTTTTACCATGTTTTACCTTGTTTCTTTGAAACTTTAAGATATTATGACTCTTGTGCAACAAAATATGTAGTATGTAGTTAAAAAATATACCAGAATTATGAATATAGACCATATGGTTTAAGAGCGGCAGGCGTTTAAATTTGGGTATGTTGTTTTATCAGAAAAGTTAAAAAAAATAGGGGCGCAAGAGAAGAAGTTAACTCATCTGTTCTCATCCTACTGGATCTATCTGCCGCCTTTGACACTGTTAACCATCACATCCTCCTGTCCACTCTCAAGGCTATGGGGGTCTCCGGAATGGTGCTACAATGGTTCAGGTCTTACGTCTTGGGTAGGTCATTTAGAGTATCTTGGAGGGGTGAGGTGTCTGAGTCCCAACATCTCGACACCGGTGTCCCCCAGGGCTCAGTGCTTGGTCCGTTGCTATTCTCTGTATACATGACATCCCTTGGCTCTGTCATTAGGAAACATGGCTTTTCCTATCACTGCTATGCGGATGATACACAACTCTACCTGTCTTTTCGCCCAGATGAACCGACTGTTTCTGCACGCATCTCAGCCTGCCTAGCCGACATCTCGCTCTGGATGAACGGCCATCACCTCCAGCTGAACCTTTCAAAAACAGAACTGCTTGTAATCCCGGCTGATACAAAGACTTATCACAATCATTCCATTCAACAGGGCTCATCAACCATCACACCTTCCAGAAAGGCAAGAAACCTGGGAGTGGTGATCGATGATCAGCTCAACTTCACGGATCAAGTTGCCAGCACCGCCTGGTCCTGTAGATTCATCCTCTACAATATCAGGAAAATTAGACCCTTTCTATCAGAGCATGCTACGCAAGTCCTAGTGCAGGCTCTCGTCCTGTCCAGACTGGACTACTGCAATGCGCTACTGGGTGGACTTCCAGCTTGCACAACCAAACCTCTACAGATGATCCTGCAGCAAGAGTTATCTTTAATGAACCGAAGAGAGCACAAGTCACTCCTCTACTCATTAAGCTACATTGGCTCCCTATAGTCGCTCGCATCAAATTCAAGACTCTGCTCCTGGCCTACAAGACCACCACTGGTTCGGCACCACCTTATCTTCACTCCCTAATACAGACATATGTACCCGCCAGATCCCTACGCTCTGCAAACGAACAGCGTCTTGTGGTACCATCCCATAAAGGTAAAAAAATCTCTCTCACGCACCGGATCTGTTCCACCTATGTGGAATGTTCTGCCCGCTGCTACAAGATCTGCAGATTCTGTAGCCATCTTTAAGAAACACCTGAAAACACATCTCTTCCGCCAACATCTTACTGATCTGTTCTGACTATAGTTTCTTCTCTACTCTTTTCTTCTCTACCCATAAAAAAAAGTATGAATTAATGATTCTGTATGCTGTGTTAGGCTATATGAGACCAGTCTTCTTTTTAATTGCACTTATGCTTTTGTTGTACTTGTGCTGTCCCAATTGCTTCCATTACCTACCCCACTTATAAGTCGCTTTGGATAAAAGCGTCTGCTAAATGACTAAATGTAAATGTAAATGCATAACCAGATTCATGTTGAGCATTTATGATGAGTTCTTCAATGTGGTGATTAGAGGGCAATACTTTGCCTTCACTGATTACTTAGGGTTTGAAGGTTGACCACTTTGCCAGAAACTTTCCCACAATTTCCTCTCCAAATAGCAGTGAAAAATCTAGTTCAATCTTGAAAGATAAAATTGATAAAAATAAACAACAGCACCATAGATACAGAAGGTAAAAAGTATGATAGATTAAGTTTTAAACTTACAAGGCCAGGTGTGTTGAGGAATCTAGGGAACAGCCCCAAGACATCTTGGGACTTATCAGGATTACGAACCATTGACTGTCTGTATTGGAAAGTTGCCTTCATTTTTTCTTTAACTACGTTCTCATCTGAAGAGTGTTTCATAACTGATATTGCCTCTCTGCTCTCATCACCAGTCAGCTGTTCTGTGGTTGAAAATGGTTCCCTCGCTGACAATGGGCCACTACTGGTTTCAGACGATACAGGTCTGCCTTTTTCACCAACGAAAGTATTTCTCTGCACTGTCTTTATACGCCAAGCTAGGTAACCAGTACCACTTGAAGCATCATAGAAATGCTCCTAAAATAAAAATATAATTGGCAAAATCAATACTGGATGGGTCAGCAAAAAGTGAATTTAAACCTGTTGAAAGATTTAACATATCCAAAAAACAATTCGCATATCCATTCTTGGAGTATGGGTCCTCCAAGTAAGGAAATAATGCAATGATTCCAAGTGCATACTTCGGTCGCAAATTTTGTGGAGGTGTCCTTCTGTTTTATGTTATGGAGCAGAGACATTGGGTTGAGAGAAAGCAGCAAAAAACAACATTTATTGGATTACTCCGTTATAAAAATATAATCTTTTCTTTGACCACAACAATATAATTGACACTATTCTAGTCAATCACTTATTTTAGTTCTTACCCATGTACTTCAATCATGTTGGCGACTAGCATTTTAATTAACTGTCTGCGGGTGCTGTCTGACAGGGTTTTGGCTTTATCATACTCGTACATAATTTTGTCTCCACCAGGTTTTGATTTGAGTACCGTGTGCACCATCTGTAACATGAAACAGAAAACCATACACAGTTATACAAGAGTTTCTTTCTGGGTGTCGAATCTAAATGCCAGGCAGTATCACAATTTGTATCACTCCGTCACTAAGCCAAGTTGGACTTATGAAGCAAAGAAAAAAAATTCACATTTGGAACTTTCAGATCAATTCACAGCACTAAGAAATGGTTAAACAAATTACAGCATGTTAACGTGTGGGTCTCGAGATGTGCATAACAGAAATTGCAAGGTCAACTTCCTACTGTAAACAAGCGAACGTTTAAAAATGCAATATAACTCTCGTAGTCATGTGATATGGCTCCCCAACACTCTATTTGCGGCCAGTATTGCATTAATATTACTATTAACAAAATGCTAAATAACAGTCGAACAATGAAGAGTTTATTTTAGAAACACTTACATTTTTTGCTGCTTGTTTATCAGTACAGCTATCAGCTGTCAGTCTTGCATTCTTTGTTGGTGGATCAATAATAATCATGGTTGATGCATTAGAAGAAAGCAATGTGTCAGATGTTTCGGTGTCTTCAGATACATCTGGAAAGTGCAAATCTCAAATACATAGGAGTTTAAAAATTTATTAATTTACACACTTTACTGGCAATTAAGACAAAATCTCTCTATTACACAAACTAAACAGAACTTACAGCAAAATACCAAGGCCTTGCATTTATTTTCCCCTTTGTTAAAAAGAAATTAAAGATCAACTACAATAAAAAAAATAAAAATCACACCATGCTCTAAACAGGCATGATATAAAAAGTAATGTCTAGCCACACAAAAAAAATTCTAAGCTCGACAATATTAAAATGTTTACAGAACTGTGGAAGAGTAACAATGTGTACATGAACATACCATCATCCAAACAGGCTGTGAGAGTGACATTGCATTGTTGCAAGAGTTCATTGAATATATCGGCATCAACCTCATTCCCCGTTGAATCTTTGTAGGTAACATCTACATCAACTGGCAGGCCAAATCTTTTAAATGCTGTCCATCCATCCATCCATTTTCTACCGCTTTATCCGAACTACCTCGGGTCACGGGGATCCTG
Source organism: Triplophysa dalaica (assembly GCF_015846415.1). Classification (NCBI taxonomy): domain Eukaryota; kingdom Metazoa; phylum Chordata; class Actinopteri; order Cypriniformes; family Nemacheilidae; genus Triplophysa; species Triplophysa dalaica. Next base: position 18,555,279 of record NC_079564.1, on the reverse strand, counting down.
TGCCTATCTCAGGAGTCATCGGGCATCAAGGCAGGATACACCCTGGATGGAGTGCCAACCCATCGCAGGGCACACACACTCACTCATTCACTCACGCACTCACACCCTACGGACAATTTTTCCAGAGATGCCAATCAACCTACCATGCATGTCTTTGGACCAGGGGAGGAAACCGGAGTACCCGGAGGAAGCCCCCGAGGCACGGGGAGAACATGCAAACTCCACACAAACAAGTCGGAAGCGGGAATCGAACCCCCAACTCTGGAGGTGTGAGGCGAACGTGCTAACCACTAGGCCACCGTGCCCCCCCCTTTTAAATGCTGTATACGGAAAATAATTATTTCAGATATTTGTGAAGTCAACAGTAGGATTTATTTTATTAAGTTCAATCAAAATTTGTATTATGATTACATTAAAATGAACTTAAAACCCTGCCTATAAATTGTATAGGTTAACGACAGCCTTCAAACCTTCCTGGTGAAACTGATGAAAGCTATACTCTCCATCAGTGTCGGTCACCTTCACATACTTCTGGGATCCTCTACATACCACCGTCACTAACATGCTTACTGAAATGCAGTAAAGTCAACAGATAAGGCACATCTTTGCAGAAAGACAACCATAACTATTTCTTCTTCCCCTTCCCATATTTTTTCCATATGCCTCATCTCTTTAAAATATATACCAGTTCCAACTTACAAATGATTCTTGTAATAAATGTAAAAATATGTCTAAAAAGACTAGTCTAATCTTAGATATATTTCCCCAAATTCTTAAATCACAAACAGTTAACAGAAGCAACATGTTCAGCATAAGTACATAGGTGACCAATTGACAAATTACAAAACCACTACAGTACTGCATTAAACTTTATTCAATAGATCCCTTAGTGTGTTAGAAGCAAAATACCTTTGAAGCAGGTGTATCTTTTAGCACTCCATATATTCCACCTTTGCTAATATCTGTATGTATAACTGAGTGCTTAAGGCCTCAATAACAGTGCAACTTTAATATAATGCACAACAAATAAAATGTGCTTTTTCAATGTTTTATAAGCCTAATCACCTGTGACCCTGCCTCTGACTCTCCACGTGTGCTACAGCTTGGCGAAGTGTGTATGCGGGAATCTAGATAGGGATAGCCAATCCTATTAGCGACGTGAGTTACGGAGGCGGGACATATTCCAGAGAATGAAACTTAACCATTTGTGCACCACAAACTGCGCTATTTTTAATGAAAGCGGCTGTAAAAGATGTTTAAGTTCAATTAAATGATTTTTGGATAAATATGTGAAATAAGCAAAAACACAAGACACAGACGGACATCATAGGTTATATATAATTTTTATATAAACTGGATACATATATTTGAAATTGTTTGGGTGCGCGCGCCAAATATGACGTCATCGCGGAGTAAGCGGAAGTTCGCTTCGTGTCCGCGCGAACTCATTTCGCGTGGCGGCGTGCACGAAATATTTTGGGACTTGAGCGAACAGTTCGCGCGGCGCCGCAGTCAACATGAAAGCTTTGAAGAGATTTTGGCTGAACAGATACGCCTGTACAGACATCTTTTATCATCAGTGTGTCTGTTTTATATTGTATTCCATAGATCACTAACAGGCGGACCGCGGTCCGGGTCCGGACCCAGAAGTCATCCCATACGGACCCGGACCTAGAGCCAAAAATATAACGTTATGATGTAAAACCTGGCGGGGCGCTTCTATTTCATTGGCGCAGCTGTTGTAGTGTTTACGGAAGTGGTAGTGGAAACGCACAGACCAATTGCATGCGAGTGAAGCCATCCCACGTGATACCGGTCAGCCAATCAAGTCTGGTAAACATTGCAACTCGACAGTGCAGACAGATGAGACAGTTGCGGCAAGTTACACATGAAAAGACGGTAGAAAGAAAATAAGATAGCGATATATGTAGTGTATGTAAACAAAAGGAGAGATACAGACGACTGCGCCGGAGAAAGAGAGAGAAACAGGCGAGTGAGACGGAGAAAGAGAAACAGACGAGAGAAATAGACAAGTGAAGAAAGAGAGAAACAGGCAAGTGAGACGAAGGGAGAGAAAAATAAAATATAAACATACCCACTCAAATCTGAAGGGAGATCACAGAAAATAAGTAGTCTCCGAGCCCAATATGAGCAGTCCACCAGGATCCTGAGCCACACATTCACTGCCCAACAACGTGCTCATGAGTGTTCCCTCAGAGTTGCTTGGATTTTGGGTCAACACAAAAAGCCATTTACTGATGGAGGGGTTGTCAAAGAATGCATGACTGCAGTAGCTGAAACACTACTTGAGGGAAAACAAAAACAAGAACTTTGTGATAAAATAAAGCAAATACCCATGTCAGCATCATCTGCCACAAAGAAAAGCCAAATATTAGCTCAGGACGTGCTAACCCAGCTAGATGAAGCCGTGCATAAGGCATCGTGTGTAAGCTTAGCTGTGGATGAGTCTACTGACATGTGTGATAATGCTCAGCTGTTAGTGTATGTAAGGTTTTTCAACACAGACCAGAAAGCATTCTGCGAAAACCTGTTAGGTGTCACTCCCCTTCAGGCCAATACAAGAGGAGAAGACATCTACCTGGCCATAAAAGAGATGTTAACAAAGAGAGGAATAAAGCCAAAACAAGTGGTTTCAATAACCGCAGATGGAACCCCTGCTATAGCAAGACTGAAAGAGGACAATCCTGAGCTCATAGCTTACCATTGCATCATTCATCAATCTGTCCTCTGCGCCTCCCTGTCAGATGAGCATGCTGAGGTGATGAATACAATGATGAAAATGATCAATTTTCTCAGGGCATCCTCTTCCTACCAGCATCGCATGCTTAGGGAATTCCTCAGAGAAGTTGATGCCAATGCTGATGATCTTTTGCTGCACAACAATGTGAGATGGCTCAGCAAAGGTAGGGTGTTAGCACACTTTTGGTCCATCAGGAGGGAAGTAGCATATTTTTTGACAGAGCTAGTAAGTCAGAAAGCAACACAGTTTTCACCATTTTTAGAAAACAAGAAACAGATGGATAATGTGGCCTTTTTGGTTGATATCACTTCACATCTGAATGAACTGAATTTAAGGCTACAGGGCAAGGACAATTCAATTTGTGAACTGGTAACAGCTGTCCGCTCCTTTCAAAGGAAACTTGGTGTTCAAGGAAGACCTGCAGGGAGACTGTGCACACTTCCCAGCAGTGCAGGATCAGGTTCAAGGACAGAGAGATGTGTCTTCCTTAGTTGACATTATTGATAAGCTGATTGTAAACTTCAGCAACCGTTTTGACAGCTTCAGGTTTGGCAGCAGCTCACCATGTTCATTCAGAACCCATTTCTCATCACAGATGTCATGGAGTTCTCAAAGGATGTCACACAGCACTTTAAATGGGTAAATGCTGGGCCTCTCCAGATGCACTTGGTTGATCTCCAAGCAGATGTGGCTCTGAAAGAGCAGTTTGCAAGATGTGACTCTTCCACATTCTGGCTTCAAATGGTCCCTGAGACATCTTTCCCAGGTCTGAGGAAAGTTGCTCTACACATCTTGACCATGTTTGACAAAGGGCAGCCCTGCCGGAGTCCAACATGCACCGGGAACAAGTCTGACTTACTGCCAGCAATGCGTACCAAACTCCTGCTCCGGTCGTACAGGCACCGGATAGCCCTTAGCAAAGGGTCGAGAATCCCATACTCCCGGAGCACCCTCCACAAGATGCCGCGAGGGACACAGTCGAATGCCTTCTCCAAATCCACAAAACACATGTGGATTGGTTGGTCAAACTTCCATGAACCCTCCAGCACCCTGGAGAGGTTATAGAGCTGGTCCAGTGTTCCACGACCGGGACGGAAACCACACTTTTCCTCCTGAATCTGAGGTTCTACCATCGGCCGGATTCTCCTCTCCAGTACCCTGGCATAGACTTTCCCAGGGAGGCTGAGAAGTGTGATCCCCAATAGTTGGAGCACACCCTCCTGTCACCCTTCTTAAAAAGAGGGACCACCACCCCGGTCTGCCAGTCCAAGGGCACTGTCCCCGACCGCCACGCGATGCTGCAGAGGCGTGTCAGCCAAGATACTGTACAACCGGGTACTCCGGTTTCCTCCCCTGGTCCAAAGACATGCATGGTAGGTTGATTGGCATCTCTGGAAAAATTGTCCGTAGGGTGTGAGTGCGTGAGTGAGTGCGTGAGTGAATGAGTGAGTGTGTGTGACCTGCGATGGGTTGGCACTCCATCCAGGGTGTATCCTGCCTTGATGCCCGATGACTCCTGAGATAGGCGCAGGCTCCCCGTGACCCGAGGTAGTTCGGATAAGCGGTAGAAAATGGATGGATGGATCTTGTTGCGGAACTCGGAGTAAAGCTGTGGAATGGGCGTGGAGATTGTACTACCTCCTCACTCACTTTCTTCCAAGCAAGATCCTTTTTACTTCTGTTTTGATAAAGATGTATTGTACAGCTCCAGGTATGCACATCCAGCAACGATGATTTTGTCCTCCATTGTTGTTTGATATTTCTGCCTCCGCTCGCAACATCATAATCACTTGACTGCCAGAGCAAGCTCCTGATTGGTTAACGCGGCGCAAATTTTCGCCAAAGTTCAGATTTTCCAATTCGCGCGAATCGCGCCGCAAGTAGGTCTATCGCGACTTTGCATTGACTTAACATGTAAATCACTCGCGCTTGACGCGCCATTCGCGTTTGGTCTGAACACAACATAAGGGGGGAACAGAAGGGAGGCTAATAGCGCACAATCCTCACCTGAAGAGGAGAGATGGCGCTTCGCAGGCGTACGTCCAGGCCAGATGCCGGCCCCTATCCCTGCAGGACGCGGGTTGACACCTGTTCCACTCGTAGGAATGTTATTTGTGTTTGTCTAATGTTTTTAGTCAGGACATTGTAAATCTGCTGATTAATTAAGATAAGAGATATTTAATACGCTATATGCAGGCCGCACTGTGTTGATTGGGAATGTCCAGGGTACGTGATGACGTTCAGAACAGCGCGCGTTCACAGCAGGATTATTCTCCAATAAATGCATCATATAAAAAAAACGTCTCACAAAAAAGTCCATTTAAAATTTGTTTATCATATAAATGTATTAACTAACATTAACGAACAATGAATGAGCATGAATTTGTTAGTATTTATAAATCTTTTTTTAGTTGTTAGTTAAATAATCAAAATATTTAAGCTCTGGTCCATTAATATAAACAAATACTTCTATAAATTTAACAAAGTTTATTTGAAAAAGTCAATTTTAAAAAGATTTAAATACATTTCATTTATTTTTATAAAGAGATATCTTGTCACATTTTTTAACTTTTACAAAGCATTACCCTCCCAGACAACCAACTTATGTGACATAGATAGATAGATAGATAGATAGATAGATAGATAGATAGATAGATAGATAGATAGATAGAAAGCACATAAAGAATGAAAAGGAAATGATTTAAGATTTCTCGTAAATTTTCCCCAACCAACCAACAACCCCCCCCCCCCAAAGCTGTAAACCTAGGGGAAACACTGCGTATGTATTAACTTCAGAATCTTTAGTGGTCTTCTGGTTTGCCATGTCTTCGCAAATACAGACAAGCCTAAATAAAAGGTCTTACGTCTGAATGTCAGTATGCTCTTCAATCAATTGATTAGACTAAAGACCACTGGGAAATAGTGACAGCTTCTTATTGAAGTCACTTTAGTTGAATGCATAATGACTAGTTTAAAATGTTGTACTTTAAACTCAAACTTAAATTATTTAAAACAAATGTTTTAGCAAGTGCATGATTCATATTTTTCCATTTATAATTTTGATATTCTTAATGTACCTAAATGTGTCAGAGCCTTTTCCAGCAACATTTTTGTTTTGGTTATACCTTTTTGATATTTAAAATTCTTGCTTTTTTCTCCAGGTTTCAGTCACTGTCTTGAAACACTCCGCTGGCAGCACTGTTATAATTTATATGTTGTGCTGAATGAGAAACAACTTGCTCTTTGTATGTCTCTTCATAGAAATAACAAGCGTGGACTACGTTCACAATTCAGGCACATAGCCAGCATTGTGAGAACCACAGACCGGTGACAAAAAACTGCAAAACAAGTATTTAATAATCGTATTTTGATCAAATATATCTAATTGTATAATATTATGATAATTCTTAATGTCTGGTTGTCTGAATATTGATCATGCCAATTAAAAAAAATTCTTATTTAGAAAATGAAGTTCATCTTGATCCAGTTGATTGAAGATCCCCCAACATGGGATGTACTTCCCATAGACAAAATGGTAAACGGCCGCTGTGAAATTGGGGATATATGCAATGTGTCTTACCAATGTTCAAAATTTTTGCTGGGCTGGATTCTTCATTGTATTAAATTGGTAGCAATTTGTGATAAAATTGAAGATATACATGTTGTGGTTACCACTATTTAATAAAATCAGGAACTAGATCTGCCATGATGAAGCAGCTTTACTGTGTAGAAAGAGATAGCCAGGCCAGAAACAGACCACAGCAAGATGAAGAAGTAGGGCGAGGACAGTGCAAGAAATATCGTAGGATACTGTCTGATTCAGAGAGCAGTGAGGAATTTCAGGTAGGATGTTGCTGTTTGTGGTAGGAAAGTTTCAGATGAACCGATCAACCACTATGGATGCTGGGAGTCATGGTTGCATTTTGTACTGTCTAATACCCAGCATGCATTTTGTTATATCAGTCTCTGTAATCTTTAATCTAGGCTGTTGAAAAGCAAGTGTCTGCAAAGAAGATCCACGCGATAAGAGCCAGATCCTTTCTAGAGCAGTATAAGGCGGACAAAGTAAGACATTCTAAAACATGTCACACATTGACTGTCACATGACTCAGTTTCCTACTCCAAATCAAGGAAACTCATTGCTTATTATTTGCTACATTTGTGCATCGGGCCGTTGGTAAAATGTGTTTTTATAGAGGTGCAATTAACATTACTAGGTTTTTTGCTTGGAATGATATTTGAGCAAGTCAATGTTGATAACATTTATTTTTTGTTTAAAATTGGCCTTTAGTTGTGATATTTGTAATCAGTAAAGACACTTGTTTTAAGAACTATGTTATAAACTGTACTAATAACTGTCAAAAATTATAGGAATCAAGTAAAGATGCAGCAACATCAAAGACTACAACATCAGGAAATGAAAGTGAATTAAATGAGCAAATATTGGGGGAATTAAAAGAAATCAAAAGTGTTCTGGTAGAAACTTTAACACTTTTGAAAAATGGTAAAATTGTAAAGTTATTAATTGCAGTTATGTCATTATATGCAATTGCTTCTTATGCTATAAGTTATTTTGTTCTAGAATGCACATATTATATGCATCAGTTACCAGTTCACTGCTAACTCCCCCTGAACCTCCTTCTGATTTACTTGCGCCAGAGTCTTCCCCTGTGCTACCTGCCCCAAGGGCCTGCCTACAACCTCTTCATGTAAAGGACACTAGGAGCATTGGTGACTGCAAAAAGGTATAGTTTAAAACCCTTTCATGTGGAGGGGTCACTATAGTGGGCGGATAATTAAAAAGCAATTTTTTTGTGTATGCATGGGTTTTGATGGCATAATTTCACATCAAGCACTGGAGCAGACACCAGTGCCTCATCCTTTACACTGTCACCTAGTGGCAAACCATTTGGATTTTTCCTCCTAACAAAGCAGGGCTCGAGAATAAGGACTTCCTTGACAACTCATGATAGCTGTCAGAAATTTAACCTGTCCAAACAAGAAAGGATTGTATCGTCACAAAAGTTAATCTTTTTTTTTTAAACTTGCGTATTTAAATATTCACAAAATGCATGACTAAGTAAGAGCAGGCAGGTCACTAGACTGGGGCAATGAGGGATATGTGAATAATTTTTCACTTCTCCAGGCACCCAAGAGAGAGGCCTCCAAGCGAAACAGCTGAGATGGGGCCTTATAATACAATCTTGTTAGAAATTTGTTGTCATGCCTTAAGAGTAATAAAATCAATACTGTTTGAGGTTGTCATAATTAATGTACAAAATGGTTAATTGTTGCTGACATGAAATAGTGCTTTCTTCAATGCCATCAATCACTTTGCTCTAGGGTGATTCTAACTCTCTGCTCTCACTGTAGGTTTCATTGTAACAAATCAAATATTAGGTGCACATTTTAACTGTTTTTGTTTCAATGTATGATCTCTGATCACTGTCAGGTGAGAATTGGCCCTAACACATCCATCACTGCAGAACAGTTTGGTCATGTGAAGTGGACAGATGCTATAAAGGCGACAAAAGACCTGCTGATTTCAGTGTTCGGAAGAAGAATACTGGCAACACACTGCTACACTGGAAAATGTTCCAATGCCTTTAAGAACAAAGACGCTAAACCTCAACTGGATCCTGAAAAAGTGTCTGACATCATTAGTAAGCTATTTTTCTCAAGAAATCACTTGTACTTTAAGGCCTTAACAGTTTAAATCAGGGGTCACCAACTAGCGGACTCCGGTCCGAATGTGGACCGTGAGATGCATCCGTCCGGACCTCAAAGCCTTTTGACGTATTAAATAAATGAACGCCTCACATTATTTTCTAATGCATCAAATTTATTTCAGGCATATCAAGGTCCGCTCAGTACCACTTTGGGTCCTACGGTGCCACGAACAGTTAACATATGTTCACTGTTGCTACGTTCAGACGTCTACTTCGTGGAGAGAAGAGACCCGAGACAGACTCTCTGCACAGCGCGCAGACAGATGTAACTGTCAGTGACTGAAAAACAATGTCCTATTCAAAAGTTAGAGAAGTTGACGCTAGAAAAGCATGTTTTCCGAGATGAGTTTGTAGAGAGATTTACATTTCTTCTTCCAGCGTCGATATGCTCAATGCCGGTTTGTCTCATTTGCTTGGAGTCTGTTGCGGTTTTCAAAAGTAGAAACATTAAACGGCATTACGAAACTAGACATATACACTAAACTTGCCCGCAGCAGTCCGAGGTAAGGACACAGAAATAGCGATCTACCCGGGTAGTCCCTTACTCACTTACCGCCCAACAACGACCATATGAATTTTCACTAATAATACAGCTGATCTTAAGAAGACATCACAGGCCTTTACTGATGGGAAAACAGTAAAAGAGGGCATTGTGGCGGCGTGTGAAACATGTTTGGAAGGAAAATAAAGACATGAACTAACTTAAAAGATAATATTTTTAGCTGCAAAAGCCACAAGAAGAGCTGAAATCTTCTCAGAGGATGTTCAGTCACAACTTGATGCTGCTATTTATCAATCTAGTTAAGCAGAAAACAACACATTAGTTTCTTTTAAAGTGGCTTAGTGGTTAGCACGTTCGCCTCACTCCTCCAGGGTTGGGGGTTCGATTCCCGCTTCCGACTTGTAACACTACTTTAATACACATTTTGTAAAGATAATGCGAACATGGTGGGTTCTGAGGGGAACTTCATGGAAAAAGATTTTGTACCAAACCTGCTCTCACGAGTGCAATTAACGTTACTTTAATCGTTTACAGCTGTAGTTGTAAACGGTTATTATAACGCGACTTTTTAAATATGTTTACATTATACAATAGAGCTGAATGCTTCTGACAAATAACAGTGTTGATCAAACTTACCTCAGCAAATTTAGCTCAACTTCGGCGGGAATTTTTCTGTGTCTTTCACCGTTGCCTTTCACGCATGTTACTAGAGTAATACATAAATAAAATCAATATAGATTCATATATTCGTCAAACAAATTAATATATCAAACTGAGAATGTTTAATTTAAAATATATAGCTGAACGGTCTTACCTCGATGCTCTCAACGGTAGACAAAATGGCGGTGTTGTACCGAAATCCGACTCCCGGTACAAATCATACTCCCCTCGCGTGCACCCGCTTTATTCACATTTGATAGGCGGAGTTAAGAGTTCTATTTGCTGCGGTTATATTACTGCGGTCAAGTGGGCCGCGCGTTGAAAATGCACGGTCAAGCCAGCCGCACGTTATTTTTAGTATGCGCGTCTAATCGTGCAAGTACGGTACGGGTGCATGAAGAGGTCAAAATGGATTTTTAGACTCTATTTTCTGCTATTATCCATCTTATTAGGACACAAATAAAACAATTTCATGATTTCCTTTTAAGAACATGACATTTATTTTTTATTTTTATTTTTTTCAATGTTTGTAGGCCTATATATGATTTACAATAATTATTACGTAATTTATTCATGTTCATATGTCATTATCATACATCATTCATTATTTTACTTTTATTGTTAATTTTAATATTTTTTAAATATATTATACATTAATATATATATATATATGTTAATAAAATGTAATAATATTAATTATCATACATTTATTTTGCATTTTTATTGTTGATTTTAATGTTTGTGTTTATATATATATTAAATATACATTAATTACTATACATCATGTATTAATGTTTATTTATTTATTCACTCATTTTATATATATAAGGTCACAGTTTTGACATTTTACTTTAACTTCTAGCACTTACATCATGTCCCATTTTCAAACACTCATAAGAGTTACCCGAACTATTGCTGTATTTATTTTTAAATCATTTTACTGTTTTGGAGAAAGTAAAGGCAAACTTACCCTTAAACATCAAAGTGCATTCTGTCACTTACACCATTTCCCATGTTCAAACACTCATAAAAGGTGCTCCTACATAGGTTTGCTCATTCTTTCAATTGATTCCTGTACAGACTGACACTGACTATTACTGTATAGCCTATATTGTCAAGCCATTTTACTGTATATTTCTGGAGAAAAGTAAAAGCAAACCCACCCCAAACATCAAAGTGCATTCTAGCACTTAGACCATTTCCCATGTTCAAACACTCATAAAACGTGTTCCTTCATAGGTTTGCTCATTATTTCAATTGATTCCTGTTAAGACTGACACTGACTATTACTGTATATATTTTCAAGCCATTTTACTGTATATTTCTGGAGAAAAGTAAAAGCAAACCCACCCCAAACATCAAAGTGCATTCTAGCACTTAGACCATTTCCCATGTTCAAACACTCATAAAACGTGTTCCTTCATAGGTTTGCTCATTATTTCAATTGATTCCTGTTAAGACTGACACTGACTATTACTGTATATATTTTCAAGCCATTTTACTGTATATTTCTGGAAAAAAGTAAAAGCAAACCCACCCCAAACATCAAATTGCATTCTAGCACTTACACCATTTCCCATGTTCAAACACTCATAAAACGTGTTCCTTCATAGGTTTACTCAATCTTTCAATTGATTCCTGTTCAGACTGACACTGACTCTTTATGATGATTAAGTCTGCAAAACTTTTTTTATGTTTACCTTAATCTTCAGTCTATTGAATCTGCTCAACTCGAATTTGTCATTTCCTCTCCTCCTTGACAGAATCATTATAATCACATGGTATTGAGATTAACTTTAAAATGATCTTTCTAAATGAAAATCCACATACGGCAAGTGTCAGATCACAGAGATAAGGAAAACGAGTTGATAACACAATGAAAAATTAAACATATGCAGTGTCATGTCCTTGTCCTTGCATATAATCACATTTTTATAAATCTTTTGATTTTCTAATTTCAGAAAACAACTATGTCCATCTTGAAGAACAACAGTACTTTTAGACATGCTATTGTACTCATGTACCAAGCATCAGACTACAAGTGTACTTTGGCTTTGGCACCTACGGACATGTATTGACTCGCTGCTGCACACTAATTCACACACCTAATAAAATAATCTTCTCATATTCAGTTTTTGTTTTATTACAATCCAATCTTTATCTTACAATATAGAAAAAACACAGAAATGTTACTTTTAAGTATCTTTTTGCATTTGTATCTATTGTGAAATGTCATAACACAGGTTATATAATACCTATCACAAATTCTTCTTTAATTCTGTCTTTATAAAACTCGTTTAAATTTCATTAGGTTGTAGCCTACAGTCTTCTGATAATCTGTAACTGCTTGTTAGGAGTCATTGAGTTTTAAAGGTGCCAATAAATAAAATGTATTATTTTTATCATTAATATACTACAGGATCAGCTGCAGGAGAGGTTGCGGCATACTGACAAGTAATTCTGCAGAGGCATGAGGACCATCACTGCTTACAAGCTTTCTGGACAATAAAAAAAGTAAATACAATTAAAAGAAAATTTGACAAAGCATATATTATTTCATCAAAACATAAACTATGTGTACTATTTACTCTGAAAAGTAATTATAGCAAACCATAATATTTTTGTAACATTTTTTTTAATAGTCTTCAAAAGGACAGTATTTTACAGGGTGCAAGAGTCAAAGTAGTTTATCCAGTTCAATATTTTCTCTTAAACGTCATCAAATACAACTTTCCAGACGTCCTTTTGTCCTCATAACTGCTCAGCATTTCATTAGCTTTTTAACACTTCTTTAAAACGTAAATAGGTCTACTCGAATTTAAAGTACAAATACTGTATGTTTATGCTATGTTTATCATAACTGAACTCGAGTATTTTTTGTTCTCCATTTTACTGGTCTGTTAGTTGTGTTATGTTTTCAAGATACTTTTACTTTGTATGAGTTTGGTAGAACCAGATAACCGCGTCGCTCAAAAGGACTCAATTTGACAGGTGGTCACCTTTCCAAGATAGTGATAGGCCTTCACATGCTGTCAATCTTTTTTTTGTGACGGCACATTAGAGCATCGATCAATAGGCTAAATGAGCAAGTGTTTTTAAGTAGCCTACTTTTGAAGTTAATCTAAAAGACATTTTTGTCTGTTGCGTTGCCGTAATCCTTGTGAATTAAGTTGGATCTTCGCATGAAGCTACTGAAAAGTATCCACATATTCAGTAAAAAGGATGAGTAAACCAAGGGACAGGTAATAAGGCAATTAGCCATGTATTACATGCTATCATTACGCAAGATATATGTTTGTGTAACATCATACAATTTTCACAAGTATATAAATATATATATTTCATAAAACTTGTCAAGGTCACCTGCTTTTTAACCAATAATAATTATGCTAGTTTAGCGATTTATCTTAATATGATGTGTACATATGAACTCACAGGCTTATGGCGCACGCATATGTACACCCAGCATTGAATTAATAACTCATTTTACCAGAGGTGCAAGGAGGATATTGTTTATCTGGATGCAACTGGAAGTATAATTTAAAAAGGAAGCCCTACAAGTTCACCATACTACGTATATGAATTAGTTGTGCACAATCATTCAAAGGGGGGATCTCCTCTTCCAGTTGCAACCTCTTGTGACCACACCACAGCATCTGTCACATACTTCTTGCAGGCTTTTCAAACTGACATGATGAAGCTGAATGGGAAAAAAGCAGTCAAAAGGCCAATTATGATAATTTGTGATGGCTCCCTTGTACTTCAACATTCTATTTCTTTTACATTCTGCAAATCAAGTCTGGAGGATCTTCTGCAGAAGTACTTTGAAATAATCACTGGCCAATACCAGGCAGAAAAATTTGATCTTCCCATCCTTCATAGATGCCTGAGCCAGATCATGAAAAATGCAAAGGATCTGTGCAAAAAACAGTAGGTATTTTTTAAGAGAGAGTAGTTTATAATGCATTCTGAAATAAAAAAAATGTTCTTGCTATCATTTTAGTATGCAAAAACATTACAAGCTTGGAATGCACACATTTGGGCTACTTGCATGTTCATCAACTCTGAAGCAGATGGATGAGGTGCTTCTCAGTGCCACAGTCGTGTTTTGTAGTCCCTGCAGTGGAGACAATGTGGCAAAGCATTACAACAACCTACTAGTGCTTATGCAACAATTGGGTTCACTGGACGTTGATGAACAAAACATTACTGCTGAAGACTACAAGGTAATTAACACAGTGTGACTTCTAGAATGTTGACAGCACGCAGTCACGCAGTATGGTTTTGTGTTTCTCTGACTTCACCTGCTGTGGATTTTTTGTATTGCATTCACATTGCATAGAGTGTTTTACATCATGAAGTCAAGAAATGACAGATAAATATTTTTTTATTTAGGACGTGCACTACCTCTTGCTTAATGCCTCTAGAGAGTAGATGACCCACAATTTGATGCAGAATTATTTATTATTTATCTTTATTTATTAGTATAATTTACAAAATTTTGAAAATGATCATACATTTTGAATGTCTTCAAAAAATAACAGACACAAATGTTAAATGTTTGAAACAAATACTGTCTAACTACTCAACGTAGTGTGCTAGTACATAAACATGAATATTTAATTGTATACAATGTAAAACATTTCTTTCCAGAATGATGTGGGAACAACACCTCTCGAGAGCCACTTCCAGCAGGTAATAGAGAGAGCACCTCTTGACCTTCATGGTGAAGAAAACAATTATCATGCACCAACATTCATTGCGAGATTGGGCAAGCACTTCCTCCCACATGCAACTCTGTGGTCTGGTCTGATGCTAGGTAGGTTTTCTAAACTAACATATTATTGATGAGAACAATATAAGCACAAACACACAGTCACACACACACACACACACACATATATATTCATATTGCCGTTTTATCTTATCATCACATAATACTTTAGGCGATATTGGCCGTCATGGTACAGGTTCAGCGTACCAGCATTTTAGCAAGATTTATAAAGAAGTCAGTCAGTCCAATAAACAGATAAAACTTTGATTATTAATTTTAATAACTCATTGATAAAAAGGTGAAATTGTGCTTTAATGTATTGCCTTAAATAATTATTTTTTTCAGAACTTTACGCAGGACAATCGAACACAGGGAATTATGGAGAAAAGTCAATGGGACCTCAAAACAATTAGGTTCCAGAGGAGGAGACTCACACGAATGGATGACTTTGTGCAGATATATCAAAGGATGCATGATGCACAGCTCCGTCAATATGAAGACACAGAAAGATAAAGAAAGAAAGTATGGAAACATTTTTTGTGTTTGTACCTTTTTCAAAACATTGTCAATTTAATGACCATTTGTTATAAACACAAGATGCTGGAATATATTTTATAAAAAAAAGTGATGTATGTGCATATACTATATTTCTTCCAGTCCTTTCGAGTGAAAATGGAACAGTGGAAAAAGAAAAGTCAGAAGCGTAAAGGAGTATACGTTTCTCCAATAGTGAAGGGTCTGCCATTCAAAGATGTGAGAAGCAAGGTAATTTTAATCAGAGGGTATAATATTGACAATAATTATAATAAAACTATTACAAATCTAGAAAAATTTGCTGTATGTATTTACAATTGTTTATTTAAAATCAATTTTGTATTTGCTAAAAATTATATAAAACAAATGTGTGTGTGTGTTTGTCAGGAGAAGTCTTCAAAGACCCCCCCAGAAGTAAACGAGGAAAAACGAGAAGTTTTGATTCAAAATCAGGTTTTTTTGTCTCTAAATATCTTTAATATCTGAAATATAAGACTAATTGGTTGGATGGCAAGTGAATGGTATAATTATGATAGCAGTATAGCCTTTTAAGACATTGTCAGCTAGTTGCACAAATATTATGTTAAATACATATTTTAAGTATTTACATTTACATTTACATTTAGTCATTTGGCAGACGCTTTTATCCAAAGCGACTTACAGTGCACTTTTTACAGCATAAAGTATGCATTTAACAGTAACATGTCTTGGGATCTAATTCATGTATAATGATCTTAAAACAACTTTCACAGCTTGTTTAGAAAAACAAATTTTGGTTCAAATTGCATGTTGTCCAGTGTAAAATTGGTGGAAGGTAAGCATATTTGCTTTGTTCATCAATTCCACTATTACACATCACAGGCCGAGAGGAAAGGTGATAGTGCTGATCAAATGTATGTGGAGCCCAAAACACCTGAGAGGACTGAAGAAAAGAGAAAGGTAAAATCATTAGAATTTTTTAAAATAACACTTGAATTTATGCTTTAGTACCATGTAATTTTTGCAATGCATGGTTTATTATTGCATTATTTTGATTGCATTTAATCTCATATAGGCCCCCATGTTTATCTTGTAGTTTTCAATTTGCTTTGTTCAACAATCCCACTTTTACACATCACAGGCCGAGAGGAATGGTGATAGTGCTTATCAAATGTATGTGGATTCCAAAACACCTGAGAAGACTGAAGAAAAGAGAAAGGTAAAATCATTAGAATATTTAAAATAACACTTGAAATTATGCTTCGATAGCATGTTTTATTATTATTACATTTTTTTATTGCATTTAATCTCATTGGCCCCCAGGTAAATCTTTTGGTTCTTTTGGTCTCTGTAAGGTCCTGATCCAAACTTAGCACTGAAACTGCTGTTCTCTGTTAAAAAGACAGAGAACAGCAGAGAATAGACTCAGATCACACAACATTAAACAGTAACATTTAGTGTTTAAATAGCAGATTTAAACACTAAATAGCAGAGAATTTATAGAAAGCTCTTGTGAAGAATATCAGGAGAAGACGATCGAAAATCGAGGGGCCAATCTGGAACGAGTCATGTCAATTGGAAATAACTGCCCCTAGAAGACTATCCAGGCCACCCAAAATAAACATGCTGCAACAAATCCTTCACCAGGATTACTGGCTGACCTGTGATACTATCGACCTGGCCAGCTACCTCATGGCAAAGGACAATATGGACATTGATGGGTTTCAGTCAGTTCTACCCTTTAGTGCTATTGCACGTGGAGGGATAGTGGGAACTCCAAAAGAAAAGTTTGTGCAGATATTGAACATTCGGCAAAACCACTGGATCACAGTAAGCAATTTATTTTGTGGTGAAAATCAGCTCTCTGTGTATGACAGTAAAAGTGCCCCTCTGGCAGTGTTGGGTAAGTTACTCTGAAAAAGTAATTAATTACTAGTTACTAATTACATATTTAATAGTGTAATTAGATTACTGTCCAAATTACTCTGTCCAAAAAGTATTTAGTTACTCATTACTAATTACTTTCTATCCTACATCAAATTTTATTAGTTAAGTGATTCAAGGATAGACATGAAAGGGTTTATTTAATTCATTCAAATAAATAATATTATTAACTGACCAAAGTATTACAAATGTGAGAATTATACATTAAAGCACAGATTTTAAAGTAAGACTTTGAATTTTGATGTCCATTACACTATTGCACACGCATATATTTCACAAAGTATTTAGTTTAAGTACATCAAAAGTAACTGTAATTAAATTACAGAAAACATATGAGTAATCCCTTACTTTACTTTTTCAAGGGAAAAGTAATTAAATTACAGTAACTAATTACTCAGTAACTAGATACACCCAACACTGCCCTCTGGACCCAAGAACCCTACAGACACTGTCCTGGCTGGTAAGGACAAAGTCATACCATTTTGATGTTCTGCAACCAGTTGTGCAGCAGCAATCAAATCTAAGCAACTGTGGCGTATTTTCAATAGCATTTGCATATGCTCTGTGCAAGGGTCATCCACCAGAGGTATGCATATTTAATGAAGGGAGACTAAATATAAACAGTAATAGTCAGTGTCAGTCTGAACAGGAATCAGTGTTTCTTTGTACCCTTAATCGGTGTCCTTTGTACTTTTTCCTGAATTCCACAGTGTAAACTTCAGATTCGCTAATGAATATTTTAAAAGGCTTCGTTAATATATTTTTATTTTAATATTTGTTTATTGCCTTTTAATTTCCATTTACTGTTTAAATGGTTTGTTTTGTAATTTTCAATTTTCTGTATTGTATTTTAATTTCTGTGAAATCTTTTATTTAATAAAAGCTTTATATTTTGACAGTTTGATGTACTCAATTGTAGTCTATTCTTGGGCTATGGTTAGACGTCTGTTTACTGACAGCCCAATTTAAGCCTTTTCTGAGCCTAGACCAATATTCACTATAGACGTATACATATAGTCGTTTAATAGATGTCTAATTGACAACTACTCTATTCTTAAACCTGGCTCAGACTATAGGAGTTTTAAAATCCTGACAGATTTTTAATTGTGGTTGCAGCACGCACATAAGGAGAATCTTGACAGATTCTCTTATTAAAAATCTTAAACCTGGCTCAGACTACAGGAGTTTTAAAATCTTGAAAGATTAAGAATCTGGTTACTGCACACACATAACAGTGCTAGAATGCAATTTGATGTTTGGGGTGGGTTTGCTTTTACTTTTCTCCAGAAATATGCAGTAAAATGGCTTGAAAATATAAACAGTAATAGTCAGTGTCAGTCTTAACAGGAATCAATTGAAATAATGAGCAAACCTATGAAGGAACACGTTTTATGAGTGTTTGAACATGGGAAATGGTGTAAGTGCTAGAATGCAATTTGATGTTTGGGGTGGGTTTGCTTTTACTTTTCTCCAGAAATATACAGTAAAATGGCTTGAAAATATATACAGTAATAGTCAGTGTCAGTCTAACAGGAATCCATTGAAATAATGAGCAAACCTATGAAGGAACACATTTTATGAGTGTTTTAACATGGGAAATGGTCTAAGTGCTAGAATGCACTTTGATGTTTGGGGTGGGTTTGCTTTTACTATTCTCCAGAAATATACAGTAAAATGGCTTGACAATATATACAGTAATAGTCAGTGTCAGTCTGTACAGGAATCAATTGAAATAATGAGCAAACCTATGAAGGAACACGTTTTATGAATGTTTGAACATGGGAAATGGTGTAAGTGCTAGAATGCAATTTGATGTTTGGGGTGGGTTTGCTTTTACTTTTCTCCAGAAATATACAGTAAAATGGCTTGAAAATATATACAGTAAAAGTCAGTGTCAGTCTTAACAGGAATCAATTGAGATAATGAGCAAACCTATGAAGGAGCACATTTTATGAGTGTTTGAACATAGGAAATGGTGTAAGTGCTAGAATGCACTTTGATGTTTAAGGGTAAGTTTGCCTTTACTTTTCTCCAAAACTGTACAGTAAAATGGCCTGAAAATATAAACAGTAATAGTCAGTGTCAGTCTGAACAGGAATCAGTGTTTCTTTGTGCCCTTAATCGGTGTCCTTTGTACTTTTTCCTGAATTCCACAGTGTAAACTTCAGATTCGCTAATGAATATTTTAAAAGGCTTCGTTAATATATTTTTATTTTAATATTTGTTTATTGCCTTTTAATTTCCATTTACTGTTTAAATGGTTTGTTTTGTAATTTTCAATTTTCTGTATTGTATTTTCAATTTCTGTGAAATCTTTTATTTAATAAAAGCTTTATATTTTGACGGTTTGATGTACTCAATTGTAGTCTATTCTTGGGCTATGGTTAGACGTCTGTTTACTGACAGCCCAATTTAAGCCTTTTCTGAGCCTAGACCAATATTCACTATAGACGTATACATATAGTCGTTTAATAGATGTCTAATTGACAACTACTCTATTCTTAAGCCTGGGTCAGACTATAGGAGTTTTAAAATCCTGACAGATTTTTAATTGTGGTTGCAACACGCACATGAGGAGAATCTTGACAGATTCTCTTATTAAAAATCTTAAACCTGGCTCAGACTACAGGAGTTTTAAAATCTTGAAAGATTAAGAATCTGGTTACTGCACACACATAACAAGAATCTTGAAAGATTATTTTTTTGAAATTCTTAAACAAGCTCTCTCATCATTGTACAACTAAATACACTCACCTAAAAGAACATTAGGAACACCATACTAATACTGTGTTTGAGCCCCTTTCACCTTCAGAACTGCCTTAATTCTACGTGGCATTGATTCAACAAGGTGATGAAAGCATTCTTTAGAAATGTTGGCCCATATTGATAGGATAGCATCTTGCAGTTGATGGAGATTTGTGGGATGCACGAAGCTCCCGTTCCACCACATCCCAAAGATGCTCTATTGGGGTTGAGATCTGGTGACTGTGGGGGCCATTTTAGTACAGTGAACTCATTGTCATGTTCAAGAACCCAATTTGAAATGATTCGAGCTTTGTGACATGGTGCATTATCCTGCTGGAAGTAGCCATCAGAGGATGTGTACATGGTGGTCATAAAGGGATGGACATGGTCAGAAACAATGCTCAGGTAGGCCGTGGCATTTAAACGATGCCCAATTGGCACTAAGGGGCCTAAAGTGTGCCAAAAAAACATCCCCCACACCATTACACCACCACCATAATTGCATTAATGAGAAATTGAACAGGTGTTCCTAATAATCCTTTAGGTGAGCGTATATACTCCCCAAAAATGTATATATCCATATCTTACAATGCAGTTTTGTAAAAGGAGCTAATAGTAACCGTTTTAATGGGTTTACTATTTTAAGAAGTTGACATTACATCTAGAGTTGAATCTATTTTTCAAGCACTACAAAAATAGGTTTGCCCTTTGTAAACTTGCATTTATGAATGTGACATGTCCAGATAAGAAAACTTTGGTGCGTAAAATTGTGTTTTAAGACTAAAGGTAGCAAGTGAATAAATAAAATTTAGAAAGTTTGATTGGAAGCTTTTTTTATTTCTTAATTGCACATCAAAAGACATTATAATACACCCAAACTACAGGATTATATTAAGATTATCATACCAGAAGACGCCTCTCACGTCATCTCACCAGGAAACAGAAGTAAAAAAGGGAAATCGCAAAGTTAATCTCACGTGATCTCACCTGGCAATGGATTTTCAACAATGGACATCGCGAAGCGACAACTAGTGGTTGCTGTCGCTATTCTTTGTAGCGACACAAAACAAAAGAAAAAACGAGTCTGGATGCGAACGTGGTTGGGGAGACAGGGTCAGCGAGAACTGGAGGTAGGATTTTAACTGCCTCTGTATATGCTAACCTAGAATACGCTCATAAGCTAAATTGATCACTGTTGCCATGTAGAATGGTGAGTATTTTTTTTTCATATTATGAAAAAAAGTGTATTTCCACCATAGATGCAGGAAAAGCACCGGCTGTGCCACAGGTCTACAGTGTGTAACTGTTCTACGGCGCATCCGTGGTGAAAAGCAAACATGTTACTGTAGCAAATAGTAGCAAGGCATTTATACCTTACTGTACCTTGCCTAGCAAACAGGAATGTACAGGTAACTGTAGCAAACTTTAGCAACATTCAATCATGGAATGCTGTGTCTTTGTCGCTCTATGATTCTCTGTCTGTTTGTCCAAAGCCTCAGGAATTTATTTTGAGCAGGGGGTGTTATAATACTTTTTTGCAAGGGCAGAAGTTATGACTGTGCGATCCACTTTTTTGTGGATCCACAAGTTTATGTTAATAAATCATGGAAGAAAAAATTGTCACTGCCGAGAATAAAGATGAATGCCAATGTGGTTATAAGATACAGCACAAAAACAAACACATAAAAAGCATGTTCTATGTATGCCTATAGCCAAATAACAATCTGTTGAATGAAACAACAAGCTGCGCGTTGGCAGTTTGCATCAACCTATAATAAACCATGGGCAAACCAAATTTCGTTTTGCGCAATTTTGACAAGCCCACACACATCACACCACATAATTAGGTTAATTGATGGCAACAGGTGTCATCCTTATTCAAGATATTGTATTTTTTTTTTTTTTTTTTCATTTTGTGGCCTAGGGGGTCAAATATTCTGTCTGAAGAATATGCAATTTTTTAAAGCTTATTAATTCAAATTTGTGGAGTTTTTACTAATTCTGTTTTGTTTTCAATAGTTGGAGTGGGGGGCCCGTTTCAGAAAGCAGGTTAAGTGCAAACTCAGAGTAAGTCAACCCCAGAAAACGGAATACTCAGGAATACTAGAAATCGAGGTATCTTATACTCAGAGTGAGTAACCAGAGTAACATACTCCGTGAACCTAACCTGGTCGGGAGTAGGTTTTATGCCGCAAACCTAGGGTTTGTTACAATCTCCGCCCCCTTTTCGAAGCGCGAGCGGTGTTGAAATTGCATACATCATTTGTTAATTGATTTGTGTTCCTAATCGCGCTCAGTTTAGTCACAAAGAACTTAAAATGGCATGTCTGTTTATTCAGGAACCCATAGATGAGGAGTCTGCATTAATTCGAAGAGAATTATATTTATGTCGGGAGAGAATTGTGAGGCCCCGTTTGGACGTTTTATCTTGACTTTTAAGGCCAGTTTAAGATGTATATTTAACATTTCCCAATCAGACATCCTACTAGCAAGACCATTTTATTTCTTTAAACTTTCCTGAATGAATAATGTTATTGTATTTCTACGACGGCGTTTTAGTGCCACGTTAAAAATAAAATAAATTCAAGATTACAAGAATAAAGTCGAAATGTTACGAGAATAAAGTCGAAATGTTACTAGAATAAACTCGTCGTAATACGTATTTTATTTTCGTGAAAGTTGTAGTTTAAGTTATGTTTAAGCACGTCATCTGAACCAGTGAGTTAGTTCTTAGTTCATGTCAGATTTTTTCTTCTGAATAAATTCAGCTTCCTACATAACCGCTGCAGTGTCCTTTTACTAATTATAACTCCGTGATGAAGCGCCAAAAGAGAAAAAAAATCATTATTGCTAAATCATAATCTAAAGTAGGATTCAACGAAATCCTCCACAGCCATTGTTTCTAGCATTCTGTGATTTTTCTCAAAATATTACGAGTTTATTCTCGTAACATTTCGACGTTATATTTCGACTTTATTCTCGTAACATTTCGACTTTATTCTGGAAATCTTTTTTTTTAAGACGCCGTCGTATATTTTATATTCAGCTGCTGCCAAGATCTTTTTTTTGCAAAAGGATAACACCTACATGAGAGCGAGATAATATAATTCACATTTTCACAGTTTCAACAAAATAAATATAAAAGTGATTGACATATAAACTTGCGCATTAACACGTGAAGCACTTTTCTCCGACCCAACTCTCTTTCTTTTGCTGCTGCGGCTGTGTTGCTCTTTTTTCTAAATATGTGTTCATATTCACCATACGCTTGTAACAGTACCTTCAATTCGTTTGGCGAGAAATAAACAGAGCGCTTTTTGTCACGTGCGTTGCCATGGTGAATCGTGCTATCTTCACTCAATTGATGATGGCTTTTCATCGCCATGCTGCACGCGCGTAACCTAGAATGAACTTACTCAGAGTGGATTGAACTAACTCAAATCAGCTGTTCTGAAACTGAAAACTCAGAGTAGCGATTTTCTGAGTAAATCAACTCAGAGTTCAGATTTTAACTCGGTGTTGGTTGAACTTCCTTATTGAAACGGGCCCCAGTTGAGGCTTTAATGAGCTGCTCCTGATGAGATGAGTTTGACATTTTGCTAGGGAGAGTTGATCCACTAATCACCACTAATCAGTCAGGACACCAAAATGAGGAGAGCAATTACAGCCAGGGAGAGGCTCTCCTTGACCCTCAGATTCTTGGCAACAGATTTTTATTGATATCTAACATGTTTGTGTTTTGTTTACATTTTGCAGTAAAGTTCCCTTTTTTGTTAAAGGGGAAACCTACAAATCACTAAGATTCCAATTCAGAATTGGGGCCACTTCTGTGTCTGAAAAGTAAATCACACATGTGAAGCCCTGCATCATTTACATTTAGTCATTTAGCAGACGCTTTTATCCAAAGCGACTTACAGGTGGGGTAAACAATGGAAGCAATCGGGACAGCATAAGAACAACAAAAAAACATAAATGCAATCAAAAAAAGAAGACTGGTCTCATACAACACAACACAGTATATAGAGCTAAGTGAGATTTGTTTTTATTTTTTATAAAGAGAAGAAATAGAAGTCAGAACTGATCAGTCAGGTGTTGACGGAAGAGATGTGTTTTCAGACGATTCTTAAAGATTGCTACAGAATCTGCAGATCTTGTAGCAGCGGGCAGATCATTCCACATAGGTGGAACCGATCTGGAGAAGTAACGTGAGAGAGATTTTTTACCTTTTTGGGATGGCACCACAAGAGGTCGTTCGTTTGCAGAGCGTAGGGATCTGGCGGGTACATATGTCTGCATTAGCGAGTGAAGATAAGGGGGTGCCAAAACAGTGGTGGTCTTTTAGGCCAGGAGCAGAGTCTTAAATTTGATGCGAGCGACTATAGGGAGCCAATGTATCTATATGAATAGAGGAGTGACGTGTGCTTTCATCGGTTCATTAAAGATAACTCTTGCCGCGGCATTCTGGATCATCTGTAGGGGCCAGTTGTTCAAAGGTAAACTGATCGGATTTTGGTTATCGGATTGGATCAAATCTTGAAAATGAGTTGTTCAAAAGGGAAAGAAGGAATCTGAAATCAGATTAGATCAGGGAATCCAATCCTAGTTTTAATCTGGATCAAACCTTCAGTTTGTGTTGTTCAAAACTTGTCACTGGGATTTGGATAACTTTGATCCAAAAAAAACAGGATTATCCTGATCCCAACAGGGGGTAGGATTTCAAGGTGGATTTCAGGAAGAAAATATAGTAAAACTTTAAAATTGGTCAAATAATACATTTGTATCATTTAGTGTATATACTTTTATTTATATTTTGCACTTGACTTGTGTAACCGTTGTAACAGTGATAAAGTAGACATAGGCTAACAATTAAGCTATTCAGTATAGTAAAGTAAAAATAAAATAAAAATTATCGTGTCCCCATGAAATAATCCCCCAAACAGATTTCAATAAACAAAAATAATATATTCATTTTTCGGTCATTCATCACCGTATATTAATTTCAAAGAAACAATCATCAGAGATGAGCCTGTCAAAAATAATGTCTAACAATTGCATTCCTTACTATACGTCCAGTCAGTCCCTGATTCTGACAGACCACCAGAGGTTGGTCTGGTTCTTCAACAGGCTCAGGTGCATCACGAACATCATCACAGAGAGGGACATTGCGCCTGGTAGCGATGTTGTGCAGGACGATACACGCAAGTATTATGTTGCATGCTCCCTGTGGTTCCACTCGCAAGTAGTTAAGGCATGCAAAGCGTCTCTTCAGAACTCCATTTAAACGCTCAATTGCACATCTTGTTTTGCAATGAGCAGTGTTGAAGCGTGCCTGCGCAGGTGTGGTTGCTACAAGAAAAGGAGTCATCAGCCATGGTAGGAGTGGATAGGCACTGTCTCCTAATATTATGCCATCCGGTCGGTTGGTTTGGAGCTCTCTGTATAAAGCACTCTCTCTCAGGATGCGTGCATCATGAACAGACCCAGGCCACTTCACGACACAGTTTGTGATGATGAGGTCAGCATCGCCCACAAGTTGGATGTTGATGCTGCGCCTCCCCTTTCGGTTGATGTACTCCCAATCCCTCTCATGAGGTGCTTGGATATGCACATGAGTGCAGTCAATAACCCCAATAGTATTGGGCATATTCCCCAAAAGAAAAAACTTGTGCTTGGTCTGGGCAATCTGGACATCCTTTGGAAGTGAAACAAACTGATTGACCAGGCTGGCCAATGCAATTGACACAGCTTTCACTACATCACTCACAGTTGATTTGTCCACTCCTATATTGTCACCAACAACTTGGTAGAAAGTCCCAGATGCATAGAAGCGCAGAGCAATGAGGACCTGTTCTTCCACAGACAGACTGTGGCTCCTTCGGGTTCTCCGTTGAAGTTTTGGCCTGACAAGGTCTGCAATGTACTTAATATCAGCATTCCCAAAGCGAAAGCGAGCATACAGTTCTTCAGTGGTGTATTGCTCCAGTGGTTGTGCACGCTCAACATACACCCTTTGACGGTATCCTCTTCCACCAACACGGTGGTAGCGATGGACAATACCTGCCATGTCAGTGTCTCTCTCTAAGTCCTCTGAGAAAGGCTGAATATAAGATGGCTGTCTAATACCCACACACCAATTGGCTGACGTGCTGTGGCTTGTGTTCAATTAAATCAATCATGCCCAAGGCCTACAAATACTATGTTCACTACAACAGAAGCGGTGAAACCATGGACTCAAAAGGACCTAATTTCACTGTTGCAGAAACCCATGCACTGCTGGAGGGTGTTAAGTGCCATTATGCCTCAATAGTAGGATGCTCTGTTGCAGGTGGAATGGTGACTAACAAAAGGAAGAAAGACATTTGGGTTGAAATCACCCAGAATGTAAATGCAATGGGGTCTGGCCAGAAGAGGACCTTGGAGCAAGTGAAATTTAGATGGTAGAATCTGAGGGCCAGAGCAACGAAGGACCTTGCTGAGGCAAAAAAACACCCAAACAGGCAACAAACCCTTTAAGAAAGGTGAATACACAGATGTGGTTCTGGACATTATTGGAGGTGAGAACTCTGCATGGGATTCATGGTGTTGTAGGGGATGGTGAGCCTACAATTGTAGACGAAAGTGAGCCAGTTCTTCCTAATGCAGAGGAAACATTCCTTCTGGATCTCAGCCCTATTATTGAAGAACAACCTGGATCCTCACTGGTAGAGCCAGCAGTCACAGGAGCTCAGAAAAGAGGCTTGAAGCATCCTTTGCCGAATAATAATGATGATGCCTATGAATCACTTCTTAAACGAGAAACTGAAAGAGCAGAAGCACAGATACTCCTGGCAGAGGAACAAATCAAGCTGACCAAACTGCAGCAAACCAAAGCGAAACTTCAGATCCGCCTCCTAAAAGCAGGGCTTGGAAATGCTGGTCTCTCCTCCTCAGATGAAGAAGAACCCTGAACATTCTTTATTTCGTTAACAATTGGATATTTAGCCATTTTATTTTTTAAAAATGTTTTCAAAATATCCACTATGTATTTGTTAATGTATATTTGTTTTTTATTTGTTGTGGTTCAGATGAGGGGTCATAAAAGTAATTATTTAATATAATTATTATTTAATATAATTTAATTAAAGTTAAATTATGAATGGAAGTGGATGTTTATGTTATTTTTGTGTTTTGGCTCAAAATAAACACTTACAGTGACCCTATGTTGGCTCTTACTTCTACCTGTTCTTTACATAGCCCACATTGTGATATGTTGTCCCATTTAGAGTACTGTAATCCGGATTTGGTAATCTTGAAAACTGTGTATCTGGATCTCAGTGATCCAGTCCAATGTTGCTTTGAAAAACCGGCATAAAAGTAAGATGGATTACCTGATCCTGGATAGGAAAAAAGGGGATTTCCAAATGCGGATAATTTTGATCCAGATTAAATGTTTTGAACAACTGGCCCTAGATGTTTGGTTATGCAAGCAGGAAGTCCACCCAGTGGCGCCTACATTAGTCCAGTCTGGACAGGACAAGAGCCTGTACTAGGACTTGCGTAGCATGCTCAGATAGGAAGGGTCTAAATTTCCTAATATTGGAGAGGATGAATCTACAAGACCGGGCGGTGCTGGCAAATTGATCTGTGAAGTTAAGCTGATCATCGATCACCACTCCCAGGTTTCTTGCCTTTCTGGAAGATATGATGGTTGATGAGCCAAGTTGAATGGAGAGGTTGTGATGAGTCTTTGTGTTGGCGGTGATTACAAGCAGTTCCGTTTTGTAAGGTTCAGCTGCAGAAGATGGGCATTCATCCAGAGAGAGATGTCGGCTAGGCAAGCTGAGATGCGTTCAGAAACAGTTGAATCATCAGGCCGAAAAAGACAGGTACAGTTGTGTATCATCCGCATAGCAGTGGTAGGAAAAGCCATGTTTCCGAATGACAGAGCCTAGGGATGACATGTATACAGAGAATAGCAACGGACCAAGCACTGAGCTCTGAGAGTTAAAACCTGAACCATTGTAGCACCATTCCGGAGACACCCACAGCCTTGAGGCAGAACAGGAGGATGTGATGGTTAACGGTAGGGATGAGCGAGTACAGCATTATCTGTATCTGTATCTGTTAACCATATGAATTATCTGTATCTGCATCTGTACTCGGACTGGGTGGGGCCTAACCCGGAAGTGGGCGGGATTTAACCTAGAAGTAGGTCGGGTTGTCTTGAAATGGGCGGGGCGTTAACCGGTATGTTATTTTAAGCATGCAATTGATATCGTTTTTTTAGAAATTGTTATATTTATTGCTGATTAGAAAACTATTTACATGACAGAATCAGCATTGAGCTTCAGATCAATGGTTTTGATCACGATAACAAACAAACTATATACAGAACAAGTTTTGCAAAAATGAATACAACACATGCGGTTGCAATTATTAAATAAAATGTAATGAAAATGAGTTTTCATCTCAACATAACTTTCTTTTTTTAACTTTTAATTTTTTTATGATCAGTGTGTTCTTTTTTTGGTTCTTTTTTCGTTTCTTTTTTTTTCACACCAGGTATGTGTGTGTGTGTGTGTGTGTGTGTGTAGCTAATTAATTTGTA
This sequence comes from Triplophysa dalaica, assembly GCF_015846415.1. Taxonomy (NCBI): domain Eukaryota; kingdom Metazoa; phylum Chordata; class Actinopteri; order Cypriniformes; family Nemacheilidae; genus Triplophysa; species Triplophysa dalaica. The sequence continues at coordinate 18,527,064 of NC_079564.1, read as the reverse complement.
ATGTAGTTTTTTATACCACTACTTCGAACCAGCAGACAGTTTAACAAAAAAAAAACTCAGATGACCAGCAGAGAGATTGTTCTGTATCTAGGGGGCAGGTAGTTGGGTAGTCGGGTGGTTAGAAGAAATGACCTTGGAAACGGCCTCTTAAGATAGGAGAGAGAACGAGGGTAGCAAGCATGTGTCTCGGGATTGGGCGTGGTCAAGAGACGGCGGCGCAGAGAATTGATTGCTGATGGTGGTGGTTTTCTTTACAAAGAACAACACAAAATCGTCAGGGCCCGGTTTTTCAAAAGTAATCCACTAGGATTTTGGATAATCGGATCAGATCACGTAATCCAATCTTGGTTTTGATCCGGATCAAACCTTTAGTTTGGGTTTTTCAGAACTTTTTTGTAGGATTTGGATCACTTTGATCCAAAAAATCTGGATTAAATTGATCCCATCAGAAGGGTGGATTCAGCGTGGAATCAATGCCCAAAATGTAATGAAAACTTTAAAAATGTATAAAATAATACTATATTTGGATCATGCAGTATCTTACAAGATATCATATTTATTCATAAGGTTTTAATTTTATTTGTTCAACCGTCAGGCTACAGTGATTAGGTAAGCTTTAACGTATTCAGCCTTTCAGTATAGGCCTACAACAAAGTAGAAAGAGTTCGGCCTCATAAAATAATCCTCCAAACAGCTGTCAAAATTGACCAAAAACAATAAATTTTATTCTGTCACTAATTGATATATATGTTCATCACAATCGAAAATATTTTTGTTTTTAGAATATGTATTAGTGATGCATGCAATGATTACAGAATAAACAAAAAATGCAAAGAATGCCAATCACTGATTTTTGAAATCCAAAACAAATCCAAATCAGAAATAGTGTCTAACTATTTCGTCCCTTGTTGCACGTGCTGTTTGCTCGTTCTGACAGAATGCAGGAGGTTCGTTAGGTTCTCCAAGGGGCTCAGGTGCATCATTGTCAGCAGAGAGAGGGACATTGCGCTTAGTAGCGATGTTGTGGAGGACAATACAGGCAAGGGTTATGTTGCATGCTTGCTTTCTGTGGTTCCACTCTCAGAACTCCATTTAAACGCTCAATTGTTTGTGTTGTAGGTCTCAGATGAGCGGACTGCTGGAAGAGGTGGTTTTTTTTTTTTTTTTTTTTAAATGTGTGTGTTTTCATTTCAAATTAAAATAAACTTATATTGACCCCACACTGGCTATTCTACTTGTTGCTCTATACATATCTATAGTTCTACATTGCGATTTCCTATCCTGTTTGAGCACTGGTTATCCAGATTTGGTGATCCTGAAAAGTTCCTATCCGGATCAGATTGATCCAATCCGATGTTGCTTTAAAAAACTGGCTCCAAAAGTAAGCTGGATAACGTGATCACAGATCGGAAAAAAAGGATTACTAAATCCGGATCAATTTTATCCGGATTAAACCTTTTGAAAAAAAGGGCCCAGCTGTTAAGTCCGATGGAGGTGAGGGGGTAGGCGGGCAAAGAAGAGTAGAAAAGGTTTTAAAGAGAGTACGAGGGTCTGGAGAGTTGTTGATTTTAGCGAGGTAGTACTGGGTTTTTGCAGAGGAGAGATCCACAGAGAAGGAAGAGAGAATAGACAGATCGAGAGAGAGGTCAGTAGGTTCTTTTGATTTGCGCCACTTTCTCTCAGCAGACCTGAGAGTGGTACGATGCTCACGGAAAACATCAGATAACCAGGGGGCAGAAGGAGATCCACGAGAAGGCCTAGATGTAAGAGGGCATACGATGTCTAAGCAGGAGGTTAGTGTGTAGCAAAGGGTGTGGGTGGCGGGGTTAGCATCAAGGAGAGAGAGCTGTTTAGGGGGAGGGAAAGTGGCAGAGACTGCAGAGGATAAGCGGGAGGGAGAGAGTGATCGCTTGAGGTCAAACGACGCAGTCAGGTTGTTGAAGTAGGCAGCCTTTGGTTTTTCCAGGTGGATCTTGAAGTCTCCAAGTACCACCAGAGGAGCGCCATACTCTGGCATCCAACTCCTCCAAGAAAAGTCCAAGGTGCCCTAGGGAACGATACATAACTAAAACATGTGTGTTAACAGGGTGGATGACAGTAACAGCATGACACTCAATGGCGGTGTTGCATGAGGGTGCCAGCGGTTTGAAATTCCAGTCGTTTGGAATAAGTAGACTGGTTCCTCCACCCCTCCCTGATATGTGGGGCTGTGGGAGAAAGTGTAATTAATTGAGAGCACAGCCGGTGTGGCAGTGTTCTCTGGGTTGATCCAGGTTTCAGTAAGTGCTAAAAGAGAAAGACCAGAATGTTTGGCTGAGAAGAAATCTGCTTTGTTTACAGCAGATTGCCAGTTTCATAAAACAATGGGAAATGTAATAGAGGTAGTTTTGGATGCTGAAAGAGTGCGCAGATTGTTAGCATTAGCCATGCTTGGCCTTCTACGTGTTCCTGGTGATTTAAGAGTTGTAATGACAGTAGGGATTTGAAAACACATAGTGAAAAACGGGGAATAATATAAAATAAAGAGAAGAGTATAAATAAAGTTCAATAGTCGAATTGCAAAAAAGTAATACTCAAGTGCCTTGTCTGTGTCCTTGCTCGGTGAAATCTTACATGTAGAGTTGATGGTCTTTACCCTCTTCGATCTTCACGCGATGAGGGCTGCACGCAACAACTTCATGCGGTGGTTAATCGCATTTATATACCCTTTTAAATCACTCAATTGAATTCAGCATGACACGCCTTCCAATATCTCCCAATCACACGCGAAACAAACGCAACTAACAACACGTGACCCAGTGGCCTTGCATGTATCATATGTCACTACACCTCTCTAAATTCCCTATATGATAAGCTATGTTATAAAAACATAGCATGCATCATACTATGTCCAAAACCTAGTTTAGGTATTAATTGCAAACTGACCAATACTGTCAGAGCTATGCAAATGAGGCACCATGAGAAACAAAGGAACTTTCTCTGGCCCACTTATCACTTTCATGGCATTGGCCCGCAGACCACCTGGGGGCAGGGCAGGCATGCATTTAAAAACACCATCACCGATCTACTTCAGGAATTTGGGAATTGGAAGGAAAAAGATAGAGAATGTGGAGGACAATCCAACAGACACCCCGGCTTGCGGCTCCCCTCTGGGGAGTCCGATTAGGCCATGGAACTTCGGACACCTAAAGGACTACATTCTAAAACCATTCAAGAGTTCCATCCTCGCGCATACTGATATTGGTCCAGCACTGAGCTAGCAAGTATCTGATTCTATATATAGAATAAGAGTTAAGAGCATGCCTCTTTGTTAAAGATGATTTTATTGGTTTTCAGACATGTTTTACCTGCCTCACACTCTCTCTCTCTCTGCGCTTCCTAGCGCGTTTGTTTTTCATGTTTACATATTATGTGTTTTGTCAGTATATGTCTAGGCCTAATTGTTAGCTCAATAAATAAACATGTATTCCCTCATGATGGTTCATTGGCTTTCTCTTATAGGATTCAGTCACTTAAAGTGTGTTTCGATCTATGCTACCTCTGCTCTAAATTCTGTTTGGTAAAGTCACGTTACTTATAGTCATGAGATAACGTTAGTGAAAGAATGTAAACTTCTTATGTCCCCTTGTCTAACAATATTCAACGGTTGAAGAGTCTAGTCGACGGAACACACAGAGTATACAGGATCCTGGAGACAAAGTTTGACACAGACACAAGTGCTTGTTCAATCAGAGTCCAAAGTTTATTATTTTAGGACTAATACTTATAAGTTTGCCTCAGGAGGCGTCATATAAAACCACCAAAACAGTGGAAAATCACCAGACTTTATGTTTAGTCTTTCCTCCTGAACAATCAGATATGATTACATATTCAATATTACAATTACAGAACAATCGTCCATAGGCATCATTAGGAACCTCGATATGGAGAACAACAGATGCTTATATCAACATAAGACAGCATGACATGATAGAACTTTCAACGAGGTTAAACAACAAGAATGAAAGGCACATCTAATATGAATAGAAGCTAATATTAATAGGAATGAATACGAATGAATACATATGATACATGAACTTTGTATTAAACACAGATGCAATATTTGTAGAGGACAGGACGAAATCCAGATTCTCACAATGGCCACTTTCAGACCAACGGTCTTACAAGCCGTCCCGTGTCCCTTTAAAGAACAAATATATATAGTGTAGTACAAAAGGTTGATCAAAAGGTTAATAAAAAATCTTTAATAAAAGGATAGTTGCATTTTCGTATTTTTATGTGGTTTTCGGTTTGCAAGCTGCTCTTTGAGGTAAAAGATCAATCGGACTGATTTGTAATAAAAACATAACAACACCAATCACCCTCAATAAAAACGAAAACATAAACATAATTATATCTACTCTTCATCATCTACCGTGCCAATCCCAATTACCGAATCGTCAAGCCCATTATCTCCTTCCATTACATTGTCACGTCCATCAACATTTCTTGGTTCTTCTATCACCGGTATTGGTTCTGGTTCTAACTCCTGCGTTTGAACACAATCAGTATCATCCTCGTCCGTATCGCTGTTATGATCAAATATGGATCCCCAAGTTTGATTCTGATCTTTCGGACGATAACCTTTAGATGTGCGTCTAACCAGCATAGCCTGGTTGACGTCAGTCGTTCTTTTTGCTAACATCATTCGATCGGTTCCTTTGGTTGTAAAGGAAGTAACAGATCTTTTAACACATCCCACCACACACTGCAACATGCATGGCAAAAATAATAGCAAGGCTAAGATGGTCATCACAACTGGAATTACTGTACCGGTTATCCAATATCCCCATCCCCCGGATAGGCTGTCCAACCATTGAAACCATGTTGCATCTACCGGTGTGGGTTCACGAACTGATTCTCTCATGTGCTTCACAACGTCGGTGACATTGTCTGCATAATCTGGAATTGAAAAACAACAAGTTACTCCTAGCATTTTGCACACTTTCTCTGCTGTTAATATATCCAAAGCAAGTCTGTGTTGCACGACGGCAACTCTCATTTTCTTTAATTCGTTAGAGATTAAGTTTAAAGCTTGTGCTGTGTCATTTTCCAAAGAAAGAACTTGCCATGCCAGACCATTAATTTTGTTCAGAGCAACAGTAGTACCGGTTCCTGTAAACAAACCTGCTAGGGACCATCCCACGTTTTCCCAAGGAGTAGTCCATGGATCACTTATCTTATGGCCTGCATAATAATTTGGCAGTTTTACTTCCCTTTTATGTCTATTCAAAGATGTGGCCAGATTTGTCTTTTTCATTATGCTAGTTCCTGTGGACAAAATAGCAGCATAACAACAACCTTTCCATTCCCCTGCATCTAAATGGTAATATGCAGTTTCACCACAAACCCACACCATTCCTGGTGAACTGTCTAAGTGTGAAAATGGACATTCAAATCCCTCAGTAGTTTTATTGAGATATTGTATGGTGCAATTATGATGTCCGTTATTTGATTGAGACAAAGTAATTTCATTTCTACAATCGGACATTCCTACTATATGTCTGCCTGATTTGGAACACACACATAATTCAGCGGGACGAGCATTTACATAAAATGCAGGACCTTGAAAAGGTTCTCCTGTATACGAACAGTTATAGTCTCACATTACGGATGTTGGTGGTCTTCCTTCTCGAATATTCACAGTCATTTGTACAATTAAAGACATTTGTTTTGGCATATTGCAATCACCCTTATCATTTACTAGCATGTCTGCTGTAAGCTCCTGCGTTCTCCACATTGAGTGGAGCTGTATACATACCCAACAATCTCCTCTAACCTCATCTGCTAAGACTCCTCTCTGCAATAAGGCTAAGGCACATGCATAATTACCACCACATTTAGATTTTGCAACTCTTACTTTTTTAGTTTCTTGGTCGAGATTAGAACCCATAAAAAATTCAATATCCTGTGGTGCTTCTCTTTGCTTATTTGAATAGCTGGGTATCGGGTTTGCACTTAGTTCCTTAATTCTTTCTTTTATTTCCCTCATCGCTGGCGGTTCTATTTTAATTTGAACTTCCTGATAACGGTCTTTACCTAATAAGGCCCATACGCAGTAGTAAATTCCTTCATCTCGAAATGTAACCTCTTTTATGGTAACATTCATTACCCCTGCATAACTTTCCTCATGGTCTGGACCAAGAAGCGAAGGAAAAGACTCTATAGGAATGGTCTTTGCCTTACCACAATATACACAACGTTTTCCATCCCACATTACTCTCTGTGGTAACTTTACAATCTTTATTTCAAACCTGGGGGCGGTGCCTAGGGCTTCAGGGCCATGATACGCTATTACCTCTGACCACCTACAAGATCCCTTGCAGATATACAGACTTTCTCCGAATTGTTCCCTAACTGCTTCGATGTTGCCAGCTGCCCCCATGGTTAAAGATATTGGGTCGCAAAGGAAGCTTGCACTGCTGCCTGCCCTAAGAGTGACCTTGATCGTCTCTTTATCAGGGAAACTTTCATCTACTTCCCGTTTTGGCCGTGTGGCGAGAGTTTCATTTCTCTCTAATTTTACTTCTTGATTTAGGATTATACCAGTGATTATTATACTTATTAGGACTAGAATAATCGTTGTTCCACGCAGTCCACACATACCTGGCTGCCTGAACGGATGCCACGGCCTGCTAGGTTCCATCATTGTGGATGTGGGCAGTCTCTCTTGCTTACAACTAATTCCCCCTCCTCTAGCCTGAAAGCATACAGAATTAGGCTACCTGGTATTCGACGTTGCAGCACTACTCTCGTTGGATCAGGGGCAATTCCTATGGTCGTTTTTACTGCGTTAAGAAGATCTGGGCCGAACACAATAAGGGTTTCTGCTAGTGTGCACGCAGTGTAAGAATTGATATCTAGGAATTCCATAGGAAATTGATTAGGATAATTTCAATGATTCAATTTGGCCCTCAATGCACCTCAGGGGAAGCTACGGAGTCAGCACTGTTGGCTCAATGGGCCTCCTATCTTCTTGCTTTGGGTGGCCCCTACCTCACAAAAGGTAGTTCTGTCCTCAGCTTAGTCAGTGCTTTCTCTACCCTGAGATGTATTAAGGTGAATCCCCTGTTGAGATTCTATGTTAAATTGGAGCTTGCCTGCTCTCCTGAAGAACACAACTTCAGTCTGGAAGCGTGTATCCACTGTGGCTGGTAGTCCGTCAGAACTCCTGTCCGTGTTACGGCAATCACAGTCGCTGGTCCGTGGTACTTTGGTTCTCCAACCTTTGTTGGCTTCAGATTCCTCACAAAAACTTTTTGTCCTGGAACAAAGTTATGAGTAGGGTTTTCTGAGGGAAGAGGAAGGCACAAAGACACATCAGCACATATCGAATTTAACTTTTCGAATAGGGAGGTCACGTAGTCTTCCTGGATCACCTGAAGATCACCTAAACAAGAAATACCAGACCGGCCTTTGACCCACGGGGTCGGGAAAGGTCTACCCATTAGTACTTCGAACGGTGACAATTTTGTCGTGGAAGATGGGGTCATTCTAATTTCTGCCAAGACTGCGGGCAATAAATCAACCCACTTTCTTCCTGTATCGAGTACAGCTTTTGTTAGTCGTATTTTCAGTGTTCGATTACATCTCTCCACGACTGCTGCACTTTGCGGATGATATGGAATATTAAAATGCCAATCAATAGACAATGTTTTTGCTAAGAGCTGTGTTACCTTTGACGTGAAACTCGTCCCGTTATCTGATTCCAATCTGGCCGGTATGCCCCACCTGGGCACAATCTCCTTTGTTAAGATTTTTACCACTGTTTTAGCATCTTCCTTTGCGCATGGAAATGCTTCAGGCCACTTTGAGAATCGATCCACAATTACCAAAAGATATTTTAAGTTACCTATTGGTGGCATGTGCGTAAAATCAATTTGTAAATGTTGAAAAGGAGCTTCCGGATGTGTCAATGCATCGTGCTTAGCTGATTTGTGCGGATTTACCTGAGCACATGTTAAGCATGCATCCAAAACAAGCTTTGCTGTTCTATGAACATCGGCTATACAGTACAATTGATTAATTGCTTGAACTACTTTTGCACAACTGGTGTGAGATAACCCATGGTAATGTCTAATTAGGATGATTAACCCTAATTTCGGTAGTGCTATTCTACCCTGTCCATCTCTTATAATCCCTTCCTTATCAGGAGTGCAAACATTTTTTCTCCAATGCTCTAAGTCTCCCTGTGTTGTTTGACTTTGCAGGAATTTGATATCAATGTCAGATACATTCGTTATGTGCACCGTCATTGCTACCTTTGATTCATTTTTTCGATGAAAGGTGATTTAATCTGAGCTTGGGCTGCTGCCTTTGCGGCTTCATCAGCCCTTCTGTTGCCTATAGTCTGTTCATCCTCCCTCGAAGCGTGACCCTTGACCTTTACTATGGCCACTTCGAGCAGAAGCTAAACTGCTTCAGTAAACTGTCCTATCAGATTTGCATGTGCAATTGGCTTTCCATCAGCAGTTTTAAAACTTCTCGCTTCCCACATTCTGGCATAATGGTGAAGAACACTCCAGGCATACCGAGAATCGGTGTGAATTGTTACTCTCTTTCCTGTCATCAGCTCACAGGCCCGTATTAAGGCTATCAACTCTGCAGCTTGAGCCGAATTGTAATCTAGAGCAAAAGCTTCTTTTACCTCTCCTGTCTCGGAAACCACAGCATAGCCACAGAGGTAGACACCATCAGATGGCTTTGAACAAGACCCATCAACATAAATGTGTTCTCCCCCCTCTAGGGGCGTGTCCAACAGATTGAACCTAGAAGAGTAAGAGGTGGTCAGTTCAAAGATGCAATCATGTTCAACATTAAAATCTGCCATGTCTACCATACCCAAAATACCCAGCAAAGCAGGATTAACGTTTGCTGTAGTTTGAATGCTAAGATTTTTTGTTGCCAGCAGAGTAGCCTCGTAACCTGAGCGTCGTTGCGCTGTCATGTGTTGTGTTTGCATGTTGTGTAAAATTACACCTACCTGATGGGATGCATATAATATTAAAGGGTGTGACAGCACAGTTTTCTCAGCCATCTGTACAATCAGAGCACATGCAGCCACAGCACGAAGACATGCTGGCATACCTGTGACTATGTTATCTAACTTTTTAGACAGATATGCTACTGGCCTATATGTTGAGCCATGAAATTGCAATAGGACCCCTAAGGCGGCACCCGCTGTCTCCCTAACATGCAAGTGAAAAGGCTTGGTGTAGTCCGGCAGGCCCAATGCTGGTGCCGTCGTGATGGCTGCTTTCAAAGCATTGAAATGTTCATCAGCTTCCGCAGTCCACTCCAATGATGTGTTTGGTGGAGCTTTGTGACCTTTCTGATCAGCTGGACCCTATCTGTAGATATTGCTCTGAGACCCTGCATCAACACATGTCCCAGATAGGTTACCTTGGATTGAACCCATTGCAGTTTCTCTTTCGAGGCTTTAAAACCTGTTTCGGCAAGTACATTGCAAACAATTATAGATGCTTTTTCACAGTCCTCCTCCGTCTCCCCCGACACGAGTATGTCATCCTCAAACTGAAGCACACACACTGTTGAAGGCAAATCAGTCATTTTGGCCAAAGTTCTGTGCACTGCTGCAGAAAAGACAGCGGGTGAGTCTACATAGCCCTGAGCAAGGCGTTTCCATGAATATTGCTGCCCCTTAAATGTAAATGCTAACAAAGGCTGAGTATCTGGGTGTACAGGCACAGAGAAAAAGGCTGCACACAAATCAATTACTGTGAAATACTTGTGCGAATGTGGCACTGAATTCATAACAGTTAAAACATCAGGCACAATTGGTGCGAGTGGTATAATTAACTGATTAACTGCCCTTAAATCTTGAGTTAATCTCCAAGTTTTCCCATCAGCTTTCATAACAGGATTAATTGGTGTGTTATATGGTGAGTGTGTTTGTTCGAGGACACCCTGCTAGACAAAGTTTTCAATCAAATGTTGAATGCCTTGTTCCTTATCTTTAGACAAAGGGTATTGTTTAATGTAGACAGGCTTGTTTGTTTTAAGTTTAGCCTGATAAGGTTCCATGTCAATGAAACCAGTTTCATCCCTGAACTGAGACCATAACAAAGGGTTAATCATGGTGTCCGCCCCTATAGATATGCTGCTACCGGAGGGAGTTACCCTTGAGCCCCTTATCAGTCCACTTGTAGGCAGAGGATCGACGGATGCCTGTAAACTGGACAGAAAGGAAATAACAACCTTGTTATCAGTAAACTTAATGTCCATGCCTAATTTATGCATCATATCACGACATAAAAGATTTAGTGGAGCACCTGGAATAATTGTAAATTTGTGGAAAAATGGTTTAAGACGATTGGCCTCCACATTACTCGAAAATGTTAGGGTTATCTCACATAAATTAGAACCGACATCTCTCTTTGAGTATCCCTATGCTTGATTTGAATGCCACTCAGTAGGATATGAAGCACCCGTGTTCTCATGTCTGCTCTGTGGTGTGTGTGTGCGAAACTTGTACAACTCTCTGCACTCTCGTTTGTAATGGCCCCTCCTTTGCAATGAAAGCAGATTATTTCTGACTTCTTCCTTTGACTAGGATGCGGCAATTGCGGATTTACAGACGTTTGTTCAATGTTCCTTTTTCCTGGATAGCCTATAAACATGGCATTCTCTAAAATCATATCATGCAAGTTTGAAGTTGTTATTCCGATTAACTGCGCTTGTTTCGGATTCATGTTATTTAACAGAGTATTGACAAATAGAGGCTTTATATCATTATTCATAGGCAATTTAGAATCTTCGACCCATGCTTTCTTAAAACGCACAAAAAATTGAGCAGCTGATTCCTTCGCTGCCTGCTTAGTGCCTGCAGCATATGATAAGTCCTGTTGATTCCCTAAGCGTTCATCAAGAAACTCTCTCAGCTGTTTGAAAAATGTTTCAACATGAGCAGCCGTCTCCCAAAACATCTCGTGTGGGTTTGCAGCTGTACCGCTATTTGTGATTTTATCATTGTCAAGTAATAATGCGGGACATTTTTCAATCAGCATTTCCTCTGTTACATCTTTCTCTAGTGTTCTTAACAACACCGCTCTGAAATCTCTTCCTGTAAAATGCCCATATTTTGTATGCGTTTGCAAAATTGATACATATTTACCCGCATCCTGTGGAGAAGGCAAGCTTTTACAGATCGCCTCTATATCGGACATTCTTAACGGTCTTTCATTTAGCGTGTTTCCAGCTCTTACCCAAACCATTGAATTTTGAGGGTTCGTATTTACATTAGGTTTATCAATTAACTTTTCCGCTCTTATCTCTTTTGGTTTTATCGGCAGTGATGGTGCAGAGGGAGAAAACTGTGTCTGGCAAGGGTTCGTATATCCCGGTGGCTTTTCAAATGGCCACTGGTTTTGATTTGCATACGCAATAATTTTAGATTTTTCCGGACCCTGGTACCAAACCTTTTTCATGTCTTTCCATACTGCATAAGCTTTATTCATGTATGGATAATCCCATGTTGGTTCTCCCCAACCTCCCGTTGACATGCCCCCTGCCAGTAACATACACTCATCAGCAAATGAACCTTTCCTCGGATAGGGAAAATCAATTTTCGGTTTTATTCCCTCCGACCATCCTGCGATATTGTTAACATATGGATCTGTATAAAATCCTTGATTATTTCTATACATAAATGCGACTGTGTCACGGTTCTGCCTATCATGTTTGGCTAATTCTTGGTCTTGAGGCAGAACCAAAACAGAACTCCCTGTTTTATGTGGGGAGAGAAGTTTTCGGCCTTTTGGCCTTCCATACTCTCTCCCCGAGTCTCGTCTTTTCCCGCACTTTCTGTCTCGTCAGCTTTCCCCGAGTGCTTAATCCCCAGCACCTGTTTCTTGTGATTAACCTTTGTCTGTTTCCCCTATATATACCTCTCATGTTCCATTGTCTTGTGCTGGTTCGTTGAATGTACTACCGTGAGTTTCATGTATGTACTTCGTAGTCCTTGGATTTCATGTACCTTTGATGTTTGCCTGAATCTCTTGTCTAGTACCTTTAAGTTATTGCCTGCGCTCATTGTTCCTGTTTTTCTAGTTCCTGTCTTATCCTAGTAAGTGTTTAAGTTCAGTTTATGTAACGTGATGTTTAGTTCAGTTTAGTGTCAGTTTAGTCCTCTCCAGTTTATCTTGTTTGTTTATTTTACCCCATCGTGGGTCTTTGTTTTGTGTTTAAATAAAGTTTTGTTATTCTCGTCTGCACTGCTGCCTGCGCTTGGGTTCTTCTGTGCTCTATCATGACAGACTGGCGTTTCCCCCGGCAGTGGCCTCGAAACAGAATTTCCCATCTTACACTCTATATATACCTGGCGGTGATAAACAGTACAGTACAGACAAAACAAAGAAAAACCCTTGTGTTCAATCGACCAACAGTTTCAACAGTGCTGCATGTATTATATTGTGTTCAGAGGGGGATATTATATTCACCGTCCTTTTCTGACACCAATATTTCAATACATGCAGTAACAGTGATATCAATAATATTTTCAATTTTAACTGTAAGAATGTTATCTTTTAGAATAACCATTAAACAGATTTTATTTATTTTTATTTATTTTTGTGAGTAACAAAGCCTTTACCTCAAAGCTAACACTTCGATCCCAAATTACAGTGTGATCAGGACTGCATATACCATTCATATTCGTGTGTTAATAATTATTTTATTAATTACTGTTGCCAGCCTCGCTGTCACAACAATGGGAAGTCGAATCCCACTAACATGAATTGAAACCTATTCATATTCGTTAATAATTATTTTATTAATTACTGTCGACAGCCTCACTGGTACAACAATGGGAGAATCAACTCCCACTAACATGAATTTAAACACACAAGAATCCTACAGGGTAAGCGTTAGATTTCTGTAAGTCATAAAAAACTGTATAGAAAAACACTTACCCCTTTTAATGTAGGTCTGTGACCGATCGTCAGTGCGCCAGAGGTCTTTTGTTCTCTTTGGTTCAATGAGAGAAGAGTCTCCCCTCAGACGAGCCCCCAACTGAAAGAATGTAAACTTCTTATGTCCCCTTGTCTAACAATATTCTACGGTTGAAGAGTCTAGTCGACGGAACACACAGAGTATACAGGATCCTGGAGACAAAGTTTGACACAGACACAAGTGCTTGTTCAATCAGAGTCCAAAGTTTATTATTTTAGGACTAATACTTATAAGTTTGCCTCAGGAGGCGTCATATAAAACCACCAAAACAGTGGAAAATCACCAGACTTTATGTTTAGTCTTTCCTCCTGAACAATCAGATATGATTACATATTCAATATTACAATAACAGAACAATCGTCCATAGGCATCATTAAGAACCTTGATATGGAGAACAACAGATGCTTATATCAACATAAGACAGCATGACATGATAGAACTTTCAACGAGGTTAAACAACAAGAATGAAAGGCACATCTAATATGAATAGAAGCTAATATTAATAGGAATGAATACGAATGAATACATATGATACATGAACTTTGTATTAAACACAGATGCAATATTTGTAGAGGACAGGACGAAATCCAGATTCTCACAGTTAGTGTATAAAATCATTGATGCATTTGCTGGACGAACACATATAGGATTTTTATCACTATACTGCTAATTAAAAATTGTAAAATATGTATGTGTAATGACGATTATTAATTCGTTAATATTATCATTCATTTTAAATAACTCATTTCATGGATTTGATCTTAAAAGATCTGGTGGAGAATCATATTTGTTGAGTTAAACTCATCCTTATTTTAACATCCAGCTAAAACCGCTACATAAAATAATAAATATGTTTACAATATTTTAAAAAAACAATTCATTTAAACAATTATGAAAGCTTAACAATGAAGCAACAAATTAACAATATTAACAGTTGCCTTGGTTTGAATGCATTAATCCACCGAAACCTGTTTTCCGAAAGAACTGTATTGATCTGTAGCTGTAAGAACGGAGACAAACATCTTTTCTAACAGTTTAAGCTTTTGTTGCTCAATAGTATCTGGATCTCCTCTGTGGCGCTTTAGTCTATGTCTGGCTTTGGTAAAAGGAGAGGCATGGTCTTCATCTCCTTGAGTGTTGGAAGAATGTGGTCCTAAAAAAATAAAAATTTACTATACCAAGTGACATGATTGTTTTTAAAGATCTACAGTCAATGTTGAACTAAGTTTTTGCATACATCCCAATTCTGCGTCAGGATTCATTAATTTGTGTTCTTGAGTAAACAATAATTGGAGGTTTGAAAGAGGTGAGTACAAGTTTTTTTTAACTATCTCTTATCTACATTTTGATCTTATCCACATAAGTGAAATTGCTTCATCATTTGTGTGCACTGCACACTGATTCTTACATGATCCAGGAGCCAACTATTCAGCCTGAAAAAGCAGTTCCCCCTCAGTCGGTCTCTCGACGTTGTTGAGAGACAGACTGGGGTTTGATTCTGAGAACCTATCATCTCCGAGATAAAACTAAAACGCCAATGGTGATTGGCGAATGGCCCGAGCACGCCAGTCTCCGCCCCGTACATACGGGTATAAAAGGAAGATGGCGGCGGTCATTCATCATCCTTTGTTCTTCGGAACCTGATGCTGACGGCTACTTGGCTTAAAGTATCATTCTCTTCGAGACTTCTACTGCCGGATATTCAACGCGGAGCAGCGGACCTCCCCCCTCTGAGAGCGGACTTTCCCTGGGCGTTTCGGCAGAGAGCTACAAATTCTAAGAGAGAAAAAAGGCCCTTTTTAGGGCCAATTTTCCCACAGCTGCGGGCATGTCTCGTAGCTGTGCCCTGGGTTGTGACAGACTAATCCCTGAGTCAGACGGCCATGATACCTGCCTCATGTGTTTGGGGATCAAACACGCTGAGGCCGGTCTCTCTGATCCCTCGTGTTCTATCTGCGAGAACACGGCGATCAAGGTGTTGCGGTCACGCTACGGCGGCGTCAACGTCTGTGGCGAGCGACGGGGCTGATTCGGGGGCTCCTATGGATGTTGTTCTGCCAGCTCCGGCTCTGCAGACCACCCATACCCCGAGACGCTCACCTGGTGCGTCCCCGATGGGCGGCGGTCGACCGTCCCATAGCGGGCAGACTCGTAAAAGGGATGAGGACGAAGTCTCTGTCTATGCATCGGACAGCTACCTCTTGGCATCGGATGCTGAAGATTCCTCCGATCTCCCGTCTTCGGTCGGTCGAGGTCACGAGGAATCTGAGATGTCAACCATGCTCAACCGAGCGGCCGTGAGCATTGGGCTGTCG
The DNA here is from genome assembly GCF_015846415.1 of Triplophysa dalaica. NCBI lineage: Eukaryota > Metazoa > Chordata > Actinopteri > Cypriniformes > Nemacheilidae > Triplophysa > Triplophysa dalaica. The sequence goes on along the minus strand of NC_079564.1, from coordinate 18,511,741 downwards.
TGCGGTACGCCGACTTCACCCAAGCGCTCGCGGCTGGATTCTTGGTTTCTGGGATCGGGGCGCGACCAGAGGCCGCGCCTTGGGTCGGTCGATGTCCACCATGGTGGCCCAGGAGAGACATTTGTGGCTCAACCTTGCGCAAATGAGTGACGTCCAGAAGGTCCGCCTTCTGGATGCACCCATTTCGCAAGCTGGGCTGTTTGGTGATACTGTGGAGGACGTGTCACAACAGTTCTCCGCAGTTCAGAAGCAGACTGAGGCAATAAAGCAGATATTGCCTCGCCGCGACGTGGCCACCTATAGGTCGACACGGTCCCGTGCACAGCCTGCACCCCATCAGCCCCGTCCAACTGCGATGCCCCCTCTGGTATCAGGACCCTCCCACAGGACGGCCCACCCGAGGCGCAGAACATCGCGGAAGAGGACAACTGTCCCTCGTCAGCAGCCCGCGAAGAAGACCTCTAAGCGGCCCTGACGGGACGAACCCAGGGAAAACACCATCGGGCCCGACTCCAGCCATACTAGCGCCAGGTCGGAGAGGGACGCTGCCTGCTGCGCCCACTTTCTCGTTAAGAGACACGTTTTCCCTGGGTTGTCCTCCACAGCACTCTTGGCTCGACAGTGTCTTGGATGGATCGGGCCACCGGCTGCAACCTCCATTAGATGCTGCGTCCGTGAGCCTCCCAAAGCAGGTAAGTCAACAGAGCCGTCAATCTCCCCGGGGTCCTGCCCTGTGCGAGATGACCGCCCTGTCCACCACCGATCCAACCCTCCGGGGCACAGTGAAGGAGATCGTCCCTCTGGTTCCTCTGTCGCGGTTCTTGGGCGCTTGGATTCAGTGCACCAGCCCGTCACGGTGGCTAGAGAGGACGATCCGTCTCGGTTACGCGATCCAGTTCGCCAAGCGCCCGCCCAGGTTTCGGGGCGTTCTCTACACCTCGGTGCGAAGAGAGAATGCACCCTTACTTCGGGAGGAGGTTGCCGCCCTTCTGCCGAAAGGAGCGATCGAACCCGTCCTTGTAACCGAGATGTCTTCGGGGCTGTACAGCCCGTACTTCATAGTGCCCAAGAAAGGCGGAGGGTTGCGCCCCTTTCTGGATCTGAGTCTACTGAACCGGCACCTGCACAAGCTGCCGTTCAGAATGTTGACGCAAAAGCGCATCCTGGAGTCCATTCGTCACCAGGATTGGTTCGTGGTAATCGACCTGAAGGACGCGTACTTTCACGTCTCTATTCTCCCTCGACACCGACCGTTCCTGCGGTTCGCATTCGAGGGCAGGGCGTACCAGTACAAGGTCCTGCCCTTCGGTCTGGCCCTGTCTCCACGGGTTTTTACAAAGCTCGTGGAGACCGCCTTTGCTCCCATCAGAGAGCAAGGCGTGCGTATTCTCAACTATATACTATATACTATATCGACTGGCTTATCTTGGCACACTCGCGAGATGTGCTGTGTACGCAAAGGGACTTTGTGCTACGGCACCTAGACCGCTTGGGCCTACGGGTCAACCTAGAGAAGAGCAAGCTCTCCCCAGCGCAGAGCTCCTCTTATCTCGGTATGGAACTAGACTCTGTTCTTATGTCGGCACGTCTCACCAACGGCGTGGCACACCGGCACCAGGCTGATTACGATCACGCCTCAGTGCCGGCGCACCCTTACACCCTGGTCACTACTGACCTTTTTACGTGCGGGAGTCCCGCTCGGGCAGGTCTTGAGGCACGTCGTGGTTACGACAGATGCCTCCCTGCAGGGTTGGGGTGCGGTGTGCAACGGGCACGCAGTAGCGGGACGTTGGACGGGTTCCCAGCTGCGTTGGCACATCAACTGCCTAGAGTTGTTAGCGGTCCACCTGGCACTGAAGAGGCTTCTTCCTCTAGTGCGGGACCACCACGTGCTAGTCCGGTCGGACAGCACAACTGCCGTGGCGTACATCAATAGCCAGGGCGGCATACGTTCACGGCAGTTGTCACAACTCTCCCGACGCCTCCACCTATGGAGTCAGCAGGTGAGCAAATCCCTGCGAGCCACATTTATCCCGGGCCATCTGAACCAGACAGCCGACATACTCTCTCGTCAGAGCACGCCTCGGGGAGAGTGGCGGCTCCATCCCCGCGCAGTCCAGCTCTTATGGGAGCGGTTCGGCGAGGCACAGGTGGACCTGTTTGCCTCCCAGAATACACCCATTGCCCGCTTTGGTTTTCCCTGACCGAGGGTCCCCTCGGCACGGATGCCTTAGCACACAGCTGGCCGCGGGACAAGCGGAAGTATGCCTTCCCCCCAGTGAGCCTCCTTGCACAGGTCCTGTGCAAGGTCAGGGAAGAGGGGCATCAGGTGCTGTTGGTTGCGCCTTTTTGGCCCACCCGGACCTGGCTCTCAGACCTCATGGCTCTGACTACTGCCCCCCCTTGGCCGATTCCCCTGACGAAGGACCTTCTCTCGCAGGGGAAGGGCACGTTATGGCACCCACAGCCAGGCCTCTGGAATCTCCATGCCTGGCCTCTGGACGGGACGAAGAGACCTTGAGTGGCTTGCCCCAGGCGGTCAGAGTTACCGTCCTGCAGGCTAGAGCCCCTTCCACTAGGCTGTTGTACGCATATAAGTGGCGTCTTTTTTCGTCCTGGTGTTCTTCCCACGGTGAGAACCCACGGAATTGCCAGATCGGGTCCGTGCTGGCCTTTTTACAGCAAAGACTAGAGAGCAACCTCTCCCCATCCACGCTGAAAGTGTATGTTGCCGCTATTGCCGCACATCACGATCTCGTGGAGGGTAAGTCTTTAGGTCGGCATGACCTGGTCACCAGGTTCCTTAGGGGTGCGAGAAGGGTGAACCCACCCCGACCGCGCTCCGTACCCTCTTGGGACCTTAATGTGGTCCTCCGGGGCCTTGGTACGGCCCCTTTCGAGCCCCTTGGAGACGCTGCTCTTCCTTTTATTTCTATGAAGACTGCGCTCCTGTTGGCGCTCGCTTCCATCAAGAGGGTCATAAGACCAAGATGGCGGCGCGTGAACATCGCGAGGCTCAGCGTCTCTCCAGTTTTAGCAATTATATAGTGTTTTTCTTGCTCATCTCGGGCCTGTTCGTTAAGAACAGTTGTGCATTTACAACGTACACCCGGCATGAGCTTTTGGATATCGGCTTGCGCATTCCCGGAAGTTATATCAACAACATTCAACTCGTCCCTGAGATCGCCAAAACACCCGATGCTACGCACCCCACACGGCCGGGCGGAAGTGCTCGCCGGCGGCGTCGAGATCGTAAACAGAGGCCGGGAAAACGCGGAGGGCTAAGAGCTAAGCTACAGCTAACACCACACCGGCTCTCTTTACCCAGCATTTTCCTTGCTAATGTACGATCAATAGTGAACAAAATGGATGAGGTTCGACTCCGCATCATCGACAACAAAAAACTTTTCAACTGCAATGTCATAATCTTCACGGAAACATGGCTACACAGCGGCATACCGGACAACGCTATTGAGTTAGCGGGCTACAACACACACCGCGCGGATAGAACGGCAGAGGAATCCGGTAAGACAAGAGGAGGTGGACTGTGCATTTATGTCAATAAAGCTTGGTGCACAAACTCTGTTATTGTCGGGAGACACTGCTCGGCTAACCTTGAGTTTCTCATGGTTAAATGTAGACCGTTTTATCTGCCACGGGAATTCACTTCAACCATTATAACGGCAGCTTATATTCCACCGGATGCTGATGCCAAGCGTGCTATGAAAGAACTTCATGCAGCCATCAGTAAACAACAGACTGCTCACCCGGAGGCTGCATTTATTGTTGCGGGAGATTTTAATCACTCTAACTTAAAGACAGTGCTCCCTAAATTTCATCAGCATGTTTCCTGCCACACAAGAGGAAACAAAACTTTAGACCATGTCTATACAAACATGGCTGAAGCTTACGCCGCGACACCCCTCCCCCACCTGGGTCAATCTGATCACCTTTCTTTGTTCCTCACCCCCAAGTATTCACCTCTCATTAATCGTGTGAAGCCATCATTGAAGACCATCAAGGTGTGGCCTGCGGGGGCAGACTTCACACTCCAGGAAAGGTTTCTACACACAGACTGGAGTATGTTTGCATCTCAGGCCACCAGTGGCTCTCACACGGATATAGACAGCTACACCTCCTCTGTATTGGACTACATCAATACCACCATTGATAGTGTCACAACTCAAAAGCAGATCACCATATACCCTAATCAGAAGCCATGGATGAACAAGGAAGTGCGCCTCCTGTTGAAAGCACGCAACACCGCCTTCAGATCAGGTGATGCACAGGCCTATAGTACTTCAAGGGCAAATCTGAAGAGGGGCATCAAAAAGGCCAAGCACTGCTACAAGTTGAAGCTAGAGGAGCATTTTACCTATTCTGACCCTCGACGCATGTGGCAGGGCATCCAGGCCATTAGTGACTATAAACCCAACCACTCCATCCCCATAACCACAGATGCTGCATTTCTGAACGAGCTTAATGACTTTTATGCACGCTTTGAGAGAGACAATAAGGAACCTGCCACCAGGCTCACACCTTCCACTGACCACCCAATCATCACAGTAAATTCCACAGATGTTTTCACTGCACTAAGCCGGATAAACGCGCGCAAGGCTGCTGGCCCTGATGGCATCCCTGGTCGCGTACTCAGGGCATGTGCGGAGCAGCTCGCTGGGGTCTTCACGGACATCTTCAACCTGTCCCTCGCCCAAGCAGTGGTTCCAGCATGTTTCAAATCCACCTCCATTGTGCCCATTCCAAAACATTCCAGCCCAACATGCCTGAACGACTACCGCCCTGTAGCACTCACACCCATTGTTATGAAGTGCTTTGAGCGGCTAGTCCTGTCACACCTAAAAGACTCTTTACCATCCACACTGGACCCATACCAATTTGCCTACCGTAGCAATAGGAGCACAGATGATGCAGTGTCCATGGCGCTGCACTCCGTGCTCACACATCTGGACAATAAGGACACTTATGCACGCATGCTGTTTGTAGACTTCAGCTCTGCATTCAATACCGTAATCCCCTCCAAGCCAATCATCAAACTTGGAAACCTAGGCATTAACAATTCAACCTGCAACTGGATTATGGATTTCCTGACAAACAGGCCTCAGCTTGTTAGGTTAGGCAACATCTGCTCCACCACAACCACCCTCAACACTGGTGTACCACAGGGCTGCATACTGAGCCCCTTTCTCTACTCCCTTTTCACACTCGACTGCAGGCCTGTGAATGGATCTAACTCCTTCATCAAGTTCGCAGACGACACAACAGTGATTGGTCTCATCACCAACAACGATGAGACTGCTTACAGGGAGGAGGTACGGCACCTGGCCACATGGTGCTCAAACAACAACCTGCTCCTTAACACCTCCAAGACAAAGGAGATCATCGTGGGCTTCAGGAAGGCGAAAGGAGGTACACACGACCCCATCCACATTAACGGGGCGGCTGTTGAATGTGTTTCCAGTTTTAAGTTCCTGGGGACCCACATTTCGGAGGACCTGTCCTGGACCACCAACACCTCATGCCTGGTCAAGAAGGCTCACCAGCGTCTCTTCTTTCTGAGGACACTGAAGAAGAACCAACTGTCTTCAACTATCCTGGTGAACTTCTATCGCTGCACGATAGAGAGCATCCTAACCAACTGTGTCACAGTATGGTACGGGAACTGTTCTGTTGCTGAGCGCAAGGCACTGCAGCGGGTGGTGAAAACAGCCCAGCGCATCACAGGAACTACACTCCCTTCCATTGAGGACACCCAGAAGAAACGCTGTCTGCGTCGAGCTCGCAGCATTCTCAAGGACTCCTCTCACCCCGCTCATAGACTGTTTACTCTCCTGCCTTCCGGTAGGCGCTTCAGGTGCCTCCGGACAAGAACCAGCAGACTTGGAAACAGCTTTTTTCCCAGAGCTGTTTCATTATTGAACTCTGCCCCCACTGATTTCACTACCTCTCATAACTTTATCTTAATGCTGCTATTACAATGTTTACCTTGCACTACAGGGCTGCCATGCATGACTGAACTGTACCCACCAGTACTTCATGTATCTGCTCTACCGGACTGTTTACACACACACAGCATCATTTGCACTCTATACTGCTCACTTGCACACCAGGAATATTACACTGAATGCTCATTTGCACTAATGGACTACTTTCATAACTGCATTAACTCATCTACTGCACTGTAACCTTAATAACTGCATTAACTCATCTACTGCACTGTAACTCATCTATTACATTATTGCATCTATCGCATAACTAACTGCATCTACTCATCTATTGCACTATAGCTTCAATAACTGCACTAACTCATCTACTGCACTGTAACTGTATTTCTGCATCTACTCATGTATTGCACCGTACCTTTAATAACCACATTAACTCATCTTCTGCACTGTAACTTTAATAGCTAATGTCTGTAACTAATGCACACTCAAATCACTTGCACTATTGTATAGTCAATATTGTTATCTGCTCATAACCTCCTGTACACTAATGTTCACAGTAGATAGCCTTCTGTATATATTTTTCATAGTACAATACCGATTGTCATATTTTCATAGTACATGCCCATCGTAAATTATTTTCCTAATATTGTATTCTGTATTTATTCACACTGTATATCTGCACTTGCTAATTGCACTTCTGGTTAGACCTAAACTACATTTCGTTACACTGTACTTGTATATGTGTAATGACAATAAAGTTGAATCTAATCTAATCTAACCTCCAGGCATTCTCCGTGTCCCAGGGTTGCCTAGAATTTGGGCCTGGCTACTCTCACGTTTTCCTGAGACCCAGGCCCGGCTACGTGCCCAAGGTTCCCACCACTCCCTTCAGGGACCAGGTGGTGAACCTGCAGGCGCTCCCCTCTGGGGAGGAAGACCCTACCTCCGATGTGCTGTGTCCGGTACGCGCACTTCGCCTCTACCTGGACCGCACACAGGACTTGAGAAAGTCCGAGCAGCTTTTTGTCTGTTTTGGAAGACAGCACCAGGGGAGGGCTGTCTCAAAACAGAGGTTGGCACACTGGATCGTGGATGCCATCTCTACCGCATACCGATCCCAAAATCTCCCGTGCCCGCTTGCAGTGAGAGCCCACTCCACTAGGAGTGTGGCCTCCTCCTGGGCACTGGCCAAAGGTGCCTCTCTGGCAGACATCTGTCAAGCTGCGGGTTGGGCTACACCCAACACCTTCGCGAAGTTCTATAACCTCTGTGTGGAACCAGTCTCAGCCCATGTCTTACACCCTCCCGTGTAAAACAGGCATCTGGTCTGGGCGTACGCCTGCACAGCGCCGTCCTGCCTCCTCAGGTAGGTAAAGTGCGCTATACCTTGCCTCCCTACTTCCCCCTCTCTTGGGTGAAGTATAGGCATTCCATCCATCACTAAGCAGTTGGTAACGGACCGGGCGGAGCGGTCTGTTGGAACCAAGTCCAGTACTGGCAGAGTCAACCCTAATTAGGTGGACCCCTATACTGGAACTACTGCTCCATACGTAGTGACTCCCCCGATGGGTAGTCTCGTATGATGTTTTCTCATTGTGATTCCCCTGCTGGCGAATTTGTAACCTCCCCTCCGGTGTAACACCGAGGCTGGCCTCCTACGGCCGGCTACTTGCATGTTAATCTCCTTCCGGAGACCATGTCATTCCACACGTTACCTCCCGTACGGCAGGGTGTGGTCTCCGTACACACTCTCCAAGAGGAGAGCAGTGTTCTTCCCAGTGCGACAGCTTCGGATAGCGCCTCACTTACAAGGCTAACGCCCTGTCCGATATGTCTGTCAGTACAGGCTTCGCAGTATGTCCACTACTATTCACTGGAAGATTACATCTCGCTGCACCGCTCACTCGACTCACTAACCTAGTCAGTGTCGCCCAGCTTGAGGTCGTAATACGGCTCAGCGCCGTGGCATGTTAAGATAGGTCCCCAGTCTGTCTCTCAACAACGTCGAGAGACCGACTGAAGGGGAACGTCTCGGTTACGTCTGTAACCTTCGTTCCCTGATGGAGGGAACGAGACGTTGTGTCTTCATGCCACAACGCTTTGCCGATCCGCTGCAAGGAGCTCAGGTTCCTCAGCACAAAGGGTGATGAATGACCGCCGCCATCTTCCTTTTATACCCGTATGTACGGGGCGGAGACTGGCGTGCTCGGGCCATTCGCCAATCACCATTGGCGTTCTAGTTTTATCTCGGAGATGATAGGTTCTCAGAATCAAACCCCAGTCTGTCTCTCAACAACGTCTCGTTCCCTCCATCAGGGAACGAAGGTTACAGACGTAACCGAGACGATCTCTATAATATGAACTAACAATATCATATGAAGCACATTTAAGCTCTTAAAGAATTTTAGGCTGTCCAACACCCCTATGAGTGATTTAAATGAGGACAAGACAAATCAACAGTCATCATTGTATCAGTAGTCTTGCACATCCCCAATTGTGATATTAAGGTTCTGGACCCGAAGTTTCAAAGATTCTCGGGAGGGGAAATCTGTGTAAAATCTGGCCGAGAATCCTGTAATCTGAGCCCGGCCGTAAATTTTCACTGACAGCCCAAATTTAGCTTTGTTTTAGCCTAGACGCCAGGGCTATGTTTGGACGGCTTCGTCTTTTAGATGCGAAATTGCATGCTGGGAACCTTCTTGACCCTTTCGTTTCGCTAGATAAGACCTTTATTCATCGTCTGGTCTCGTTAAAAGCCCTTTGAAGCTGGACTGAAACTGTCATTTTTACCTTCAACCCTTTGGAGTCGATTGAAATCCACTATATGGAATGGAATCCTGAAATGTTTTATTCAAAAACCTTCATTTCTTTTCGACTAAAGAAACAAATACATAAACATCTTGAATGACATGGGGGTAAGTTTATGTTTACTTTGAGTTAAGCTCTTGCACCACAACGACTACAAGCCATGATCAATTGAGCTCCGATATTACAATTCACCATGGCATCATAGCGGCAGAAAGCGCTTGAGAGCGAAGCACACTTTCAGCTCTGCATACAGTGGAATTACTGATGTGCTTAAAAAGATAAATGTACCAATAAACAATCAAATTAATCCGTAATTTAATGAAAACACGAATGAAATAAATGAAATAAATCTATCTCACTCTCGACTGGAGTACTCTAGTATTTCCTGTGAGACGCCATAGTGTATGGTACACTTGTTAGTCGTTTTTTGTTAACAGAGTCAAAGTCAGAGTGATGATCGGTTCAAATCCTGCTCAGAGCAGTTTGGGGTGGGAATGGCTGCACGTCTAAATTCATTGTTTATTACCTTATTACTGTATTTGTCTACATTTATGATTTTTTTATTCATGCATTTTATTTGTTCACACTTATCCTCAACAGAAAATTAACATTTGTGAGAACATTTAAGGGAAAGAATCTGTTCTGATACAATACACTGCCAAGATTCCTGAGTTTATTGACGTAAAGATGGATGAGACATACTGTATCTACTTCACTGTAAAGAAAAATGGCACAGTTTTCATAAAAATGCACAGGGAAATGACAAAATTCCACTCGGGTCCTAAACTCTTCTACTGAAATCAAAGAACATCCAAAATTAATGCAACCTCTTCACATACAGGATCCTCTATAAAAGTATTTATGACGATTTTGTCACTGAGATGGTCTCTGTGTGATCAAAATGTGTGCCATGAATGTCTGTTTTAATGAATGAATGAAAGAGCTACAGAGGCATTAAAAAGGGGGAGGAAATCGAAAGAAACTCTGGGTTAACCAAAGAAAACCTGCTCCCGACCAGGTTGGGTTCACACAGTAAGTTACTACGGTTACTGACTCTGAGTATTAGTAAACTCTTTAAGAAACAGGCTCGAGTTAATCCGCTCTCTCGTGTTTGACATACCTCACATTCTGAAACGGAAAACCCAGAGTTTCCCTCATTTCATGGTTAAGATACTTGGTTTTCACTAAACCTTCTTTGTATAATGGCCACCTGGACAATCTAATCAAGGTGTTCAGGGTTGCTTTACTATTACAGACAGGTGTGCTGAAACAGAGTTGGAGCTACAGTCTGCAGGACGGTCTCTGAAGAGGAGCAGGCTTGGAGATCCCTGCCGTACAAGAACCATTCTGGTTTCACCATCCCTTTCTTGCCATTTTAAGATCCGTTTTGGCCACACAGAACCTTTTGTGAAACAGAAGTTCTTTATGGAACCATTTAGACAAAAAAAGGTTATTCTGGTGTGCTTCTGGATGGTCACTTTCCTGCAAAGTGTAGCTTCAACCTTAATCAAACACCTAAACTAGCTACCAAATGCACATTGTTGGAGGGAAGTTTATTAATTGTATTATTACTTTCAAAGTTCAAAGCCTACTATCAGATTTACTGAAATTACCGCCTGCTAAATATGAGACACTATTTGATTTTTGAAAATAGCCTTAGATATTTCACATATTGAATATTTATCTCTTAAAAGTTTAAACGGTTCCTTATCCAATTACTCCCTCTATTGGGCAACGTTTCTATCACAGCCTTAATCCTTAAGTTAAATTAACTGTCAGAGCCCTTTTTGGAGCTTACACATGAAAACACATGTTGGAACAAAACTGGCGGTAACTCATGAATTCTTTGTAATACAGACTTACGTCAAAAATGCCAGCACCAGCAATCCTTTGTCTCTGTTTCTTTGAAGTCTATTGAACATTACAGGGTATCAGGAGTGGGGATGGAACAGCATCATGGACGCTATTAAAGGTCTTGAAGGTGTTTGAGTTTATATTGACTATCTTGTAGTGTGGGGGTCTACTGTGGAACAACATACTCAACGGCTTTTCAAACTGACGGCAACAGGTGTGAAACAGAGTCCATCTAAAGTACAAGCTTTAGATGGACCATAAACCACTGATTTCTATAATTCAAAAGAAATTAAATGATATGTCACCTCACAAATGTATGATTATGAAATTACAATGATATGATTTGAATCTGGTTTATACGCCTGGAAAGTATCGTATTGTGGCTGATGCATTGTCTCGAGCACCAGTCGTAGCGGAGTCTTGTTTGAGTTATCATTATAAGCTGCCTACAGAACCAATGCTGATTGCCGAAGTATATACTCAACCGTGGCAAAAAGTAGGAGCTGATCTGTTCCAGTTGAATGGGAAGAATTTTTTGGTGGTTATTAATTACTATTCCAAATTATCCCAAAGTTGAAAAACTTCGGTCTACCACAACGGCTGATGTGATTCATAATAGAAAGGTATTTTTGCAAGGCATGGAATTCCCCTCAGTGTCCAGAGTGACAATGGCCCTAAGTACAGTATCCATGAATTCAGACAGTTCGCAGCACAGTATGGTTAAGCATACTGTATCTAGCCCCTCTTATCTTTTATCTTTAGCTTTTCCTAGCAAATGGAAAAGCAGAAAAAGGAGTGCAAATTGTAAAAAATGATTAAAGGAGGCAAGCTGTAAGTAATTCAGATGAACACCTAGCTCTGTTGAGTTATCATTATTCACCTCTGGCCTGTGGATTATCTCCTTCTGAACTATTAATGAATCATAAGCCCTGTCATACCTTACCAAAATTATCCCTGAAAAGTGAGAATCAAAGTTCAATATTGCAAGGGCTGGAACATCAGAAAAGGAAGCAGAAGGAATATTATGAACAGAGAGCTCGGCTATTAAAATCTCTTTCAGAGCAAGATGTTGTCAGAGTGGAAGAGCCCACGTCATGGAGAAAGAAAGCTGTGGTTCTAGAGGAAGTGAATCCAAGATCCAACCTGAATCAAACAGAAGATATAATATTAATAGAAGGACAAATATTACGGAGAAATAGGAAAACGTAAGTCTGTAGATACAAGCAAGGACCAGTTAAATGTAGAGTCGTTTTCTTTGGATGGATCACCTATGGATATGCCCTCCTCCTCAGACAAGTCTTCAGAAGTCCCTGTTGCTGTGCCTTTTTCTGTGGTTGTGTCCCCTTCAAGTGACATTCAAATGAATGAAAAGACTGGTTGTTCAATCTCGCGGAGATCTAATCGGGTGAGAAAACCACATCTTAGATTGGATTTATATTTTTTTATATAAATATTTTTGTATATGATAAATGAAGGAGGTACGGTGCATGGTTTAATAATGTGGTGTTATAATGTTATATTATTTAAGGAAAAGGGATTTACTGAGGGGGGTTTCCTGAGATAGGCACAGGCTCCCCATGACCCGAGGTAGTTCGGATAAGCGGTAGAAAATGCAATGGAATGGAATGGATTTAATGAGTATAATAAACTGATCTTATGTATTTGACCACTAGGTGTCAGTAATGGTGTTGTATAAAGTGAGTGCAGTTAATGAGAAGAGCACTAAACATGTACTCAATTAAAAGTAAAAGTACACTGTTTTTAAACTACTTAAAAAGTAAAATTCCAGAAAAAAACTAGTAAATTGCAGTAATTTGAGTATTTTTAGTTTGTTACTTTCCACCACTGCTTCTTCACCTGAGGCAGCTTTGGTCGATTCCTGCTTGTCCCGTATGATCTGCTAGTGCGTTTTAACTTCGAGTCGTGTAAAAATATAAGCAAAATATATTTATTTTGATCAATTAGAAAGTTAATGGAGAAGTGTGTTATTTATTCAGGCGGTTTGTTTTGATCTCTCTGAGGAGCTTTAAATCTCTCAGGTCAATTTTCTACTCTACTTTAACATAAGAGATGATTTACATGTTTTCTTACAGGAATATGTCGACAGACGGTTTTAAAATGAATATAAATATTTTTTGATGGCTTATTGTGCCGTTCAGTTAAATTGTATTAATTTAGTTAACCTCAAATGTTTTTTCCTCTATGTCAAATATTCATTATGGATGTTTAAAATTAAACCTTCAAGTAAATTTTATGGACAAATCAAGCGCAGGATTCTGCAATATTTACTCTTATTATAATTTGATTATGTGATTGATTGTATATTCATTATCTTTACACAGACTCAATGAGAGGACAGTGTTTAATGGGACATGAAGCTCATTTTGTTTTTCAGATATAATTTTAGGGGTTTGCGTGACTGGAATCTCATGGGTCTCCATGCTCAGCTGTCTTCATTATTAGCCATGACACATGTGTTTGTTTCCAGGGTTAGACATCTAATAGACTGTCTCTGAAAACACTTTTTGAATAGGAAATAATAATGGATTGGATGCATGTTTGTATATGAAGGTCTTTATTTAAAATGTCTGAATTTGAGTAATATAAACTAAAGAGAGTCTACATGCATGTGGATGAAAGGAAAAGCCTAACCAAATTAAGTCTTTTAGGGTTGTAATAACCGGTGTCATGTTTTATCTTTGAATGATATTAAAGCTTTAATGTGCCCTCATTAAATTTAGCATTGCCCTTATCGAAGCGCTCTTAAAACTGAAGTGTCTTCTTGAGTGTCTACATATGCACATTGATTTAATTTGGTGACAACACAAAAGTCATGGATTATGATTGTTTTTGTATAGTTTATGTTCTCAAAAAAAACCTAGCAAATCCCATTTAACAGATTGTTTATTCCTTTTGGGTACTAATTCACCATTCACTCCAGTGTCTCTTTCCACATCTGTAGGGCCTGGGCCAGTGGGTTCAGGTCGTTCGAACGGTCCACCTCTCACTGTCAAAGGTCCAGGATTCGAGTTAGTTTTGTTGTGAATTTTTGTAATGAAAACATGTCCTTTTAAATAAGAACTGTCAATAATTAGGACCCTGGACGAACATGGAATTTGAGTGCAAAATGACACTAGTTTATCATGAACTATCACAGATAGCTCTAACCGGACCTAGTGCTACCGGACGTCTGTAACACCCCTCCGTGGGCTGTTCCGTCTGATGTATCCTCATGAGAATGGTTCCCACTCCTCCCAGGCCTGTTACCGTCACTTCGCTAGAGACTGTGACGCGATACAGTGTTGTGCCGTTTACCATAGGTAACCCCAACTGTCGTTCGCGACACAACGTCGAGAGACCGACAGAAACGGAACGTCTTGGTTACGTCTGTAACCTCGGATCCCTGATGGAGGGAATGAGACGTTGTGTCCCTTATGCCACAAACACGTATAGTATTCTGCTGCAGTCGTGAGAGGATCTCAGGCTCTTCAGAACAAGAGGTAAATGAATGCTGCACGCCGGCTTCCTTTTATACCGGACATCCGGGGGCGGAGACTGGCATGCAAATTTCATTCGCCAAATGTCATTGGCCTTTTCTATAGTAGTCAGAGTTGATTGGTTCTCAAGGGCGAACCCCAAATGTCGCTCGACACAACATCTCGTTCCCTCCATCAGGGAACTGAGGTTACAGACGTTACCAAGACGATAAGTTGTCTGCTTACATTTGACTAATGTACAGTATTAAAGTTAATATACTGTAAATTGTTTTCAGGAGGTTTTTTACAATAAAACATGTGTTGTGTTGGGATCTTCCTGTGAGAGCAGCTCATACAGTTCCTCCTGAAACAATAAACACATGTCAAACAATACTTTTAGGGCTGAGTTTGAGTTTACTGTGGGACTACTTTCCTGTCCTGCATGTGTTTTGAAGCCTGAGGTGAAGTGTGTTCAGTTTGAGATGTTTTTAAACATGTTAAAGTTCATCATAATATCTTAAAATCTTAAAATCAGGGGTGTTCTTGTCACTTTCAAGTTTACTAACATAATCAATCCAAAAACCTTATTATTGCTCAAAATGTTTTGGAAAGACAAACATCTAATCTACAATCACTTGTTCAAATGATAAAACTAATGCAAACGAGCTAAAATCGACCCAAGAAGCTCTGGAAAAAATGCAAAACTATGTTTAAAAAAGAAGACAAAAGTTTAAACCGGGTCTCATAAGAACTTAGTTTTGGAGATAGTTTGTCTTTGTTCAGCACACAACAAGAGTTAGAGAACATGACAATTCAGCTGGTTATTGAAGCATTATAGATGATCATACTGAACACTCATTCTCTAATAATGTTTTACCACATTGATGCTCTCATTAAGAAGATAAAGGATATCAAAGAGTCTGAAAAAGCTGAAGTTCTGTGGAATATCATCAAGACAGCAGAAAAAAAGGGGAAACTCATTTTTTAACTGAAAGCCAACAATCACTATGGTTATATAAAAAATACCAGTTTTAGGGCTTTCTTCCAGACATCCTACAATAAAATCACATTCAGGCCCACACATGTGTGATCTTAGTATAAACTTTGCTTTACCTTCTACCATTTTCACGTTAAATGATACAGGAGATTGATTTAGTTATTAGTTATACAAAGTGTACTGTTAATGTTACTCTATACTGTTTTTATTGTATCAAGTTTTCTCCTTTAAAGGGACAGTTCACCCGAAAATATTTTTCCAGCATGTTACACCTGTTAAGCAAACTAGACACAATGCGACACAATCATCTAAAGTTGTTAAAAATACTTAATCATAGTTCTGTGTAAATGTGTCATACAGCGTATAGACTTTAAGATTAAGTGCTTGAATTGTAAATCAATGTGACAGAAAACAATTCATTCTGCTTTGATTTTAATCATTTTAATTCATGTAAATAGAATTCATTTCAATGATTTTTAATTTTACAGAATCAAGAACTTGCACAAAACAGACAGTGTTTGTGTGTGTGTAACATAGTCATTCTTATGCTTTAGGCATATAAAGAGGGTTCAGTCAAAAGATGCAGTCAAATGTCTTTGGAACTCTTTGCACATCAACAAAACAAAACAATTCCATTTTTAAAAAGCCACATAAATTGATATGTACCAGTTCAGAAGTCGGTCACATGTCTGAATGTTTGAATCAATATCTAATTTAGTCTGTGACTCTGATGATCTCTGCTGTTAGTTCTACCAGAAAGACTCAGGAGGCAAAATGCTTGGCAATGAACATTTATTATACAACTGATAGGTGACAGTATATGAGTATGGTGAATGTATAGTTCTTTGGTGTAGGCCCTGTCCGTGGCTCGCATCCAGAAGGCCAAGCATTCCTACACTTCCCGCCTGGAGGTTAAGGCGGGGGTCTTGCCAACCCCCCTGGGGTTAAATGGACAGGGACCTCATTGTGGTGGTGGGGAGGATGGGGGTTAATCTCTGCCGCTTCGACTAAGGACGCAAAATGAGGGTAGGTGGCAATGTTTTATATATTCCATGTTAGATGGTGATTGGATAGATGACGATTGGTAGTGAATGGTCAAGGTCGAGTCTTCCCGGCAGAACTTGCGCTCAACTGAAGCTTGCATATCCTATAACTACATCATCTGTGCTGTGATTTGCACAGCACCTCCTCCCGGTGGGACATGCCCGGAAAACCTTCCCGGGAAGGCGTCCAGGGGGCATCCGGAAAAGATGCCCGAGCCACCTCAGCTGGCCCCTCTCGATGTGGAGGAGCAGCGGATCTACTCTGAGCTCCTCCCGATTGACCGAGCTTCTCACCCTATCTCTAAGGGATCGCCCAGCCACCCTGCGGAGAAAGCTCATTTCGGCCGCCTGTCTCCGGGATCTTGTCCTTTCGGTCATGACAGCTCATGACCATAGGTGAGAATAGGAACGTAGACTGACCGGTAAATCAAGAGCTTCGCCTTGCGGCTCAGCTCCTTCTTCACCACGACAGACCGGTACAGCGACCGCATAACTGCAGAAGCTGCACCGATCCGTCTGTCAATCTCCCGTTCCATCCTTCCCTCACTCGTTAACAAGACCCCCAGATACTTGAACTCCTCCTATTGAGGCACGAACTCTCCACCTACCTGAAGTGGGCAAGCCACCGTTTTCCGACTGAGAACCATGGTCTCAGATTTGGAGGTGCTGATTCTCGTCAGAGCCGCTTCACACTCGGCTGCAAACCGTCCCAGTGCATGCTGAAGGTCCTGGTCTGATGGGGCCAGCATGAAGACATCATCCGCAAAGAGCAGAGCTGAAATCATGTGGTCCCCAAACCCGACGCCCTCCGCCCCTGGCTGCGCCTAGAAATTCTGTCCATAAAAACTATGAACAGAACCGGCGACAAAGGGCAGCCCTGCCGGAGTCCAACATGCACCGGAAACAAGTCTGACTTACTGCCGGCAATGCGAACCAAGCTCCTGCTCCGGTCGTACAGGGACCGGATAGCCTTTAGCAAAGGGACCCTAATCACATACTCCCGGAGCACACGACAGTGAGAGACCTATCCCCGACCCAAAGGCGCAGGGAAGCGACCCTCTCGTTCACCGGGGTAAACTCCAACACATGGTGGCTGAGCTGGGGGGCTATAAGCAAACCCACACCAGCCCGCCGCCTCTCACCCTGGGCAACTCCAGAGTGATGAAGGGTCCATCCTCCCTCGAGGAGTGTGGTTCCAGAGCCCAAGCTGTGCGTAGAGGTGATCCCGACTGTCTCTAGTCGGAATCTCTGAACCTCACGCACAATCTCAGACACGAGGCCGCAGGCAATCTCAGCCACGGATATAAGATCACTATATCATTTCCTACTCCAGCGATAGTATCAAACTGTGTATTTGTGGTGTTTTGTTGAAAATGATTTATAGATAATACATTATAGTACATTTAGAGAACATTTATAGGTCACATCACTAGGTAGAAACTTGACTCAGAATACATCACACACAGGTTCACTTGCATTTGCTATTCACAGTATTTTGTGCAATTTGTTGGGTGAATAATAATAAAAAGAAAGTTTTGTGGTTTCAAGGACATTTGTGACACATTTTTTCAGAAACAAAACAAGACCCACTGGCCTGTTAAGGGTATTTACTTGATTGTTTAATTTAAATAAGTCATGTTTATGAATAATTATCATCAATCATGTTTGTAAGTAAGCTTTATTGGGAGACTAATTTAACAAAATCATAAAGAAAAGCCCTTTGAAAACAAACAATATGATATTGGATGATAGTCATGTCAGTGCAATGCATCAGCCATCTGCAATTTTATTTGTGAATAAAATATACATTTGTATTTTTATATCATAAAATTCAATTTCATACAATATTATATGTCCACAATGAGACACTTTATTTTGCATACAATGATATGTCCTCAGTTCATTTATTTTCTCTCAAAATCTAAATGTTTTGTGAACAGACATTATTCAGTTTAAGATAATAATTAAATTCACAATTCAATAAAGTGAATCTACTTACAATATTATTTGTTTTTATTTCCATTCTGTTGTACTCCAAATGACAAACCGCTAGATCCGGAGGTGCATTTATATGCTGAAGACCAGAAGCGTTTTCTGAAGATCATGTGATTTAGAGGAAGACAACTGCTATAAGTTTTTTTATTGATTGTAATATTACTTTTATCTTGTCATAAGACATATATGATTTAATTTTAATGCATCTTAAGGTGTGTTGGAGGGTTCTCCCCAATCTAAAAGACTTATTCACATATTTACACCTGTTCGCGGGGCTGTAGATCTTGTTACGTTATGTAGATCACAGAAAGTTTATGACATATCCCTTCTTGAGAATGAAATCCATTGAATTGATTTAGAGGTGTTATAGATGTTAGATCAGTGTTTCTTCTTCCAAAGTTTCACATTACACCTGAGTGTTGTGGTAGAAACATATCAAGCTCAGCCAAAATATGATAATGAGATGGTAACTTTACAGTTTCAGCTTGCTGAGTTTTATGCGAAATCACATGACCTTCAGAAAACGGATGTGTCTTCACTATATAAATGCACCTTATGATCCAGTTGCTTGTCAGCCAGAGAGGAAGGACTTTTAAAAAACACAAATGTCGTAAGTAGACCTAAGTCGTTGAATTATGAACCAAATTATGAAGCATGTCTATAGCAAATATATTGTAGTATTTATATACATTGTATCTCTTGAGTAGGTTTTGATTGATTCACTGAACTGAAAAGATTGTTAAAATAGAAACATACTGAAATGTTACATCTCAGATTGTCAAATTATCAAGTGTCATTATCTATACGCTGAAGCCCAGAGAGAATTTGATAACAATGTATTCTAAACTTAATGGTTTATTACTATATATTTGTAATATTATACAAAAATACTCATTTTATTTTGATAAGAATTTGTGTTTGTTTATAGCACAGCCCCATGATTTATTTTAAAGTTTTCTTTGCATTTTTCTTTTTGAGAACATGATTTTTGCATTTCCAAAAACACCTTCAGATAAATACGATCTTAAGTTCCAATGTTTCCACCATAGTACAACAACTCAGTGTTTACCAAAACCATAGCTGAAACAAACATCTGCAAACTGCTTTACAAACGAGTGTGTGGTTAGAACAGCAGCTCTGCACCTGTGGTTAGAAGCAAAGTTGCACAGCAGTTAGTTTGCTTTGTGCTGTGTGTGGAGCTCGCTGATTTGACCGCAGTTGGACTGTGTTCATTTTTATGTCTTCTCTGACCTCAATTGATCTCTTCAAAGTAAAAAAGGAGAATGCTGAAAATAAAGTAAATAAAATACATTTGTAACATTTCATTTCAAATGTAACAAAAGAAATTACTATTTATTGATAGATCTTTAAAAATAATTATTTACGCATTGTTTGTTTTATGAAAAGTTTGATAGAACACAAGTTACAGTGTAGGCTAAAGTGAAATGCTCAAATTGAGTCAATTCTATGGGGGTCCCCAGCACTTTGACTAGTTTTTATTGCACAAATGTAAAAATATTAGACTCCATAACACATCAAAAACACAAAAATGTAACAGAAAATAATTAGTAAACAGTTTACACAATTTTATCAGCACAAAACCCATCTGATTTTCATTATTGAAGTATATTTTCTGAAATAAATGTATCTGAGGGATCCCCAAGTCTATTCTTTGCTTCTTATGGGGGGTCCCTTATGAAGGGTCGGAACCTCGCAGTATAACATTATTCTGGATGGTGGTAAATACAACCCATTTTATTTTCATAGCTTTTGATAGCTATACATAAAAAATATTGTCGTTTTTAAATATTTTATTGGTCCTGAAAGGCAATAGGCAATTATTTCGGAGGCAGCATTTGTGCCTAAAGCTGGCAGCTACGGGAAACAAATTCGAACAGGCTTCATACACAGTGTAACATAATTATATTTGAATTATAAAAAGAGAGCGCAAAAATATCTATTTGTGCTTAAAATGATTCAACTAAATATGATCAAGGAAGGCTGTGAAGATTTATCTGCATCGTTTATCCTTTGGACTTTTTATTGAAATATTTTACAAAAATCTAAGAATTTTAAATGGGAAGATGTCAGTATGAAATAAATGTTTTTTTTTTATTTTTTAATTGGCATATTTTTGCAAATATAGTTATTAGTTGGTGATATTATATGTAAACATATTTTATGTAAATAACTTGTTGAGGGCAGTGCCTAATTAAAAGCATAATCCTTTTATTTTTTCTAAATTTGCAACATTTTCAAGATTCTGCAGTGTATTTAAGCTTTTGACTGCACCTGTATATGATTATGAGGTTATAAACACATAAATTACGATCTGATGAGCTTTGTTAAGAAAATTGTGTATGTTTTTGATTTAACACTACAGAGCAAATACTTCTGGAGAACTGTGCAAAACGGATAAACTCATCAAGAAAAGCATCCTAATTGAAGATGGAAATCCTGCTCGATATCGTCTGCAAACAACAACAGATAATCAGAATCAATCTGAGTCATACAGAAAAATCATCATTGGTAAAAGAGACCCAGAGAAAGCTCATAAAATCATTCTGATTGTGGGAGTAACAGGCACTGGAAAAACAACCCTCATCAACACTATGATCAACTACACGTGTGGTGTTCAGAGAGAAGACAAGATCTGGATTGAGATCACAGATGATCAGAGTGACAGAACATCAGCTCACAGTCAGACCTCCATCATCACTGTCTATGGTGTTTATATACCAGAGAGTTCAGTCGACCTAACAATCATTGACACATCAGGATGTGGAGACAGTCGTGGTACTGGTCATGAAAAAGAGATCGCCAGGAGTTTACAGCATTTATGTAAATCTGATCATTTGGTCCAGCAAATCGATGCTCTTTGTCTTGTGATTAAAGCAGATCAAACTCGACTCACTGACAGACAACAGTACATATTTGATGCTGTTCAGTCATTATTTGTTGAAGATATTGAAGAAAACATTGTGTTACTCTTCACACACTCAAATGGGCTTCCTCCTAACAAAGCTCTGACAGCCGTCAAAGAAGCTAAAGTCAAGTGTGCTGTAAATGAGGAGAACCAGCCCATCTATTTTCTGTTTGACAACTGTCAGTCAGAGACTCTTGAAGAAGAATATCAAACAACCCAGAAACAATCATGGGATCTCAGTTATAAAGGAGTGGCACAGTTTTTTAAGTTTCTTGACAAAATCAATTCAAAAACCTTAAATTTGACTCAACAAGTGCTGAAACATCGAAAACAGCTGGAGGCAAACATCTGTAATCTCCAATCACGTGTTCAAGAGATAGAACTGAAACAAAATGAGCTGAAGCAGACTAAAGAAGCTCTGGAGAAACACAAGCAAGATGTTGAAGAAAAGGATAACTTTGAGTACACAGTTCAAGTGCCCTACAATGTAAAGGTTGATATTGATCCTGCTGTAGCTAAAAAGGCATTGTTGTGCACCGTCTGTGAGGAGAACTGTCACTATCCAGGATGCTGGTGGGTTACAAATCTCGCCTGGTGTGAAGTGATGAGAAAAAAATACTGCACAGTGTGTACAAATAAATGCCACTACAGCAAACATGTCAAAGAAGGTAAAATATATGCAGTAAAGTCTAGAGAAGAGAAGATGACCTATGAAGATTTAAAGAAGAAATATGAAAACAAAATGAGTGATTATGAGTCTTTGGTCAACAAGCTGAAGGATGAAGTACATGAATTAGAGAAAGACAAATTAAAGCTGCTGATTGAAGCTTATCACAGTGTGGAGTCTCTGGAGATGATCGCTCTGAACACTGGTTCTCTGTTCATACTTCAGCACATTGACTTTCTCATTGAGAAGTTGAAAGAAATCAAAGAGCCTGAAAAAGCTGAACATCTTGAGAACATCAAGAAGATAACAAATCAAGAATCACTTGCAAATATGAAAAAGATTACAAAGAAATAAACAAGATTAAAGCTCATTAAAGGGGTCAAATGACATTGCAGAAACATATATTAATGTTTGTTTTAGATGTAATGCAATGTGTATACACGATTTAAGGTTAAAAAAAACAAAGTATTTTCCACATACAGTGCATGTTTGTCTCTCCTCTTTGACCCGCCTCTCTGAAAAGCGAGGTGTGCTATCATTGGCCAGTTAGCCAGTGCATAGTGATTGGTAGAATACTTCAAGCGTGTGACTGAAATATTACGCCTCTTACCATATTTGGAACATTATGTTCCCAAGCAATTGTACTGACAGGTGATAAACATCCATCGGTACTTTCATTATCAATTCGAACCCGAATCTGAACCAGAAAATGAAGATGATCAAGCCGATACATCAACTTTGCCGGCGTGTCTTGAGCAGGATGTAAAGGCTTTGTAAGGTTTTTTAAATATATATTATGCTAAATAGTTAAAAACTTTAAGTATAAAAAATGTTTTACCTTTAAAGTATGATGTTATAAAGATTTGCCGTTAGTGATCAACCAATGTTACGCCATGCCGATTATAACAATGCAAATAACATAAAGTTTCTTGTACAGACCGATCTAATGGCTTTATAAGAAGTCAATCGTTATGAGCCGCGGGAATTACTTTTGTAATGAATGTAGCAGCGTTTTGGACTTTCAAATGCGTGCCGTCTCAGGATGTGCATTTCCTAAAGCAAACCAGTCTTAAAGTTTCTCAACTTATTTGAAATGTAAAGGTGGGCCAGGTAAAGATGATTGGGAGGCCGCATTCAGCCGGCGGGCCGCCAGTTGACTATCCCTAAAACAAGAACGTTTGATTTTATCTAGTATCTATCTGTGTTTTCGATTTCACATGTGTTCATTATTTATCTACGTTAGCCTATGTTCACGTTTGACTTATTTTTTGAAGTTGCTAGCGTTTGTATAATCCTATTGAGTAAATTGTTTTTTCAAAGAGTCCTGAGCGCTTTTTTTAAACACCAGCTCCTGCGACTTTTTCTGCAGCTCAGAGCGTCTTTGAAAAATGTTCAACTTTTCTGAAAAAAGCACACCCTACATGAAGCTCCTTACCCCAGCTAACCAATGACTGAAACCTGTCGTTTCTATAACAACATGCCATGGACATAATTGATTGAGAAGGCTCCAGCTCGAAAAAATTTAATTGCATTTGAAACACCCGTTGGAGCATAGTTTTGTGTAAATGTAAGTTTAATTTTCTCATCAACAACTTCTGATTGCATTTCTAACGAGAAATAAGTATTCTAGTTTTTAAATATGTGATTAGTTATTGGAAAGACGCTCTTTGTTTGTAATCCAAATCTGTTTCTCTGGGCTGCCTCCATGCACCAACGCCGACGACGAAGTCATGGAGTTCTGCGCCCGTTTGTAGCCATACGCTGCCAGCGTTTTTATTTACTTAAAAACGACTTGCTCAACTTTTTCTTCTCAAAAAATAAGTTATGTGTAAACATGGGATTATTTGTTATTATGTGAACGGTAACGTTTAAGCGGATATCATTGTAACAGTATACGCCATGTTGAATGCTAACTTAACTTACGTGCTTGTGTAACTGTTACTATAACACCTGTGTTTCTTTGTGCCCTCAATCGGTGTCCTTTGTACTTTTTCCTGAATTCAACAGTGTAAACCTTCAGACTGGCTAATTCATATTTTAAATAACTTTTTTAATATATTTTTATTTTAATATTTGTATATTGCCTTTTAATTTTCATTTACTGTTTAACTGCTTTGTTTTTCAATTTTCTGTATTGTACTTTATTTAATAAAAGCTTTTTTTGACGGTTTGATGTAGTCTATTATAGTCTATTCTTGGGCTATGGTTAGACGTATGTTAGATTTTTATTGACAGCCCAATTCAAGCCTACTCTTAGCCTAGACCAATATTCACTGTTTATTAGACGTATACATATAGTCGTTTAATTGATGTCTAATTGAAAACTGGATGAGAAGATCCTAAGATGGCTACTCCCCCTCTACAGCAGAGACCATCACCCATGCCTCTAGACGGTGCCCTTTACTCGTCCTGGTGTCTCTCTTAGTGAGAAAGAACCACTGAGGTGCTTGATCAGGATTGTGTTGTCCTTCTTACGAGACTGGAGACTAACATCTACATGTAGGACATGTAGGACTGGCATCCGGGGGGGCGTATGCCTGCGAAAGCACCTTCCCACCCTCCAAGAAGTTGGGTCAAACACATGGCTGAGAAATTGGTACCTCACCAACCTTCCTTCTTACTCAGACACTGGTTAAGAATAGGCATTCCATCCATCACTAAGCAAGCACCCCCTGGGGTCGGCTGGGCAGAGCAGCCTTCGCCTTAGGCCGGGACACCATATGACCTATCACAGATAGTTCTTACTGGACCTGGTGCTATCAGACGCAATAACACCCCCACCGTGGGCTGTTCCGTCTGCCATACCCTCATGATAATGGTTACCACACATGGTAACCCATAAGCTTTCCCAGGTGGACCTCCACCTCGCGGTTAACTACCCAGTCCGCACGTTCCATGCGTTCTCCTCCAAGGACGAGACCCTACATATATCCACCAGATTCCTCTCCACGGGTAGGAGGTGGCCTCTGCAGCGCTTCTCTGATTAAGAGTCGCGCTCACCCTGTGTAAACTGAGCCGGACGGCCTCTCAGGTTACCGGTCAGGGCTGTACCCATCTTTCTCCAAGAAAGCTCTGGAACCCCCCGACCACCACACTGGAAGGTTACAGTTTCACGAAGCTTCGAGCTGACATACCCAGGCTTGTTACCGTCGCTTTGCTGAGATTGTGAGGCGATACAGTGTTGTGGCGTTTTCCATAGGCAACCCCATCTGTCGTTTTCAACACAACGTCGAGAGACCGGCAGAAAGGGAACGTCTTGGTTACGTATGTAACCTCAGTTCCCTGATGGAGGGAACGAGACGTTGTGTCCCTTTTGCCACAAACACGTATCGTATGCTGCTACAGTTGTGAGAGGCTCTCAGGCTCTTCAGAACAAGAGGTAAATGAATGCTGCACGCTGGCTTCCTTTTATACCGGACATCCGGGGGCGGAGACCGGCATGCAAATTTCATTGGCCAAATATCATTGGCCTTTTCTATAGCAGTCAGAGTTGATTGGTTCTCAAGGGCGAACCCCATCTGTCGTTCTTGACAAAACGTCTCGTTACCTCCATCAGGGATCTGAGGTTACATACATAACCGAGATGTTTCCAATTCAGAATTGGGGCCATTACTGTGTCTGAAATAGTAAATCACACATATGCAACCCTACATCAGGTCTTAAAGGATGATTTTTAAAGGTTATTATTCCTGAATATTATTTGTCATAAGTATTACAAGAAAAATGATTGAGATACTGTATGTACAAAGATGAATACAAGCAAATTCATATTGTTAGACTGAAAAATGACACTGTTTTGCTACAGTAAGCACAGTTTAACCGTAGTATTGTTGTACAACTATATAAATTAGGGGTGCTCCGATCAGGGTTTTTTTAGCCGATCACCGATCCTCGATCACTGAAAGCTGTATTGGCCGATACCGATCACCGATTATAGGAACTATTTGAAGCTTTCTGAGTACCAAAAGAGAAAGTGTCATGAATTAACTAATGAATATTAGTAAGTTACATATTTGGTAACACTTTCCTTGAGGCATTTATGTATAATGCATTATAAAGAGTTATTAAAGGGTAAAATGCATTATTAATATTCATAATGTGTGTTGTAATGCATTATATGTAGTTGTAAATAATTATAACCAATTTAAAATGTGTCGTGTTACAATGAATTGCTTAGTGTTATAATGTATTAACTGTAATAACAATTATCTATTAGACATTACAATGCATTAAAATGTGCATTACACTGCTTGAAAACTACTTTTACAATAAATTAAACATACATGCTTCAAGGAAAGTGTTACCACATATTTTCATAAAACATAGCAGCATGCGACATGAGTCCCAGAAACCTTTTGTCTTCCACAATATAAAGTGGCCACGATCAAAGCAAATTTATTACATTATTTTATCTGATAATCTGATATTTCTTTATGCTTCTTACTGTCCTTGCAGTAGGGTTGATGCTTTAAAAAATGTCTCAGTTACTGACAGCTGAGGAGAGGTTGCGCTCATGATGGTTCATTGGCTTTCTCTTATAGGATTCGGTCACTTAAACTGTGTTTCGATCTATGCTACCTCTGCTCTAAATTCTGTTTGGTAAAGTCACGTTACTTATGGTCATGAGATAACGTTAGTGTATGCATTTGCTGGACGAATACATATAGGATTTTTATTACCATACTGCTAATCATAACTTGTAAAATATGAATGGTTAATGACGACTATTATACGTATTTTCCTTTGAGCTAAACAAATTCCTTGACTGAAATTGACATTTTAAATAACATATTTCATGGATGTGATCTTGATAGATCTGGTGGAGAATCATATTTGGTGAGTTGAACTCATCCTTATTTTAAAATGCAGCTATAACCGCTACATACAATAATATGTAATAAATACAATATAAATATATGTTTACAATATTTTAAAACCAACATTAATTTAAACAATTATGAAAGCTTAACAATGAACCAACAAATTTACAATATTAACAGTTTTGCTGTTACTATAACTACTCCTCCAAGTCTCGTAGAATGTTTCTATAATTTTGAGGCTGAAAAGGGCCCTGAGGAGGAAGATGCTGATAGTAGAGGTGAGGTTGTGATTGTGCATATAGAGAGAGTGATGTGGATATGTGTGTAGGTGTGAGAGATGAGTATGTGGATGGTGGCATGTGAGATGATGATGATCGGATGGACTGGTCAGCCTCCTGGCCCTCAAACAACGCATTCATTATTTGTTTTTTTACCTTGGTTTGAATGCATAAATCCACCGAATCCTGTTTTCGGAAAGAACTGTATTGATATGTAGCTGTCAGAACGGAGGCAGACATCTTTTTAACAATTTAATCTTTTGTTGCTCAATAATATCTGGATCTCCTCTGTGGCACTTTAGTCCATGTCTGGCTTTGATAAAAGGAGAGGCATGGTCTTCATCTCCTTGTGTGGTCGAAGAATGTGGTCCTAGAAAATACAAATTTACTATACCAAGTGACATGATTGTTTTCAAAGATCTACAGTCAATGTTGAACTAAGTTTTTGCATACATCCCAATTCTGCGTCAGGATTCATTAATTTGTGTTCTTGAGTAAACAATAATTAGAGGTTTGAAAGAGGTGCGTACAAGTTTTTTTAACTATCTCTTATCTACATTTTGATCTTATCCACATAAGTGGAATTGCTTCATCATTTGTGTGCACTGCACACTGATTCTTACATGATCCAGGAGCCAACTATTCAGCCTGAAAAAGCAGACCTCTATAATATGAACTAACAATATCATATGAAGCACATTTAAGCTCTTAAGGAATTTTAGGCTGTCCAACACCCCTATGAGTGATTTAAATGAGGACAAGACAAGTCAACAGTCATCATTGTATCAGTAGTCTTGCACATCCCCAATTGTGATATTAAGGTTCTGGACCCGAAGTTTCAAAGATTCTCGGGAGGGGAAATCTGTGTAGAATCTGGCCGAGAATCCTGTAATCTGAGCCCGGCCATAAATTTTCACTGACAGCCCAAATTTAGCCTTGTTATAGTCTAGACGCCAGGGCTATGTTTGGACGGCCTTGTCTTTTAGATGCGAAATTGCATTCGTTTTCACTAGATAAGACCTTTGTTCATCGTCTGATCTCGTTAAAAGCCCTTTGAAGCTGGACTGAAACTGTCATTTTGACCTTCAACCGTTTGGAGTCCATTGAAGTCCACTATATGGAGAATAATCCTGAAATGTTTTATTCAAAAACCTTCATTTCTTTTCGACTAAACAATCAGTTTTCAATTTAGTTTTCAACTAAAGAAACAAATACATAAACATCTTGAATGACATGGGGGTAAGTTTATGATCATGAAAATTTATTTTGAAAGTGAACTACTCCTTTAAAACCGAGATGCAAAACTTTGAGTTTTTTGTTACAGAACAGCTTATTTGTGTTCGTTCTATCAACTCTCTGTAGACTTACCTTGAGTTAAGCTCTTGCACCACAACGACTACAAGCCATGATCAATTGAGCTCCGATATTACAATTCACCATGGCATCATGGCGGCAGAAAGCGCTTGAGAGCGAAGCACACTTTCAGCTCTGCATACACTCTAAAAAAAGGCTGGGTTAAAACAACCCAATTTGGGTTATTTTGGTAACCCAACATTGGGTCAAATATGGACAAACCCAGCGTTGGGTTATTTTAACCCAGCCAGTTGGGTTAAATCTTTGACCTAACATGCTGGGTTGTTTTATTTAAATCAACTTTTGCTTAAAAATTACATTGATGGTTTAAAACAAACCCGAAATGTTTAAAAATAATAATAACAAAATCACAGAGAAATACTCGAGGCATCAGTAACAATCAATAGTTTTATTAAGGATCAAAATGCAAGACAAAAGGAATTCATAAAAACATGCAATATGTTATGCTCAATGAACAATAAAATGGCATATAAAACACTTTGATGAAATGTATGTTTATACATATTTAAAGAAAATTAATTTCAATAAATTACATTAGTTTAGATTTTAACATATACATTTAACAAGGTTATTAAAGTGGCACAAGTAAATATAAATAGTTAGACAACTTAACACTTCAAAACACTATAAAAAGTATTTTACTAAAACCTTGTTAATAGAACCGCATTTATATGTTAAAATATAAGTCTATGCACAAGTTTTCTATAAAAAAAGAAATAAACAAGCGTTATGGATGTGAAAAAGGGACACCGTAACTTTCCTCTTCATATAAACTCACAAAACATTTTAAATAGTGTTAGTTCTTTCGGTTTCAGCACTGCTTAACCTGACATATCCACGGAGCAGTCTTACTGAAGAGGATTCTTTTCCTGGGAGTTGTAGACAACAGTGTGGCGTGCACTTTTGGAAGTGGATGTCCAGCAGGAGGGTTTCTTTATCAATTTGTTCATCTATAAAGAGACAAGAAAAGAGACAAGAGAAGAGACAAGAGAAGAATGTAAGGAAACTGGCCTACCCAGAGCACAATGGATTATAATAAACATATAAAGAAGTACATTAACATTTTACCTAAATAATGTTTACCTTTAAGCCTGTTATGAAAACATCCACGTTCCAGTTGACTTTCTCTTGAATAGAATGATCCATTAATATTAGCTGTTATTCTGCACGCTGTCAGTGGGGGAAAAAAGAAGAGTGGGATCTAGTACTTAAAGCGAAATACAGTCTTAAAAAATAATATTATAAACGTTAAAACAACCCTTCACTAATTCGACACACTCGGGAATAAGTATAAGTCTAAAAAGAGCAACAATTGTTCGTCTCATATACCCAAAATTAACTATATCGCATTGTTAACCACTAACGTTATATGAGCCAGCGGCTATTCCCGAAGCAATGGCCGAGATAGAGCTGCTCTCCACGGAGACACGACCGCTGACAGCCTGAAGCTCACACCTCCGACAGCGTCTTAACAAAATCTCAAAGAGGCGTTATGTTTATATATAAATCACGTATTTGTGTTCTTAACAACAACCAGTGGTGGACAGTAACGAAGTAAATGTAATTCGTTACTGTACTTAAGTAGTTTTTTTGTGTATCTGTACTTTACTCAAGTACTTCAATTTTGGGAGACTTTTACTTTAACTCCACTACATTTCAAAGTCAAATATCTTACTTTTTACTCTACTACATTTTCAAAATCAGTCGTTCCTTTTTATTTATAAGTCAGTAAAAACTTAACTGGTAAAACGAGCCACCAATCACAGTACATCGCGCGCTTTATTTTGAATTTGTTTTGTTTTGCCCTGTTGTCGCCTTGGTCACGTTATCTACTTAGCGCGAAAATACGATTAAACACATCAGATTCAGTGCAACTGTCTGCAACAACATAACATTTCGACTGCTAATATCTTTAGTGAAATCATGGAAGAAACTGAAGAATCGAACTTGCCACAAAACCCATGGACTTATTTACGCGATTTTTTTGAAAAATCGTTGAAAAGAAGAACGAGTCTTTCATTTATAAGTGCCTTCTCTGCCTGCCTCGGTCCTGTACAATTTCTTCATACAAGAATTCTCCTTCCAATAAGGGAACACATAGAGGTAAGCCATTTTAATTTCACTCATTTAAAATAAAGAGATATAAATCTAACAGTAGCTTGCAGAACAAATATAGACTGTTACGCTACCATGAACATTGTACACGTCGTCAGCCAAGTAAACTAAGCTGTTTCACCTTATTTCATATTTTAATTTGAAACTTTTCAAGCTGAGTGCTCTGTTATTGTGAAATGGGAATCAATCGAATTTAACATTTTATGTTGGAATTTAAATTAATTATATTTTGACTAGGCTGCACCGATTCAATTCACATTTATTTGTATAAGCGTTTTTCACAATACATATAGTTTCAAAGCAGCTTGAATTTGTCTACATAAATATTTTGAGTGATCTGTTATGAGAGGTGACTGTCTTTAAGATAATACAAACCATGCTGTTATAGCTTACATCGTGTAATAATTTAAATAAGGAAAAAATGAGCTAATTAAAGTAATTATTACAAGTTAGGAACACAATGATTATATTATAAGAAAATGTTGCATTGGTGCATGTATGATGCTAAAACAGTTGACTGGTGGAGTGGAGATCTCCTTATTAACAGGTATTGTTATTTTCAAAAGCTTCCAAAGACTGATCTAACTAAGCCTATGCTGAAAATAATATACTCTGTATATACCTATGACATGTTAAAAGAAAAGCACATAAAATATATTTTATTATTTTATTTAATCAAAATAGTAGTACTTGGATACTTAAGTACATTTGAAGGCAAATACTTTTGTACTTTTACTCAAGTAAAAGTTTAAAGGCAGCACTTCTACTTTTACTTGAGTAATATTTTTCCTTGGGTATCTCTACTTTTACTCAAGTACATGGTTTGTGTACTTCGTCCACCACTGACAACAACATTCTCGTCTAAAAGACTCTTAAAACTACGTTCCGTCACCGAACATTAGCGGTATTTATAAAAAAAAATGAGCTGGATGTTTGCTTTTGACACGACGCTCTCGTGTCGACCTTAAACTAATATCAAGATGCGTAAGTTACTGAACTAAATTCCTCACACAAGTCACACATTTCAGAGGAAATGTTCACCAAAAGGGAAGTTTAAATGATTAAAAAGCTGTAAATTAGAACAACGTGGGCATAACGTTACAGACTAGCTATCCAAAGCTAACGAAGCTAGATTGTAACGTTACTTTCAAACATAATGCGAACAGCCGAATTTTGCATACTTTTGCATTTTTTTACAGTAATAGTTTTATACATTAAAAACTCGTAAAACATACCTTTTCTTCTCCGAATAACAACTTTCCGAGATGAAGTGGATCAAAATGCCCGCGAAGGTAAAGTTTGTCTGATGCGTAGAGGAGTGGGAGGGGTTTACTCTCTCAACTGTCACTCAATTGGACCAGACTGGTAACCCAGCGTTTGGGTTACTCAAAAAATGACCCAACACTGAGAAAATAACCCAACAAAATGACCCAACAGGCTCAACCCAGCTGTTGGGTTAAACAAATAACCCAGCATTTTTTAGAGTGTACAGTGGAATTACTGATGTGCTTAA
The DNA here is from genome assembly GCF_015846415.1 of Triplophysa dalaica. Taxonomy (NCBI): domain Eukaryota; kingdom Metazoa; phylum Chordata; class Actinopteri; order Cypriniformes; family Nemacheilidae; genus Triplophysa; species Triplophysa dalaica. The sequence goes on along the minus strand of NC_079564.1, from coordinate 18,479,912 downwards.
AAAGATAAATGTACCAATAAACAATCAAATTAATCCGTAAGTTAATGAAAAAACTGAAATAAATCTATCTCACTCTCGACTGGAGTACTCTAGTATTTCCTGTGAGACGCCATAGTGTATGGTACACTTGTTAGTCGTTTTTTGTTAACAGAGTCAAAGTCAGAGTGATGATCGGTTCAAATCCTGCTCAGAGCAGTTTGGGGTGGGAATGGCTGCACGTCTAAATTCATTGTTTATTACCTTATTACTGTATTTGTCTACATTTACAGGGGATGGTGGTCTAGTGGGTTAAACCACTGAACTGGTAAATCAAAAGTTGCTGGTTCGATCCCAGCAGCCACCACCAGTGTGTTCTTGAGCAAGACACTTTACTCCATGTTGCTCCAGGTGGATTGTCCCTGTAATAAGAACACTGTAAGTCGCTTTGGATAAAAGCGTCTGCCAAAATGACTAAATTTATGTTTTTTTATTTGTGATCAAAATGTGTGCCATGAATTTCTGTTTTAATGAATGAATGAAAGACCTACAGAGGCATTAAAAAGGGAGAGGAAATCGAAAGAAACGTCTTTGTTACGTATGTAACCTCAGTTCCCTGATGGAGGGAACGAGACGTTGTGTCGAGAACGACAGATGGGGTTCGCCATAGAGAACCAATCAACTCTGACTACTATAGAAAAGGCCAATGAAATTTGGCGAATGAAATTTGCATGCCGGGCTCCGCCCCCGGATATCCCCCGGTATTAAAGAAAGCCGGCGTGCATCATTCATTTACCTCTTGTTCTGAAGAGCCTGAGAGCCTCTCACGACTGCAGCAGAATACGATACGTGTTTGTGGCATAAGGGACCCAAAGTCTCGTTCCCTCCATCAGGGAACTGAGGTTACATACGTAACCAAGATGTTCCCTTTCTGTGGGTCTCTCGTCGTTGTATCGAGAACGACAGATGGGGTTATCTATGGAAAACGGCCAAAAACACTGTATCGCGTCACAATCTCAACGAAGCGATGGTAACAAGCCTTGGCGTGTCAGCTCGAAGCTTTCGTGAAACTTGTAACCTTCCAGTGTGATGGTCGGGGGGTTCCAGAGCTTTCTGGGAGAAAGATGGGTACAGCCCTGACCGGTAACCTATCACGGACGGGGCCTTAGCTCTCTACAGGCGAGAGGCCGTCCGACTCGGTTTACACCGGGAAAGCAGACAATGGGTGGTGTCGCGGGAGGCAAAGATCTATCTGTGCCTGTCCGAACAGCACCCAAATGAGCTGGACCGGGGGTGGAGTCGCCACTCTCCGCAAGGTGTATACTGACGAGAGAGCGCGTCGGCTGTCTGGTTCAGTTTGCCTGGGATGTGTGTGGCCCGCAGGGAGCGGATCACCTGCTAACTCCACAGGAGGAGGCGTCGGGCAAGTTGTGTTAGCTGCCGTGAGCGTACGCCACCCTGGCGATGTACACCACGGCTGTCGTGCTGTCCCGGAGGACCAACACGTGCTGGCTCTGCACTAGAGGCCGGAGCCTTCTCAGCGCAAGCAGCACAGCCCACAACTCTAGGCAATCCAGCGCAGACGGGGGCCCGTCCACTGTACCCCACCCCACCCCTTACCCTCGTGGGGCTCACTCAACGCCTTCTGGCGAAGAGAGGAGGCAGCCTTGGCTGCCCCACCATCGAGGGAAGTAAGGGAGGTGGAGCTGGTTTTCACTGGAGCGGTCCGTGAGTGGAGCGCTCCAAGTTTTACACAGCTCCTCATGCACCTCCGGAACCCGGGTTAGCATGAATGACATCATTTCTGCTTCCTCCTAACTCGACCGCTGGGGGTGGAGCTCGGATTCGTCAGAGTCGGATGTCAGTCTCCCTCCGATGCTGCGAGCGACATTTCATCTACTCACACACCGTTCCCGATGTGTGTGCGTGAGAATCCGGACGGTATGCCACCGCCGGTTGGGGAACATTCAGAAAAGCGAATCGGGGTGCGATCGGCCCCTGAGCACTCTGCTGGCGGGTTTACGTTCGCAGAGTTCCCCATAGCACTAACGCTGCTAACCTGCGTGGTCATCGGGGCCGTAGCCACAGATGTCACAGCCCGGGTAGCAGACGAAATGGTGGCTGGTTCCCGTAGGAAGACAGCCACCCGTGACCGCAATTTCTGAATGACAATCTGCCCGCAGTGTGCTGGACGCCCACACACCTAATGCAGCGATCGTGTCCATTCTCTGCCGCACCAAAGAGAACAGCCGCGCTGGAGAATGCTCAGTCAGTCCTAAAAAGGACTTTTAGATAAAATCTCACACACCTCAGAACTGCCGAGACGCCCAGGGGAAGGTCGCTGCAGGTAGGGACGATCCGCTGCTACACGTCGTAGATCCGGCAATGTAGAAGAAGAAGAATTCATAGAATTCGTTCTGTTCGTAGTCATGAGCGAAGGCTCTGAAGAACAAAAGGTAAATGAATGCTGCACGCCGGCTTCCTTTTATACCGGATATCCGGGGGCGGAGCCCGGCATGCAAATTTCATTCGGCAAATTTCATTGGCCTTTTCTATAGTAGTCAGAGTTGATTGGTTCTCTAGGGCGAACCCCATCTGTCGTTCTCGACACAACGTCGAGAGACCGACAGAAAGGGAACTCCGGGTTAACCAAAGAAAACCTGCTCCCGACCAGGTTGGGTTCACACAGTAAGTTACTACGGTTACTGACTCTGAGTATTTGTAAACTCTTTAAGAAACAGGCTCGAGTTAATCCGCTCTCTCGTGTTTGACATACCTCACATTTTGAAACGGAAAACCCAGAGTTTCCCTCATTTCATGGTTATTATACTTGGTATCACTAAACCTTCTTTGTATAATGGCCACCTGGACATTCATTCATAATCAAGGTGTTCAGGGTTGCTTTACTATTACAGACAGGTGTGCTGAAACAGAGTTGGAGCTACAGTCTGCAGGACGGTCTCTGAAGAGGAGCAGGCTTGGAGATCCCTGCCGTTCAAGAACCATTCTGGTTTCACCATCCCTTTCTTGGCATTTTAAGATCCGTTTTGGCCACACAGAACCTTTTGTGAAACAGAAGTTCTTTATGGAACCATTTAGACAAAAAAAAGGTTATTCTGGTGTGCTTCTGGATGGTCACTTTCCTGCAAAGTGTAGCTTCAACCTTAATCAAACACCTAAACTAGCTACCAAATGCACATTGTTGGAGGGAAGTTTATTAATTGTATTATTACTTTCAAAGTTCAAAGCCTACTATCAGATTTACTGAAATTACCGCCTGCTAAATATGAGACACTATTTGATTTTTGAAAATAGCCTTAGATATTTCACATATTGAATATTTATCTCTTAAAAGTTTAAACGGTTCCTTATCCAATTACTCCCTCTATTGGGCAACGTTTCTATCACAGCCTTAATCCTTAAGTTAAATTAACTGTCAGAGCCCTTTTTGGAGCCTACACATGTCGTCATTACAGGGTATCAGGAGTGGGCATGGAACAGCATCATGGACGCTATTAAAGGTCTTGAAGGTGTTTGAGTTTATATTGACTATCTTGTAGTGTGGGGGTCTACTGTGGAACAATATACTCAACGGCTTTTCAAACTGACGGCAACAGGTGTGAAACCAAGTCCATAAAGTACAAGCTTTGTTGGATATGCCACCTCCTGATGATAAGAAGGGAGTCTTTGTATGGTTAATTTTCTAAGAAAATTTCTGCCAAATCTACCAGACAAAACTATACACTTGCGAGAGTTGCTACACATCAACAAAGATTTTGTTTGGTCTTCGGTACATGATCTAGAATGGAAGAGATTGAAACGGCTTTTGACTAAGCAACCTGTCCTTGTATTTTTTTTTTTCACAGGTGTCCTATTAAAATCTCTACAGATGCCTCTCAGAAGGGGCTATGTGCTGTGCTTCTTCAGGAGGATGGTGACTCCTGGAAACCTATTGCTTATGCTTCTCGACCGATGACAGAAACTGAAAAAAGTTACTCTCAAATTGAAAAAGAGACTCTGGGGTTAGTATTTGGCTGTGAGTGATTTCATGGATATATTTATGGATTTACCTACCTTTACAGTAGAGACGGACCATAAACCACTGATTTCTATAATTCAAAAGAAATTAAATGATATGTCACCTCACAAATGTATGATTATGAAATTACAATGATATGATTTGAATCTGGTTTATACGCCTGGAAAGTATCGTATTGTGGCTGATGCATTGTCTCGAGCACCAGTCGTAGCGGAGTCTTGTTTGAGTTATCATTATAAGCTGCCTACAGAACCAATGCTGATTGCTGAAGTATATACTCAACCGTGGCAAAAAGTAGGAGCTGATCTGTTCCAGTTGAATGGGAAGAATTTTTTGGTGGTTATTAATTACTTTTCCAAATTATCCCAAAGTTGAAAAACTTCGGTCTACCACAACGGCTGATGTGATTCATGATAGAAAGGTATTTTTGCAAGGCATGGAATTCCCCTCAGTGTCCAGAGTGACAATGGCCCTAAGTACAGTATCCATGAATTCAGACAGTTCGCAGCACAGTATGGTTAAGCATACTGTATCTAGCCCCTCTTATCTTTTATCTTTATCTTTTCCTAGCAAATGGAAAAGCAGAAAAAGGAGTGCAAATTGTAAAAAATGATTAAAGGAGGCAAGCTGTAAGTAATTCAGATGAACACCTAGCTCTGTTGAGTTATCATTATTCACCTCTGGCCTGTGGATTATCTCCTTCTGAACTATTAATGAATCATAAGCCCTGTCATACCTTACCAAAATTATCCCTGAAAAGTGAGAATCAAAGTTCAATATTGCAAGGGCTGGAACATCAGAAAAGGAAGCAGAAGGAATATTATGAACAGAGAGCTCGGCTATTAAAATCTCTTTCAGAGCAAGATGTTGTCAGAGTGGAAGAGCCCACGTCATGGAGAAAGAAAGCTGTGGTTCTAGAGGAAGTGAATCCAAGATCCAACCTGAATCAAACAGAAGATATAATATTAATAGAAGGACAAATATTACGGAGAAATAGGAAAACGTAAGTCTGTAGATACAAGCAAGGACCAGTTAAATGTAGAGTCGTTTTCTTTGGATGGATCACCTATGGATATGCCCTCCTCCTCAGACAAGTCTTCAGAAGTCCCTGTTGCTGTGCCTTTTTCTGTGGTTGTGTCCCCTTCAAGTGACATTCAAATGAATGAAAAGACTGGTTGTTCAATCTCGCGGAGATCTAATCGGGTGAGAAAACCACATCTTAGATTGGATTTATATTTTTTTATATAAATATTTTTGTATATGATAAATGAAGGAGGTACGGTGCATGGTTTAATAATGTGGTGTTATAATGTTATATTATTTAAGGAAAAGGGATTTACTGAGGGGGGTTTCCTGAGATAGGCACAGGCTCCCCATGACCCGAGGTAGTTCGGATAAGCGGTAGAAAATGCAATGGAATGGAATGGATTTAATGAGTATAATAAACTGATCTTATGTATTTGACCACTAGGTGTCAGTAATGGTGTTGTATAAAGTGAGTGCAGTTAATGAGAAGAGCACTAAACATGTACTCAATTAAAAGTAAAAGTACACTGTTTTTAAACTACTTAAAAAGTAAAATTCCAGAAAAAAACTAGTAAATTGCAGTAATTTGAGTATTTTTAGTTTGTTACTTTCCACCACTGCTTCTTCACCTGAGGCAGCTTTGGTCGATTCCTGCTTGTCCCGTATGATCTGCTAGTGCGTTTTAACTTCGAGTCGTGTAAAAATATAAGCAAAATATATTTATTTTGATCAATTAGAAAGTTAATGGAGAAGTGTGTTATTTATTCAGGCGGTTTGTTTTGATCTCTCTGAGGAGCTTTAAATCTCTCAGGTCAATTTTCTTCTCTCCTTTAACATAAGAGATGATTTACATGTTTTCTTACAGGAATATGTCGACAGACGGTTTTAAAATGAATATAAATATTGTTTGATGGCTTATTGTGCCGTTCAGTTAAATTGTATTAATTTAGTTAACCTCAAATGTTTTTTCCTCTATGTCAAATATTCATTATGGATGTTTAAAATTAAACCTTCAAGTAAATTTTATGGACAAATCAAGCGCAGGATTTTGCAATATTTACTCTTATTATAATTTGATTATGTGATTGATTGTATATTCATTATCTTTACACAGACTCAATGAGAGGACAGTGTTTAATGGGACATGAAGCTCATATTGTTTTTCAGATATCATTTTAGGGGTTTGCGTGATTGGAATCTCATGGGTCTCCATGCTCAGCTGTCTTCATTATTAGCCATGACACATCTGTTTGTTTCCAGGGTTAGACATCTAATAGACTGTCTCTGAAAACACTTTTTGAATAGGAAATAATAATGGATTGGATGCATGTTTGTATATGAAGGTCTTTATTTAAAATGTCTGAATTTGAGTAATATAAACTAAAGAGAGTCTACATGCATGTGGATGAAGGGAAAAACCTAACCAAATTAAGTCTTTTAGGGTTGTAATAACCGGTGTCATGTTTTATCTTTGAATGATATTAAAGCTTTAATGTGCCCTCATTAAATTTAGCATTGCCCTTATCGAAGCGCTCTTAAAACTGAAGTGTCTTCTTGAGTGTCTACATATGCACATTGATTTAATTTGGTGACAACACAAAAGTCATGGATTATGATTGTTTTTGTATAGTTTATGTTCTCAAAAAAAACCTAGCAAATCCCATTTAACAGATTGTTTATTCCTTTTGGGTACTAATTCACCATTCACTCCAGTGTCTCTTTCCACATCTGTAGGGCCTGGGCCAGTGGGTTCAGGTCGTTCGAACGGTCCACCTCTCACTGTCAAAGGTCCAGGATTCGAGTTAGTTTTGTTGTGAATTTTTGTAATGAAAACATGTCCTTTTAAATAAGAACTGTCAATAATTAGGACCCTGGACGAACATGGAATTTGAGTGCAAAATGACACTAGTTTATCATGAACTATCACAGATAGCTCTAGCCGGACCTAGTGCTACCGGACGTCTGTAACACCCCTCCGTGGGCTGTTCCGTCTGATGTATCCTCATGAGAATGGTTCCCACTCCTGGTAACCCATGAGCTTCCCAAGGTGGACCTCCACCTCGCGGTTAACTACTCAGTCCGCACGTTCCATGCGTTCTCCTCCAAGGACGAGACCATACCTATGTCAACGGGTAGGAGGTGGCCTCTGCAGCGCATCCCTTATTAAGGACGTTGCGCTTACCCGGTGTAAACCCGAGTCGGACGGCCTCTTGCCAGTAGAGAGCTAAGGCCTCCGTCCGTGAAAGGTTACCGGTCAGGGCTGTAACCATCTTTCCCCAAGAAAGCTCTGGGAACCCCCGACCACCACACTGGAAGGTTACAGTTTCGCAAAAGCTTCAAACTGACACGCCCAGGCCTGTTACCGTCACTTCGCTAGAGACTGTGACGCGATACAGTGTTGTGCCGTTTACCATAGGTAACCCCAACTGTCGTTCGCGACACAACGTCGAGAGACCGACAGAAACGGAACGTCTTGGTTACGTCTGTAACCTCGGATCCCTGATGGAGGGAATGAGACGTTGTGTCCCTTATGCCACAAACACGTATAGTATTCTGCTGCAGTCGTGAGAGGATCTCAGGCTCTTCAGAACAAGAGGTAAATGAATGCTGCACGCCGGCTTCCTTTTATACCGGACATCCGGGGGCGGAGACTGGCATGCAAATTTCATTCGCCAAATGTCATTGGCCTTTTCTATAGTAGTCAGAGTTGATTGGTTCTCAAGGGCGAACCCCAAATGTCGCTCGACACAACATCTCGTTCCCTCCATCAGGGAACTGAGGTTACAGACGTTACCAAGACGATAAGTTGTCTGCTTACATTTGACTAATGTACAGTATTAAAGTTAATATACTGTAAATTGTTTTCAGGAGGTTTTTTACAATAAAACATGTGTTGTGTTGGGATCTTCCTGTGAGAGCAGCTCATACAGTTCCTCCTGAAACAATAAACACATGTCAAACAATACTTTTAGGGCTGAGTTTGAGTTTACTGTGGGACTACTTTCCTGTCCTGCATGTGTTTTGAAGCCTGAGGTGAAGTGTGTTCAGTTTGAGATGTTTTTAAACATGTTAAAGTTCATCATAATATCTTAAAATCTTAAAATCAGGGGTGTTCTTGTCACTTTCAAGTTTACTAACATAATCAATCCAAAAACCTTATTATTGCTCAAAATGTTTTGGAAAGACAAACATCTAATCTACAATCACTTGTTCAAATGATAAAACTAATGCAAACGAGCTAAAATCGACCCAAGAAGCTCTGGAAAAAATGCAAAACTATGTTTAAAAAAGAAGACAAAAGTTTAAACCGGGTCTCATAAGAACTTAGTTTTGGAGATAGTTTGTCTTTGTTCAGCACACAACAAGAGTTAGAGAACATGACAATTCAGCTGGTTATTGAAGCATTATAGATGATCATACTGAACACTCATTCTCTAATAATGTTTTACCACATTGATGCTCTCATTAAGAAGATAAAGGATATCAAAGAGTCTGAAAAAGCTGAAGTTCTGTGGAATATCATCAAGACAGCAGAAAAAAAGGGGAAACTCATTTTTTAACTGAAAGCCAACAATCACTATGGTTATATAAAAAATACCAGTTTTAGGGCTTTCTTCCAGACATCCTACAATAAAATCACATTCAGGCCCACACATGTGTGATCTTAGTATAAACTTTGCTTTACCTTCTACCATTTTCACGTTAAATGATACAGGAGATTGATTTAGTTATTAGTTATACAAAGTGTACTGTTAATGTTACTCTATACTGTTTTTATTGTATCAAGTTTTCTCCTTTAAAGGGACAGTTCACCCGAAAATATTTTTCCAGCATGTTACACCTGTTAAGCAAACTAGACACAATGCGACACAATCATCTAAAGTTGTTAAAAATACTTAATCATAGTTCTGTGTAAATGTGTCATACAGCGTATAGACTTTAAGATTAAGTGCTTGAATTGTAAATCAATGTGACAGAAAACAATTCATTCTGCTTTGATTTTAATCATTTTAATTCATGTAAATAGAATTCATTTCAATGATTTTTAATTTTACAGAATCAAGAACTTGCACAAAACAGACAGTGTTTGTGTGTGTGTAACATAGTCATTCTTATGCTTTAGGCATATAAAGAGGGTTCAGTCAAAAGATGCAGTCAAATGTCTTTGGAACTCTTTGCACATCAACAAAACAAAACAATTCCATTTTTAAAAAGCCACATAAATTGATATGTACCAGTTCAGAAGTCGGTCACATGTCTGAATGTTTGAATCAATATCTAATTTAGTCTGTGACTCTGATGATCTCTGCTGTTAGTTCTACCAGAAAGACTCAGGAGGCAAAATGCTTGGCAATGAACATTTATTATACAACTGATAGGTGACAGTATATGAGTATGGTGAATGTATAGTTCTTTGGTGTAGGCCCTGTCCGTGGCTCGCATCCAGAAGGCCAAGCATTCCTACACTTCCCGCCTGGAGGTTAAGGCGGGGGTCTTGCCAACCCCCCTGGGGTTAAATGGACAGGGACCTCATTGTGGTGGTGGGGAGGATGGGGGTTAATCTCTGCCGCTTCGACTAAGGACGCAAAATGAGGGTAGGTGGCAATGTTTTATATATTCCATGTTAGATGGTGATTGGATAGATGACGATTGGTAGTGAATGGTCAAGGTCGAGTCTTCCCGGCAGAACTTGCGCTCAACTGAAGCTTGCATATCCTATAACTACATCATCTGTGCTGTGATTTGGGGAAACAGTAGACTAACTAAGCTTCTTTTTCAAGATGCATTACACGCCAGAGTGATTATTTTTCGTAAGCGACGTCACCTATATGCCATTACAGTGTAATGTTGTTGTTTTGAAGAGTTCTTAAGAACATGAAATGGGATTAGTCCCTGTCTTTGAGATCTAGTTCAGGATGAACTATAGTGAAGAGGGTGTGATATTTACATTTATGCATTTGGCAGATGCTTAAATCAATGCATCTTACATTGCATTACGCTGTAAAAAAAATTCTGAGTAGGTGCAATCCCTGGGAATGAACCCATGATCTTGGTGTTGCTGGCAATATCCTCTGACCACTGAGCTCCAGGAATTATATTTGTTTTCTCATGGCAGCAGTCAGAATGACATAATTTCCAGCAGCTCCAGAGGGATGACATTTCACATGACTGTTGTGGCTTTAAAAACTTCAGAATGAAGAGAAGTTAATTTAGTTCAGCAGGCGGTCCCATTGTAAGAAGAGCTCGATAAAACAAAATCTTACAAAGGGTTTGTCAAAATTGCACTGTTCTCTATCTCTTGTTATTTATGCCAGCGCTCCAGTACCTCCTGCCCTTGTCTTGATGTTTTCAAGATGTTCAGCTTTTTCAGGCTCATTCATTTCTTTCAACGTCTCAATGAGAAAGTCAATGTGCTGAAGTATGAACAGAGAACCAGTGTTCAGAGCGATCTTCTCCAGAGACTCCACACTGTGATAAGCTTCAATCAGCAGCTTTAATTTGTCTTTCTCTAATTCATGTACTTCATCCTTCAGCTTGTTGACCAAAGACTCATAATCACTCATTTTGTTTTCATATTTCTTCTTTAAATCTTCATGGGTCATCTTCTCTTCTCTAGACTTTACTGCATATATTTTACCTTCTTTGACATGTTTGCTGTAGTGGCATTTATTTGTACACACTGTGCAGTGATTTTTTCTCATCACTTCACACCAGGCGAGATTTGTAACCCACCAGCATCCTGGATAGTGACAGTTCTCCTCACAGACGGTGCACAACAATGCCTTTTTAGCTACAGCAGGATCAATATCAACCTTTACATTGTAGGGCACTTGAACTGTGTACTCAAAGTTATCCTTTTCTTCAACATCTTGCTTGTGTTTCTCCAGAGCTTCTTCAGTCTGCTTCAGCTCATTTTGTTTCAGTTCTATCTCTTGAACACGTGATTGAAGATTAGAGATGTTTGCCTCCAACTGATTTGATTTTTCCAAAGCGTATTGAGCATTTTTTAAGGTTTTTGTATTGATTTTGTCAAGAAACTTAAAAAACTGTGCCAGTCCTTTATAACTGAGATCCCATGATTGTTTCTGGGTTGTTTGATATTCTTCTTCAAGAGTCTCTGACTGACAGTTGTCAAACAGAAAATAGATGGGCTGGTTCTTCTCATTTACAGCACACTTGACTTTAGCTTCTTTGACGGCTATCAGAGCTTTGTTAGGAGGAAGCCCATTTGAGTGTGTGAAGAGTAACACAATGTTTTCTTTAATATCTTTACCAAATAAAGACTGAACAGCATCAAATATGTACTGTTGTCTGTCAGTGAGTCGAGTTTGATCTGCTTTAATCACAAGACAAACAGCATCGATTTGCTGGACCAAATTATCAGATTTACATAAAAGCAGGAAACTCCTGCCGATCTCATTATCACACTCAGTTTCTCGAGTGTCTCCATATGGTGGTGAGTCAATGATTGTTAGGTCGATTGAACTCTCTGGTATATAAACACCATAGACAGTGATGATGGAGGTCTGACTGTGAGCTGATGTTCTGTCACTCTGATCATCTGTGATCTCAATCCAGATCTTGTCTTCTCTCTGAACACCACACGTGTAGTTGATCATAGTGTTGATGAGGGTTGTTTTTCCAGTGCCTGTTTCTCCCACCATCAGAATGATTTTATGAGCTTTCTCTGGGTCTCTTTTACCAATGATGATTTTTCTGTATGACTCAGATTGATTCAGATTATCTGTTGTTGTTTGCAGACGATATCGAGCAGGATTTCCATCTTCAATTAAGATGCTCTTCATGATGAGTTCTGAAATTTTGGACAATTCTTTGCCTCTACTCACCATGTTTTCCTGTCAATAACAAAAACAGTGTTACTAAAAACATTGCTATTTGTGATAGTAAAACGTTAAATCTGATTGGCTGAGAGCCATGCAAATTTCCACCTGGATCACCACAGAAACCGACTGTGGAACCATTTCACTAACTGTTTGCATCACTCCGCCATGCACTAAACTAACTCTATAAACTGTCCTTGCAACTGCATCACTCTTAAGGAGTTAGAGAGCTACCTAACGAGCAAACACACACACACACACACACACACACACACAAAGCAGTATATACATTCCAGAATGTTTACTTTTGTGATGCTTTCTCATTTTTTGTAAAACTGACATATACGCAATATATGAAATTACATACTAGACATTAATTCATTCGGTATAGCCTTACATATAAACGCGTGCACTGTATTCTGTACATGTACATTCTGTCATTTGATATGAACGATTACAGATAGTAAATAAACTTACAGACACATCTTTCTCCAAGGCAAAGATTGTTCATTTTAAAAGTCTCTCTCTTTCATTCAAACGCACGTCCTGCCTCGTTATTTCTCACAAGCAGCACAGCGCACATTTAATAAAAGTGACGGTTTGGAATTAGTAGAGGAGGTTTGTTTAACTAAGCTTTGCTGGAATTCGTGGCAGAAGAAAATAGTTATCATTCGTTCGTTCGTTTTCTTCCGCTTATCCTGGGCCGGGTCGCGGGGGCAGCAGTCTAAGCAGGGATGCCCAGACTTCCCTCTCCCTAGACACTTTCTCCAGATCTTCCGGGGGGACACCGAGGCGTTCCCAGGCCAGCCGGGAGACATAGTCCCTCCAGCATGTCCTAGGTCTTCCCTGGGGTCTCCTCCCGGTGGGACATGCCCGGAAAACCTTCCCGGGAAGGCGTCCAGGGGGCATCCGGAAAAGATGCCCGAGCCACCTCAGCTGGCCCCTCTCGATGTGGAGGAGCAGCGGATCTACTCTGAGCTCCTCCCGATTGACCGAGCTTCTCACCCTATCTCTAAGGGATCGCCCAGCCACCCTGCGGAGAAAGCTCATTTCGGCCGCCTGTCTCCGGGATCTTGTCCTTTCGGTCATGACCCACAGCTCATGACCATAGGTGAGAATAGGAACGTAGACTGACCGGTAAATCAAGAGCTTCGCCTTGCGGCTCAGCTCCTTCTTCACCACGACAGACCGGTACAGCGACCGCATTACTGCAGAAGCTGCACCGATCCGTCTGTCAATCTCCCGTTCCATCCTTCCCTCACTCGTTAACAAGACCCCCAGATACTTGAACTCCTCCTATTGAGGCACGAACTCTCCACCTACCTGAAGTGGGCAAGCCACCGTTTTCCGACTGAGAACCATGGTCTCAGATTTGGAGGTGCTGATTCTCATCAGAGCCGCTTCACACTCGGCTGCAAACCGTCCCAGTGCATGCTGAAGGTCCTGGTCTGATGGGGCCAGCATGAAGACATCATCCGCAAAGAGCAGAGCTGAAATCATGTGGTCCCCAAACCCGACGCCCTCCGCCCCTGGCTGCGCCTAGAAATTCTGTCCATAAAAACTATGAACAGAACCGGCGACAAAGGGCAGCCCTGCCGGAGTCCAACATGCACCGGAAACAAGTCTGACTTACTGCCGGCAATGCGAACCAAGCTCCTGCTCCGGTCGTACAGGGACCGGATAGCCTTTAGCAAAGGGACCCTAATCACATACTCCCGGAGCACACGACAGTGAGAGACCTATCCCCGACCCAAAGGCGCAGGGAAGCGACCCTCTCGTTCACCGGGGTAAACTCCAACACATGGTGGCTGAGCTGGGGGGCTATAAGCAAACCCACACCAGCCCGCCGCCTCTCACCCTGGGCAACTCCAGAGTGATGAAGGGTCCATCCTCCCTCGAGGAGTGTGGTTCCAGAGCCCAAGCTGTGCGTAGAGGTGATCCCGACTGTCTCTAGTCGGAATCTCTGAACCTCACGCACAATCTCAGACACGAGGCCGCAGGCAATCTCAGCCACGGATATAAGATCACTATATCATTTCCTACTCCAGCGATAGTATCAAACTGTGTATTTGTGGTGTTTTGTTGAAAATGATTTATAGATAATACATTATAGTACATTTAGAGAACATTTATAGGTCACATCACTAGGTAGAAACTTGACTCAGAATACATCACACACAGGTTCACTTGCATTTGCTATTCACAGTATTTTGTGCAATTTGTTGGGTGAATAATAATAAAAAGAAAGTTTTGTGGTTTCAAGGACATTTGTGACACATTTGTTCAGAAACAAAACAAGACCCACTGGCCTGTTAAGGGTATTTACTTGATTGTTTAATTTAAATAAGTCATGTTTATGAATAATTATCATCAATCATGTTTGTAAGTAAGCTTTATTGGGAGACTAATTTAACAAAATCATAAAGAAAAGCCCTTTGAAAACAAACAATATGATATTGGATGATAGTCATGTCAGTGCAATGCATCAGCCATCTGCAATTTTTTTGTGAATAAAATATACATTTGTATTTTTATATCATAAAATTCAATTTTATACAATATTATATGTCCACAATGAGACACTTTATTTTGCATACAATGATATGTCCTCAATTCATTTATTTTCTCTCAAAATCTAAATGTTTTGTGAACAGACATTATTCAGTTTAAGATAATAATTAAATTCACAATTCAATAAAGTGAATCTACTTACAATATTATTTGTTTTTATTTCCGTTCTGTTCTACTCCAAATGACAAACCGCTAGATCCGGAGGTGCATTTATATGCTGAAGACCAGAAGCGTTTTCTGAAGATCATGTGATTTAGAGGAAGACAACTGCTATAAGTTTTTTTATTGATTGTAATATTACTTTTATCTTGTCATAAGACATATATGATTTAATTTTAATGCATCTTAAGGTGTGTTGGAGGGTTCTCCCCAATCTAAAAGACTTATTCACATATTTACACCTGTTCGCGGGGCTGTAGATCTTGTTACGTTATGTAGATCACAGAAAGTTTATGACATATCCCTTCTTGAGAATGAAATCCATTGAATTGATTTAGAGGTGTTATAGATGTTAGATCAGTGTTTCTTCTTCCAAAGTTTCACATTACACCTGAGTGTTGTGGTAGAAACATATCAAGCTCAGCCAAAATATGATAATGAGATGGTAACTTTACAGTTTCAGCTTGCTGAGTTTTATGCGAAATCACATGACCTTCAGAAAACGGATGTGTCTTCACTATATAAATGCACCTTATGATCCAGTTGCTTGTCAGCCAGAGAGGAAGGACTTTTAAAAAACACAAATGTCGTAAGTAGACCTAAGTCGTTGAATTATGAACCAAATTATGAAGCATGTCTATAGCAAATATATTGTAGTATTTATATACATTGTATCTCTTGAGTAGGTTTTGATTGATTCACTGAACTGAAAAGATTGTTAAAATAGAAACATACTGAAATGTTACATCTCAGATTGTCAAATTATCAAGTGTCATTATCTATACGCTGAAGCCCAGAGAGAATTTGATAACAATGTATTCTAAACTTAATGGTTTATTACTATATATTTGTAATATTATACAAAAATACTCATTTTATTTTGATAAGAATTTGTGTTTGTTTATAGCACAGCCCCATGATTTATTTTAAAGTTTTCTTTGCATTTTTCTTTTTGAGAACATGATTTTTGCATTTCCAAAAACACCTTCAGATAAATACGATCTTAAGTTCCAATGTTTCCACCATAGTACAACAACTCAGTGTTTACCAAAACCATAGCTGAAACAAACATCTGCAAACTGCTTTACAAACGAGTGTGTGGTTAGAACAGCAGCTCTGCACCTGTGGTTAGAAGCAAAGTTGCACAGCAGTTAGTTTGCTTTGTGCTGTGTGTGGAGCTCGCTGATTTGACCGCAGTTGGACTGTGTTCATTTTTATGTCTTCTCTGACCTCAATTGATCTCTCCAAAGTAAAAAAGGAGAATGCTGAAAATAAAGTAAATAAAATACATTTGTAACATTTCATTTCAAATGTAACAAAAGAAATTACTATTTATTGATAGATCTTTAAAAATAATTATTTACGCATTGTTTGTTTTATGAAAAGTTTGATAGAACACAAGTTACAGTGTAGGCTAAAGTGAAATGCTCAAATTGAGTCAATTCTATGGGGGTCCCCAGCACGAGATTAAAAAAAATGTCTTGAAAGCAAACTTTGAATAGTTTTTATTGCACAAATGTAAAAATATTAGACTCCATAACACATCAAAAACACAAAAATGTAACAGAAAATAATTAGTAAACAGTTTACACAATTTTATCAGCACAAAACCCATCTGATTTTCATTATTGAAGTATATTTTCTGAAATAAATGTATCTGAGGGATCCCCAAGTCTATTCTTTGCTTCTTATGGGGGGTCCCTTATAAAGGGTCAGAACCTCGCAGTATAACATTATTCTGGATGGTGGTAAATACAACCCATTTTATTTTCATAGCTTTTGATAGCTATACATAAAAAATATTGTCGTTTTTAAATATTTTATTGGTCCTGAAAGGCAATAGGCAATTATTTCGGAGGCAGCATTTGTGCCTAAAGCTGGCAGCTACGGGAAACAAATTCGAACAGGCTTCATACACAGTGTAACATAATTATATTTGAATTATAAAAAGAGAGCGCAAAAATATCTATTTGTGCTTAAAATGATTCAACTAAATATGATCAAGGAAGGCTGTGAAGATTTATCTGCATCGTTTATCCTTTGGACTTTTTATTGAAATATTTTACAAAAATCTAAGAATTTTAAATGGGAAGATGTCAGTATGAAATAAATGTTTTTTTTTTATTTTTGAATTGGCATATTTTTGCAAATATAGTTATTAGTTGGTGATATTATATGTAAACATATTTTATGTAAATAACTTGTTGAGGGCAGTGCCTAATTAAAAACATAATCCTTTTATTTTTTCTAAATTTGCAACATTTTCAAGATTCTGCAGTGTATTTAAGCTTTTGACTGCAACTGTATATGATTATGAGGTTATAAACACATAAATTACGATCTGATGAGCTTTGTTAAGAAAATTGTGTATGTTTTTGATTTAACACTACAGAGCAAATACTTCTGGAGAACTGTGCAAAACGGATGAGCTCATCAAGAAAAGCATCCTAATTGAAGATGGAAATCCTGCTCGATATCGTCTGCAAACAACAACAGATAATCAGAATCAATCTGAGTCATACAGAAAAATCATCATTGGTAAAAGAGACCCAGAGAAAGCTCATCAAATCATTCTGATTGTGGGAGAAACAGGCACTGGAAAAACAACCCTCATCAACACTATGATCAACTACACGTGTGGTGTTCAGAGAGAAGACAAGATCTGGATTGAGATCACAGATGATCAGAGTGACAGAACATCAGCTCACAGTCAGACCTCCATCATCACTGTCTATGGTGTTTATATACCAGAGAGTTCAGTCGACCTAACAATCATTGACACACCAGGATATGGAGATACTCGTGGTACTGGTCATGATAAAGAGATCGCCAGGAGTTTACAGCATTTATGTAAATCTGATCATTTGGTCCAGCAAATCAATGCTGTTTGTCTTGTGATTAAAGCAGATCAAACTCGACTCACTGACAGACAACAGTACATATTTGATGCTGTTCAGTCTTTATTTGGTAAAGATATTAAAGAAAACATTGTGTTACTCTTCACACACTCAAATGGGCTTCCTCCTAACAAAGCTCTGACAGCCGTCAAAGAAGCTAAAGTCAAGTGTGCTGTAAATGAGAAGAACCAGCCCATCTATTTTCTGTTTGACAACTGTCAGTCAGAGACTCTTGAAGAAGAATATCAAACAACCCAGGAACAATCATGGAATCTCAGTAATAGAGGAGTGGCACAGTTTTTTAAGTTTCTTGACAAAATCAATACAAAAACCTTAAATTTGACTCAACAAGTGCTGAAACATCGAAAACAGCTGGAGGCAAACATCGCTAATCTCCAATCACGTGTTCAAGAGATAGAACTGAAACAAAATGAGCTGAAGCAGACTAAAGAAGCTCTGGAGAAACACAAGCAAGATGTTGAAGAAAAGGATAACTTTGAGTACACAGTTCAAGTGCCCTACAAAGTAAAGATTGATATCAATCGTGCTGCAGCTAAAAAGGCATTGTTGTGCACCGTCTGTGAGGAGAACTGTCACTATCCAGGATGCTGGTGGGTTACAAATCTCGCCTGGTGTGAAGTGATGAGAAAAAAATACTGCACAGTGTGTACAAATAAATGCCACTACAGCAAACATGTCAAAGAAGGTAAAATATATGCAGTAAAGTCTAGAGAAGAGAAGATGACCTATGAAGATTTAAAGAAGAAATATGAAAACAAAATGAGTGATTATGAGTCTTTGGTCAACAAGCTGAAGGATGAAGTACATGAATTAGAGAAAGACAAATTAAAGCTGCTGATTGAAGCTTATCACAGTGTGGAGTCTCTGGAGATGATCGCTCTGAACACTGGTTCTCTGTTCATACTTCAGCACATTGACTTTCTCATTGAGAAGTTGAAAGAAATCAAAGAGCCTGAAAAAGCTGAACATCTTGAGAACATCAAGAAGATAACAAATCAAGAATCACTTGCAAATATGAAAAAGATTACAAAGAAATAAACAAGATTAAAGCTCATTAAAGGGGTCAAATGACATTGCATAAACATATATTAATGTTTGTTTTAGATGTAATGCAATGTGTATACACGATTTAAGGTTAAAAAAAACAAAGTATTTTCCACATACAGTGCATGTTTGTCTCTCCTCTTTGACCCGCCTCTCTGAAAAGCGAGGTGTGCTATCATTGGCCAGTTAGCCAGTGCATAGTGATTGGTAGAATACTTCAAGCGTGTGACTGAAATATTACGCCTC
Source organism: Triplophysa dalaica (assembly GCF_015846415.1). NCBI lineage: Eukaryota > Metazoa > Chordata > Actinopteri > Cypriniformes > Nemacheilidae > Triplophysa > Triplophysa dalaica. The sequence continues at coordinate 18,461,091 of NC_079564.1, read as the reverse complement.
TTACCATATTTGGAACATTATGTTCCCAAGCAATTGTACTGACAGGTGATAAACATCCATCGGTACTTTCATTATCAATTCGAACCCGAATCTGAACCAGAAAATGAAGATGATGAAGCCGATACATCAACTTTGCCGGCGTGTCTTGAGCAGGATGTAAAGGCTTTGTAAGGTTTTTTAAATATATATTATGCTAAATAGTTAAAAACTTTAAGTATAAAAAATGTTTTACCTTTAAAGTATGATGTTATAAAGATTTGCCGTTAGTGATCAACCAATGTTACGCCATGCCGATTATAACAATGCAAATAACATAAAGTTTCTTGTACAGACCGATCAAATGGCTTTATAAGAAGTCAATCGTTATGAGCCGCGGGAATTACTTTTGTAATGAATGTAGCAGCGTTTTGGACTTTCAAATGCGTGCCGTCTCAGGATGTCTATTTCCTAAAGCAAACCAGTCTTAAAGTTTCTCAACTTATTTGAAATGTAAAGGTGGGCCAGGTAAAGATGATTGGGAGGCCGCATTCAGCCCGCGGGCCGCCAGTTGACTATCCCTAAAACAAGAACGTTTGATTTTATCTAGTATCTATCTGTGTTTTCGATTTCACATGTGTTCATTATTTATCTACGTTAGCCTATGTTCACATTTGACTTATTTTTTGAAGTTGCTAGCGTTTGTATAATCCTATTGAGTAAATCGTTTTTTCAAAGAGTCCTGAGCGCTTTTTTTAAACACCAGCTCCTGCGACTTTTTCTGCAGCTCAGAGCGTCTTTGAAAAATGTTCAACTTTTCTGAAAAAAGCACACCCTACATGAAGCTCCTTACCCCAGCTAACCAATGACTGAAACCTGTCGTTTCCATAACAACATGCCATGGACATAATTGATTGAGAAGGCTCCAGCTCGAAAAAATTAAATTGCATTTGAAACACCCGTTGGAGCATAGTTTTGTATAAATGTAAGTTTAATTTTCTCATCAACAACTTCTGATTGCATTTCTAACGAGAAATAAGTATTCTAGTTTTTAAATATGTGATTAGTTATTGGAAAGACGCTCTTTGTTTGTAATCCAAATCTGTTTCTCTGAGCTGCCTCCATGCACCAACGCCGACGACGAAGTCATGGAGTTCTGCGCCCGTTTGTAGCCATACGCTGCCAGCGTTTTTATTTACTTAAAAACGACTTGCTCAACTTTTTCTTCTCAAAAAATAAGTTATGTGTAAACATGGGATTATTTGTTATTATGTGAACGGTAACGTTTAAGCGGATATCATTGTAACAGTATACGCCATGTTGAATGCTAACTTAACTTACGTGCTTGTGTAACTGTTACTATAACACCTGTGTTTCTTTGTGCCCTCAATCGGTTTCCTTTGTACTTTTTCCTGAATTCAACAGTGTAAACCTTCAGACTGGCTAATTCATATTTTAAATAACTTTTTTAATATATTTTTATTTTAATATTTGTATATTGCCTTTTAATTTTCATTTACTGTTTAACTGCTTTGTTTTTCAATTTTCTGTATTGTATTTTATTTAATAAAAGCTTTTTTTGACGGTTTGATGTAGTCTATTATAGTCTATTCTTGGGCTATGGTTAGACGTATGTTAGATTTTTATTGACAGCCCAATTCAAGCCTACTCTTAGCCTAGACCAATATTCACTGTTTATTAGACGTATACATATAGTCGTTTAATAGATGTCTAATTGAAAACTACTCTATTCTTAAACCTGGCTCAGACTATAGGAGTTTTAAAATCCTGACAGATTTTTAATTGTGGTTGCAGCACACACATAAGGAGAATCTTGACAGATTCTCTTATTTAAAATCTTAAACCTGGCTCAGACTACAGGAGATTTAAAATCTTGAAAGTTTAAAAATCTGATTGCAGAACACACATAAAAAGAATCTTGAAAGATTATTTTATTGAAATTATTTTATTAAATTTATTGAAACAAGCTCACACTCATCAGTGTACAACTAAATATATACTACACATATATTACATATCCATAGGATCTTACAATGCAGTTTTGTAAAAGGAGCTAATAGTAACCGTTTTAATGGGTTTACTATTATAAGAAGTTGACATTACATCTACAGTTGAATCTCTTTTTCAAGCACTACAAAAATAGGTTTGCCCTTTGTAAACTAGCATTTATGAATGTGACATGTCCAGATAAGAAAACTTTGGGGCGTAAAATTGTGTTTAAAAGTAATACTAAAGGTAGCAAGTGAAACATTTTTTATTTGAAAGTTTGATTGGAAGTTTTTTTATTTCATAATTGCACATCAAAAGACATTCTAAGACACCCAAATACAGGATAATATTAAGATTAAATTACCATAGGACGCCAATGACTCGGGAATGTATATTGAGCAGGGGGTGCTATAATGCTTTTTTGTTAATAAAGAATGGAAGAAAAAATTGTCACTGCTGAGAAAAAAGATGACTGCAAATGTGGTTATAGATACAGCATAAAAACAAACACATAAAAGCATTTTCTATTAATGACTATAGCCAAATAACAATCTGTCGAATGAAACTACCAGCTGCGCGTTGCGTTGGCAGTTAGTTGAACATTTCTATTTTATTTTATTTCACTTTGAAACAGAATATTCTATTTATTTAAACCTTATTGATTAAAATATGAGTAATTTATACAAATTCTGTTTTGGAGTACAGGGGAAGCATTAATGAGCTGCTCCAAATGACCTAAGATGAGTTTGACATTTTGCTATAGGGAGAGTTGAACCAATCAACAGTCAGGACACCAAAATGAGGGCAATTACAGCCAGGGAGAGGCTCTCCTTGACCCTCAGATTCTTGGCAACAGATTTGTATAGATATCTAAAATGTTTGAGTTATGTGTTTACATTTTGCAGTAATGTTACCTTTTTGTTAAAGGGTAAACCTACAAATCATTAAGTTCCCTTTCTGTCGGTCTCTCGACGTTGTGTCGAGAACGACAGATGGGGTTCGCCCTTGAGAACCAATCAACTCTGACTACTATAGAAAAGGCCAATGAAATTTGGCCAATGAAATTTGCATGCCGGTCTCCGCCCCCGGATGTCCGGTATTAAATGAAGCCGGCGTGCAGCATTCATTTACCTTTTGTTCTGAAGAGCCTGAGAGCCTCTCACGACTGTAGCAGCATATGATACTTGTTTGTGGGATAAGGGACACAACGTCTCGTTCCCTCCATCAGGGAACTGAGGTTACATACGTAACCAAGACGTTCCCTTTCTGTCGATCTCTCGACGTTGTGTCGAAAACGACAGATGGGGTTGCCTATGGAAAACGCCAAAACGCTGTATCGCCTCACAATCTCAGCAAAGCGATGGTAACAAGCCTGGGCGTGTCAGCACAAAGCTTTGTGAGACTGTAGCAAACCCCCGGATGTCCGGTATAAAAGGAAGCCGGCGTGCAGCATTCATTTACCTTTTGTTCTGAAGAGCCTTCGCTCATAACTACGAACAGAACGAATTCAATGAATTCTTCTACATTGCCGGATCTACGACGTAGAGCAGCGGATTGTCCTTACCTGCAGAAACCTTCCCCTGGGCGTCTCGGCAGTTCGGGAGGTGTTAGAGATTTTTTCTAAAAAGTCTTTTTCAGGACTGACTGAGCATTCTCCAGCGCGGCATGTCCCGCTGTTCTCTTGGGTGCGGCACCCTCATCGAGGGGGGGATGGACACGATCGCTGTGTTAGGCGTCTGACGTTCAACACGCTGAAGCAGCGTTCATTGACACATCTGCCCGCACTGCGTCATTCAGAAGTTGCGGTCACGGGTGGCTGTCTTCCTACGGGAACCAGCCACCATTTTCGTCTGCTACCTGGGTTGTGACATCTGTGGCTACGGCCCTGATGACCACCCATGTTAGCACCGTTAGTGATATGGGGAACTCTGCAAACGTAAACCCGCCAGCCAAGTGCTCACGGGCCGATCGCACCCCGATTCGCTCTTCTAAACGTTCCCCAACCGGCGGTGGCATTCCGTCCGGATCCTCACGCACACACTCGGAAACGATGTGTGACTTAGATGAGATGTCGCTCGCAGCATCAGAGGGAGACTGACACACTGGCTACAGAGTCGAGTTCCTAGGACATCGTGGCACACCGACAGCAGGCGCATGGTGATGTCGCCCTGCTGCCGACGCACCCTAACCCCTTGGTCTTCCATGACCTTCCTCCGGGCGGGGTTCCCCTCGGGCAGGTTACGAGGCACGTCGTGGTGACGACGGACGCTTCGCTGCAGGGGTGGGGTGCAGTGTGCAACGGGCACGCAGTAGCAGGGCGCTGGACAGGCCCCCGTCTGCGTTGGCATGCAATTGCCTAGAGTTGTGGGCTGTGCGGCTTGCGCTGAGAAGGCTCTGGTCTCTAGTGCAGGGCCAGGACGTGTTGGTCCTCTGGGACAGCAGGACAGCCGTAGCGTACATCGCCAGGGTGGCATACGCTCACGGCAGCTAACACAACTTGCCCAACGCCTCTTCCTGTGGAGTTAGCAGGTGATCTGCTCCCTGCGGGCCGCAAACTGAACCAGACAGGCGACGCGCTCTCTCGTCAGTATACGCCTTGCGGAGAGTGGCGACTCCACACCCGCTCCAGCTCATTTGGGTGCTGTTCGGACAGGCACAGATAAACCTCTTTGCCTCCCGCGACACCACCCATTGTCTGCTTTGGTACTCCCTGACCGAGGCCCCCCTCAGCACGGATGCCCTGGCGCTCAGCTGACCAAGAGGAGCACCAAGTGTTATTGGATACACCGCACTGGTTTAACCACACTTGGCTTCAGAGTTGATGCTCTGGACAGCGACTCCCCCTGAACCATTCCCCTGACATAGGACCTGCTCTCTCAGGGGAAGGACACGGGGAAGATCACAGGGGAAGATCAGACCTCTGGAACACCCATGTCTGGTCTCTAGACAGGATGAGAAGATCCTGAGATGGCTACTCCCCCTCTACAGCAGAGACCATCACCCACGCCTCTAGACGGTGCCCTTTACTTGTCCTGGTGTCTCTCTTAGTGAGAAAGACCCACTGAGGTGCTTGATCAGGATTGTGTTGTCCTTCTTACGAGACTGGAGACTAACATCTACATGTAGGACATGTAGGACTGGCATCCGGGGGGGCGTATGCCTGCGAAAGCACCTTCCCACCCTCCAAGAAGTTGGGTCAAACACATGGCTAAGAAATTGGTACCTCACCAACCTTCCTTCTTACTCAGACACTGGTTAAGAATAGGCATTCCATCCATCACTAAGCAAGCACCCCCTGGGGTCGGCTGGGCAGAGCAGCCTTCGCCTTAGGCCGGGACACCATATGACCTATCACAGATAGTTCTTACTGGACCTGGTGCTATCAGACGCAATAACACCCCCACCGTGGGCTGTTCCGTCTGCCATACCCTCATGACAATGGTTACCACACATGGTAACCCATAAGCTTTCCCAGGTGGACCTCCACCTCGCGGTTAACTACCCAGTCCGCACGTTCCATGCGTTCTCCTCCAAGGACGAGACCATACATATATCCACCAGATTCCTCTCCACGGGTAGGAGGTGGCCTCTGCAGCGCTTCTCTGATTAAGAGTCGCGCTCACCCTGTGTAAACTGAGCCGGACGGCCTCTCAGGTTACCGGTCAGGGCTGTACCCATCTTTCTCCAAGAAAGCTCTGGAACCCCCCGACCACCACACTGGAAGGTTACAGTTTCACGAAGCTTCGAGCTGACATACCCAGGCTTGTTACCGTCGCTTTGCTGAGATTGTGAGGCGATACAGCGTTGTGGCGTTTTCCATAGGCAACCCCATCTGTCGTTTTCAACACAACGTCGAGAGATCGACAGAAAGGGAACGTCTTGGTTACGTATGTAACCTCAGTTCCCTGATGGAGGGAACGAGACGTTGTGTCCCTTATGCCACAAACACGTATCGTATGCTGCTACAGTTGTGAGAGGCTCTCAGGCTCTTCAGAACAAGAGGTAAATGAATGCTGCACGCTGGCTTCCTTTTATACCGGACATCCGGGGGCGGAGACCGGCATTCAAATTTCATTGGCCAAATATCATTGGCCTTTTCTATAGCAGTCAGAGTTGATTGGTTCTCAAGGGCGAACCCCATCTGTCGTTCTTGACAAAACGTCTCGTTACCTCCATCAGGGATCTGAGGTTACATACATAACCGAGATGTTTCCAATTCAGAATTGGGGCCATTACTGTGTCTGAAATAGTAAATCACACATATGCAACCCTACATCAGGTCTTAAAGGATGATTTTTAAAGGTTATTATTCCTGAATATTATTTGTCATAAGTATTACAAGAAAAATGATTGAGATACTGTATGTACAAAGATGAATACAAGCAAATTCATAATGTTAGACTGAAAAATGACACTGTTTTGCTACAGTAAGCACAGTTTAACCGTAGTATTGTTGTACAACTATATAAATTAGGGGTGCTCCGATCAGGGTTTTTTTAGCCGATCACCGATCCTCGATCACTGAAAGCTGTATTGGCCGATACCGATACCGATCACCGATTATAGGAACTATTTGAAGCTTTCTGAGTACCAAAAGAGAAAGTGTCATGAATTAACTAATGAATATTAGTTAGTTACATATTTGGTAACACTTTCCTTGAGGCATTTATGTATAATGCATTATAAAGAGTTATTAAAAGGTAAAATGCATTATTAATATTCATAATGTGTGTTGTAATGCATTATATGTAGTTGTAAATAATTATAACCAATTTAAAATGTGTCGTGTTACAATGAATTGCTTAGTGTTATAATGTATTAACTGTAATAACAATTATCTATTAGACATTACAATGCATTAAAATGTGCATTACACTGCTTGAAAACTACTTTTACAATAAATTAAACATACATGCTTCAAGGAAAGTGTTACCACATATTTTCATAAAACATAGCAGCATGCGACATGAGTCCCAGAAACCTTTTGTCTTCCACAATATAAAGTGGCCACGATCAAAGCAAATTTATTACATTATTTTATCTGATAATCTGATATTTCTTTATGCTTCTTACTGTCCTTGCAGTAGGGTTGATGCTTTAAAAAATGTCTCTGTTACTGACAGCTGGGGAGAGGTTGCGCTCATGATGGTTCATTGGCTTTCTCTTATAGGATTCGGTCACTTAAACTGTGTTTCGATCTATGCTACCTCTGCTCTAAATTCTGTTTGGTAAAGTCACGTTACTTATGGTCATGAGATAACGTTAGTGTATGCATTTGCTGGACGAATACATATAGGATTTTTATTACCATACTGCTAATCATAACTTGTAAAATATGAATGGTTAATGACGACTATTATACGTATTTTCCTTTGAGCTAAACAAATTCCTTGACTGAAATTGACATTTTAAATAACATATTTCATGGATGTGATCTTGATAGATCTGGTGGAGAATCATATTTGGTGAGTTGAACTCATCCTTATTTTAAAATGCAGCTATAACCGCTACATACAATAATATGTAATAAATACAATATAAATATATGTTTACAATATTTTAAAACCAACATTAATTTAAACAATCAAATTTACAATATTAACAGTTTTGCTGTTACTATAACTACTCCTCCAAGTCTCGTAGAATGTTTCTATAATTTTGAGGCTGAAAAGGGCCCTGAGGAGGAAGATGCCGATAGTAGAGGTGAGGTTGTGATTGTGCATATAGAGAGAGTGATGTGGATATGTGTGTAGGTGTGAGAGATGAGTATGTGGATGGTGGCATGTGAGATGATGATGATCGGATGGACTGGTCAGCCTCCTGGCCCTCAAACAACGCATTCATTATTTGTTTTTTTACCTTGGTTTGAATGCATAAATCCACCGAATCCTGTTTTCGGAAAGAACTGTATTGATATGTAGCTGTCAGAACGGAGGCAGACATCTTTTTAACAATTTAATCTTTTGTTGCTCAATAATATCTGGATCTCCTCTGTGGCACTTTAGTCCATGTCTGGCTTTGGTAAAAGGAGAGGCATGGTCTTCATCTCCTTGTGTGGTCGAAGAATGTGGTCCTAGAAAATACAAATTTACTATACCAAGTGACATGATTGTTTTCAAAGATCTACAGTCAATGTTGAACTAAGTTTTTGCATACATCCCAATTCTGCGTCAGGATTCATTAATTTGTGTTCTTGAGTAAACAATAATTAGAGGTTTGAAAGAGGTGCGTACAAGTTTTTTTAACTATCTCTTATCTACATTTTGATCTTATCCACATAAGTGAAATTGCTTCATCATTTGTGTGCACTGCACACTGATTCTTACATGATCCAGGAGCCAACTATTCAGCCTGAAAAAGCAGACCTCTATAATATGAACTAACCATATCATATGAAGCACATTTAAGCTCTTAAGGAATTTTAGGCTGTCCAACACCCCTATGAGTGATTTAAATGAGGACAAGACAAGTCAACAGTCATCATTGTATCAGTAGTCTTGCACATCCCCAATTGTGATATTAAGGTTCTGGACCCGAAGTTTCAAAGATTCTCGGGAGGGGAAATCTGTGTAGAATCTGGCCGAGAATCCTGTAATCTGAGCCCGGCCATAAATTTTCACTGACAGCCCAAATTTAGCCTTGTTATAGTCTAGACGCCAGGGCTATGTTTGGACGGCCTTGTCTTTTAGATGCGAAATTGCATTCGTTTTCACTAGATAAGACCTTTGTTCATCGTCTGGTCTCGTTAAAAGCCCTTTGAAGCTGGACTGAAACTGTCATTTTGACCTTCAAACGTTTGGAGTCCATTGAAGTCCACTATATGGAGAATAATCCTGAAATGTTTTATTCAAAAACCTTCATTTCTTTTCGACTAAACAATCAGTTTTCAATTTAGTTTTCAACTAAAGAAACAAATACATAAACATCTTGAATGACATGGGGGTAAGTTTATGATCATGAAAATGTATTTTGAAAGTGAACTACTCCTTTAAAACCGAGATGCAAAACTTTGAGTTTTTTGTTACAGAACAGCTTATTTGTGTTCGTTCTATCAACTCTCTGTAGACTTACCTTGAGTTAAGCTCTTGCACCACAACGACTACAAGCCATGATCAATTGAGCTCCGATATTACAATTCACCATGGCATCATGGCGGCAGAAAGCGCTTGAGAGCGAAGCACACTTTCAGCTCTGCATACACTCTAAAAAAAGGCTGGGTTAAAACAACCCAATTTGGGTTATTTTGGTAACCCAACATTGGGTCAAATATGGACAAACCCAGCGTTGGGTTATTTCATCCCAGCCAGTTGGGTTAAATCTTTGACCTAACATGCTGGGTTGTTTTATTCAAGTCAACTTTTGCTTAAAAATTACATTGCTGGTTTTAAACAAACCCGAAATGTTTAAAAATAATAATAACAAAATCACAGAGAAATACTCGAGGCATCAGTAAGAATCAAAAGTTTTATTAAGGATCAAAATGCAAGACAAAAGGAATTCATAAAAACATGCAATATGTTATGCTCAATGAACAATAAAATGGCATATAAAACACTTTGATGAAATGTATGTTTATACATATTTAAAGAAAATTAATTTCAATAAATTACATTAGTTTAGATTTTAACATATACATTTAACAAGGTTATTAAAGTGGCACAAGTAAATATAAATAGTTAGACAACTTAACACTTCAAAACACTATAAAAAGTATTTTACTAAACCCTTGTTAATAGAACCGCATTTATATGTTAAAATATATGCACAAGTTTTCTATAAAAAAAGAAATAAACAAGCGTTATGGATGTGAAAAAGGGACACCGTAACTTTCCTCTTCATATAAACTCACAAAACATTTTAAATAGTGTTAGTTCTTTCGGTTTCAGCACTGCTTAACCTGACATATCCACGGAGCAGTCTTACTGAAGAGGATTCTTTTCCTGGGAGTTGTAGACAACAGTGTGGCGTGCACTTTTGGAAGTGGATGTCCAGCAGGAGGGTTTCTTTATCAATTTGTTCATCTATAAAGAGACAAGAAAAGAGACAAGAGAAGAGACAAGAGAAGAATGTAAGGAAACTGGCCTACCCAGAGCACAATGGATTATAATAAACATATAAAGAAGTACATTAACATTTTACCTAAATAATGTTTACCTTTAAGCCTGTTATGAAAACATCCAAGTTCCAGTTGACATTCTCTTGAATAGAATGATCCATTAATATTAGCTGTTATTCTGCAACCTGTCAGTGGGGGGAAAAAGAAGAGTGGGATCTAGTACAGAAAGCGAAATACAGTCTTAAAAAATAATATTATAAACGTTAAAACAACCCTTCACTAATTCGACACACTCGGGAATAAGTATAAGTCTAAAAAGAGCAACAATTGTTCGTCTCATATACCCAAAATTAACTATATCGCATTGTTAACCACTAACGTTATATGAGCCAGCGGCTATTCCCGAAGCAATGGCCGAGATAGAGCTGCTCTCCACGGAGCCACGACCGCTGACAGCCTGAAGCTCACACCTCCGACAGCGTCTTAACAAAATCTCAAAGAGGCGTTATGTTTATATATAAATCACGTATTTGTGTTCTTAACAACTACATTCTCGTCTAAAAGACTCTTAAAACTACGTTCCGTCACCGAACATTAGCGGTATTTATAAAAAAAAATGAGCTGGATGTTTGCTTTTGACACGACGCTCTCGTGTCGACCTTAAACTAATATCAAGATGCGTAAGTTACTGAACTAAATTCCTCACACAAGTCACACATTTCAGAGGAAATGTTCACCAAAAAGGAAGTTTAAATGATTAAAAAGCTGTAAATTAGAACAACGTGGGCATAACGTTACAGACTAGCTATCCAAAGCTAACGAAGCTAGATTGTAACGTTACTTTCAAACATAATGCGAACAGCCGAATTTTGCATGCTTTTGCATTTTTTTTACAGTAATAGTTTTATACATTAAAAACTCGTAAAACATACCTTTTATTCTCCGAATAACAACTTTCCGAGATGAAGTGGATCAAAATGCCCGCGAAGGTAAAGTTTGTCTGATGCGTAGAGGAGTGGGAGGGGTTTACTCTCTCAACTGTCACTCAATTGGACCAGACTGGTAACCCAGCGTTTGGGTTACTCAAAAAATGACCCAACACTGAGAAAATAACCCAACAAAATGACCCAACAGGCTCAACCCAGCTGTTGGGTTAAACAAATAACCCAGCATTTTTTAGAGTGTACAGTGGAATTACTGATGTGCTTAAAAAGATAAATGTACCAATAAACAATCAAATTAATCCGTAAGTTAATGAAAAAACTGAAATAAATCTATCTCACTCTCGACTGGAGTACTCTAGTATTTCCTGTGAGACGCCATAGTGTATGGTACACTTGTTAGTCGTTTTTTGTTAACAGAGTCAAAGTCAGAGTGATGATCGGTTCAAATCCTGCTCAGAGCAGTTTGGGGTGGGAATGGCTGCACGTCTAAATTCATTGTTTATTACCTTATTACTGTATTTGTCTACATTTACAGGGGATGGTGGTCTAGTGGGTTAAACCACTGAACTGGTAAATCAAAAGTTGCTGGTTCGATCCCAGCAGCCACCACCAGTGTGTTCTTGAGCAAGACACTTTACTCCATGTTGCTCCAGGTGGATTGTCCCTGTAATAAGAACACTGTAAGTCGCTTTGGATAAAAGCGTCTGCCAAAATGACTAAATTTATGTTTTTTTATTTGTGATCAAAATGTGTGCCATGAATTTCTGTTTTAATGAATGAATGAAAGACCTACAGAGGCATTAAAAAGGGAGAGGAAATCGAAAGAAACGTCTTTGTTACGTATGTAACCTCAGTTCCCTGATGGAGGGAACGAGACGTTGTGTCGAGAACGACAGATGGGGTTCGCCCTAGAGAACCAATCAACTCTGACTACTATAGAAAAGGCCAATGAAATTTGGCGAATGAAATTTGCATGCCGGGCTCCGCCCCCGGATATCCCCCGGTATAAAAAGAAGCCGGCGTGCATCATTCATTTACCTCTTGTTCTGAAGAGCCTGAGAGCCTCTCACGACTGCAGCAGAATACGATACGTGTTTGTGGCATAAGGGACACAACGTCTCGTTCCCTCCATCAGGGAACTGAGGTTACATACGTAACCAAGACGTTCCCTTTCTGTCGGTCTCTCGACGTTGTGTCAAGAACGACAGATGGGGTTATCTATGGAAAACGCCACAAACACTGTATCGCGTCACAATCTCAACGAAGCGATGGTAACAAGCCTTGGCGTGTCAGCTCGAAGCTTTCGTGAAACTTGTAACCTTCCAGTGTGATGGTCGGGGGGTTCCAGAGCTTTCTGGAGAAAGATGGGTACAGCCCTGACCGGTAACCTATCACGGACGGGGCCTTAGCTCTCTACAGGCGAGAGGCCGTCCGACTCGGTTTACACCGGGAAAGCGCAACTCTTAATCAGAGATGCGCTGCAGAGGCCACCTCCTACCCGTGGGGAGGAATATGGTGGAGATATGATATGGTCTCGTCCTAGGAGGAGAACGCATGGAACGTGCGGACTGGATAGTTAACCGCGAGGTGGAGGTCCACCTGGGGAAGTTCATGGGTTACCAGGTGTGGGAACCATAGTCATGAGGGTATAACAGACGGAACAGCCCACGGTGGGGGTGTTACTGCGTCCGATAGCACAGGTCCGGTTAGAACTATCTGTGATAGGTCAAAAGGTATCCCGGCCTAAGGAGGAAGGCTGCTCTGCCCAGCCAACCCCCAGGAGGTGCTTGCTTAGTGATGGATGGAATGCCTGTTCTTAACCAGTGTCTGGGTAAGAAGGAAGGTTGGTGAGGTGCCAATTTTCTTAGCCAAGTGTTTGGGTAAGAAGAAAAGGGTAGATAGGCATACGCCCCCCCGGATGCCAGTCCTACATGTCGCCACGCAGGACGTGGGCTGACACCGGGTTTACGCGAAGGTTGTTAACCCTTGCGAGGGTGTTTGGGCGTAGCTCAACCCGCAGCTCTACAGATGTCTGCTAGAGAGGCGCTTCTGCCAGTGCCTAGGAGGGGGCTAAACTCCGTGGAGTGAGCCCTCACTGCCACAGGGCATGGGAGATTCTGAGATCGGATTGTCGTCGTAACGGCATCCACGACCCAGTGCGCCATCCTCTGCTTGGAGACAGCCTTCCCCTTCTGCTGTCCTCCAACACAAACAAGGAGCTGGTCAGAGCTATTGAAGCTCTGCGTGCGGTCCAGGACACAACACGGATGGGGTTGGGTCTTCCTCCCCGATGGGGGGGAAGGTGTGTTTCCGCCCGTCCCGTGGTCAGCTGTGCGCCAGGGCATCCGTGTCGAGGGGGACCTCGGTCAGGGAGTACCAATGCAGACAATGGGTGGTGTCGCGGGAGGCAAAGATCTATCTGTGCCTTTCCGAACAGCACCCAAATGAGCTGGACCGGGGGTGGAGTCGCCACTCTCCGCAAGGCGTATACTGACGAGAGAGCGCGTCGGCTGTCTGGTTCAGTTTGCCTGGGATGTGTGTGGCACGCAGGGAGCGGATCACCTGCTAACTCCACAGGAGGAGGCGTCGGGCAAGTTGTGTTAGCTGCCGTGAGCGTACGCCACCCTGGCGATGTACACCACGGCTGTCGTGCTGTCCCGGAGGACCAACACGTGCTGGCTCTGCACTAGAGGCCGGAGCCTTCAACTCTAGGTAATCCAGCGCAGACGGGGGCCCGTCCACTGCACCCCACCCCACCCCTTACCCTCGTGGGGCTCTCTCAACGCCTTCTGGCGAAGAGAGGAGGCAGCCTTGGCTGCCCCACCATCGAGGGAAGTAAGGGAGGTGGAGCTGGTTTTCACTGGAGCGGTCCGTGAGTGGAGCGCTCCAAGTTTTACACAGCTCCTCATGCACCTCCGGAACCCGGGTTAGCATGAATGACATCATTTCTGCTTCCTCCTAACTCGACCGCTGGGGGTGGAGCTCGGATTCGTCAGAGTCGGATGTCAGTCTCCCTCCGATGCTGCGAGCGACATTTCATCTACTCACACACCGTTCCCGATGTGTGTGCGTGAGAATCCGGACGGTATGCCACCGCCGGTTGGGGAACATTCAGAAAAGCGAATCGGGGTGCGATCGGCCCCTGAGCACTCTGCTGGCGGGTTTACGTTCGCAGAGTTCCCCATAGCACTAACGCTGCTAACCTGGGTGGTCATCGGGGCCGTAGCCACAGATGTCACAGCCCGGGTAGCAGACGAAATGGTGGCTGGTTCCCGTAGGAAGACAGCCACCCGTGACCGCAATTTCTGAATGACAATGTGTCAACGAACGCTGCTTCAGTGTGCTGGACGCCCACACACCTAATGCAGCGATCGTGTCCATTCTCTGCCGCACCAAAGAGAACAGCCGCGCTGGAGAATGCTCAGTCAGTCCTAAAAAGGACTTTTAGATAAAATCTCACACACCTCAGAACTGCCGAGACGCCCAGGGGAAGGTCGCTGCAGGTAGGGACGATCCGCTGCTACACGTCGTAGATCCGGCAATGTAGAAGAAGAAGAAGAAGAATTCATAGAATTCGTTCTGTTCGTAGTCATGAGCGAAGGCTCTGAAGAACAAAAGGTAAATGAATGCTGCACGCCGGCTTCCTTTTATACCGGATATCCGGGGGCGGAGCCCGGCATGCAAATTTCATTCGCCAAATTTCATTGGCCTTTTCTATAGTAGTCAGAGTTGATTGGTTCTCTAGGGCGAACCCCATCTGTCGTTCTCGACACAACGTCGAGAGACCGACAGAAAGGGAACTCCGGGTTAACCAAAGAAAACCTGCTCCCGACCAGGTTGGGTTCACACAGTAAGTTACTACGGTTACTGACTCTGAGTATTAGTAAACTCTTTAAGAAACAGGCTCGAGTTAATCCGCTCTCTCGTGTTTGACATACCTCACATTTTGAAACGGAAAACCCAGAGTTTCCCTCATTTCATGGTTATTATACTTGGTATCACTAAACCTTCTTTGTATAATGGCCACCTGGACATTCATTCATAATCAAGGTGTTCAGGGTTGCTTTACTATTACAGACAGGTGTGCTGAAACAGAGTTGGAGCTACAGTCTGCAGGACGGTCTCTGAAGAGGAGCAGGCTTGGAGATCCCTGCCGTTCAAGAACCATTCTGGTTTCACCATCCCTTTCTTGCCATTTTAAGATCCGTTTTGGCCACACAGAACCTTTTGTGAAACAGAAGTTCTTTATGGAACCATTAAGACAAAAAAAGGTTATTCTGGTGTGCTTCTGGATGGTCACTTTCCTGCAAAGTGTAGCTTCAACTTTAATCAAACACCTAAACTAGCTACCAAATGCACATTGTTGGAGGGAAGTTTATTAATTGTATTATTACTTTCAAAGTTCAAAGCCTACTATCAGATTTACTGAAATTACCGCCTGCTAAATATGAGACACTATTTGATTTTTGAAAATAGCCTTAGATATTTCACATATTGAATATTTATCTCTTAAAAGTTTAAACGGTTCCTTATCCAATTACTCCCTCTATTGGGCAACGTTTCTATCACAGCCTTAATCCTTAAGTTAAATTAACTGTCAGAGCCCTTTTTGGAGCCTACACATGTCGGAACTAAAATGACGGTTACTAATGAATTCTTTGTAATACAGACTTGCGGTTGGTCCCGTTTGAATAAAGAAAAGTAGCTGATTATTGCTAAAAAAAGAAATCCCACACACACACACAAAAATAAATAAAGGTATGTTGTTAGGTTTATTGTAAAAAAATAATTAAAAAAGTTTATGTTTTTCCTTGATTAAAAAATACATTGAAAATATGTATTCACAAAAGGATAACAAAAAGTCTAAGTACACTCTTTATAAAATAGAATTAATTATTCTCCCTACATAAATTATTTTTAAAAAACACAAAAGAAATCTGTAGTCTAGAGGCTTGGACTTTTCCAATGATATAAAGTTTGTCATAATTCGATTAGAAATTTAAATGCACAGTATTGACGCAAACTTAGTTGTCCCGTATACGGAACAGGTGACAGTTAACAGGCTAAACTGGTCCTCTTCTTCCTCCCACACCTTCTTCATAGTTGTGGAAAGAGTACTGGAAATTTGTTCTGAAGTACAACTACTGTTATATTGCTGAAATTGTACTCAATTACAAGTACAAGTACTGGTGTTAAAAAAGTAATTTAATAACAACTGAGGAAAACTTCTAACCAATTTAAAGACGAAAGCCATTTAATGAATAAAAAAATAAAGAAATAAAGCATTTAAAGAGAAAACATAACTTCATGCAACTATCTGAAGGCTCCATGAATCACGTGGCATGGGCTCTCAATAGTTCCCAGAAGTTACTAGTTACTCATGGAGCTGCGACTAAACAGAACAACTGAGGTAACTTCTATTCAATTTAATGAATAAAACAATGAAAGAAATAAAGCATTTAAAGAGTAAATGTTACTTCTTAGAACTATGGTTGGCAGAACTCTCTCTCTCTCAATGGCTCTGGGTAGAATGATAAAGATTTTTAAAGAGGTGTGGTCCATGGTTTTTTATGGTTCATGTTTTGAGTATAATGTATTGATCTTATGTATTTGACCACTAGGTGTCAGTATTGGTGTTAAATAAAGTGAGTGCAGTTCATGAGAAGAGGAGGAATTATAACGTGAAGCAACATGTGGCACGTGGAATAAAAATGCCAGCACCAGCAATCCTTTGTCTCTGTTTCTTTGAAGTCTATTGAACATTACAGGGTATCAGGAGTGGGGATGGAACAGCATCATGGACGCTATTAAAGGTCTTGAAGGTGTTTGAGTTTATATTGACTATCTTGTAGTGTGGGGGTCTACTGTGGAACAACATACTCAACGGCTTTTCAAACTGACGGCAACAGGTGTGAAACCAAGTCCATAAAGTACAAGCTTTGTTGGATATGCCACCTCCTGATGATAAGAAGGGAGTCTTTGTATGGTTAATTTTCTAAGAAAATTTCTGCCAAATCTACCAGACAAAACTATACACTTGCGAGAGTTGCTACACATCAAGAAAGATTTTGTTTGGTCTTCGGTACATGATCTAGAATGGAAGAGATTGAAACGGCTTTTGACTAAGCAACCTGTCCTTTAATTTTTTTTCTCAGGTGTCCTATTAAAATCTCTACAGATGCCTCTCAGAAGGGGCTATGTGCTGTGCTTCTTCAGGAGGATGGTGACTCCTGGAAACCTATTGCTTATGCTTCTCGACCGATGACAGAAACTGAAAAAAGTTACTCTCAAATTGAAAAAGAGACTCTGGGGTTAGTATTTGGCTGTGAGTGATTTCATGGACATATTTATGGATTTACCTACCTTTACAGTAGAGACGGACCATAAACCACTGATTTCTATAATTCAAAAGAAATTAAATGATATGTCACCTCACAAATTTATGATGATGAAATTACAATGATATGATTTGAATCTGGTTTATACGCCTGGAAAGTATCGTATTGTGGCTGATGCATTGTCTCGAGCACCAGTCGTAGCGGAGTCTTGTTTGAGTTATCATTATAAGCTGCCTACAGAACCAATGCTGATTGCTGAAGTATATACTCAACCGTGGCAAAAAGTAGGAGCTGATCTGTTCCAGTTGAATGGGAAGAATTTTTTGGTGGTTATTAATTACTATTCCAAATTATCCCAAAGTTGAAAAACTTCGGTCTACCACAACGGCTGATGTGATTCATAATAGAAAGGTATTTTTGCAAGGCATGGAATTCCCCTCAGTGTCCAGAGTGACAATGGCCCTAAGTACAGTATCCATGAATTCAGACAGTTCGCAGCACAGTATGGTTAAGCATACTGTATCTAGCCCCTCTTATCTTTTATCTTTAGCTTTTCCTAGCAAATGGAAAAGCAGAAAAAGGAGTGCAAATTGTAAAAAATGATTAAAGGAGGCAAGCTGTAAGTAATTCAGATGAACACCTAGCTCTGTTGAGTTATCATTATTCACCTCTGGCCATTGGATTATCTCCTTCTGAACTATTAATGAATCATAAGCCCTGTCATACCTTACCAAAATTATCCCTGAAAAGTGAGAATCAAAGTTCAATATCGCAAGAGCTGGAACATCAGAAAAGGAAGCAGAAGGAATATTATAAACAGAGAGCTCGGCTATTAAAATCTCTTTCAGAGCAAGATGTTGTCAGAGTGGAAGAGCCCACGTCATGGAGAAAGAAAGCTGTGGTTCTAGAGGAAGTGAATCCAAGATCCAACCTGAATCAAACAGAAGATATAATATTAATAGAAGGACAAATATTACGGAGAAATAGGAAAACGTAAGTCTGTAGATACAAGCAAGGACCAGTTAAATGTAGAGTCGTTTTCTTTGGATGGATCACCTATGGATATGCCCTCCTCCTCAGACAAGTCTTCAGAAGTCCCTGTTGCTGTGCCTTTTTCTGTGGTTGTGTCCCCTTCAAGTGACATTCAAATGAATGAAAAGACTGGTTGTTCAATCTCGCGGAGATCTAATCGGGTGAGAAAACCACATCTTAGATTGGATTTATATTTTTTTTATATAAATATTTTTGTATATGATAAATGAAGGAGGTATGGTGCATGGTTTAATAATGTGGTGTAATGTTATATTATTTAAGGAAAAGGGACTTAATGAGTATAATGAACTGATTTTATGTATTTGACCACTAGGTGTCAGTAATGGTGTTGTATAAAGTGAGTGCAGTTGATGAGAAGAGTACTAAACATGTAATCAATTAAAAGTAAAAGTACACTGTTTTTAAACTACTTAAAAAGTAAAATTCCAGAAAAAAACTATTAATTTACAGTAATTTGAGTATTTGTAGTTCATTACTTTCAACCACTGCTTCTTCACCTCAGGCAGCTTTGGTCGATGCCTGCTTGTCCCGTATGATCTGCTTGTGCGCTTTAACTTCGAGCATGAGCAAGTCAGTTTCTTCGCTTAAGAAGCGTTCAGCCAATCATTGGTTCAAAAATTATTTTCTTAGTTTCTCCCACTATTTTAACTGCTTCTTGAAAAATGTGTCCTTAAATATAATATACAGCTATATAATCTGTAACAATTAATGTAATCATTTATATAACTTGTATTTTAAAATAACTCCTTTTTACCATAATTAAGTTTGATTTCTAATTTAAGGGGGGAATAGTAGGGAGGCTGATAGCGCACTATCCTCACCTGAAGAGGGGAGATGGCGCTTTCGCAGGCGTATGTCCAGGCCAGATGCCGGGCTGACACCCGTTCCACTCGGAGGTCGTTAAACCTCACGAAGGTACTGGGCGTAGTCCAACCCGCAGCACTACATATGTCTGCCAGAGTGGCGCCCTGGGCCAATGCCCATGAGGAGGCCACGCTCCGTGTGGAATGGGCTCTCACTGCAAGTGGGCATGGTTGGCCCGCGGATTGGTATGCCAAGGAAATGGTGTCCACAATCCAGTGCGCCAGCCTCTGTTTGGAGACAGCTCTCCCCTGGTGCTGTCCCCCAAAACAGACAAGGAGCTGCTTCAAAACTCCTAAAGTTCTATGTGCGGTCTATATAGAAACACAATGCGCGTACTGGACACAACACATCTGAGGTTGGGCCTGCAGGTTCACCACCTGATCCCGGAAGGGAGTGGAGGGAACATTGGGCACGTAATCTGGCCTGGGTCTCAGGATTACGTGAGAGTTACCAGTTCCAAATTCTAGGCATCCCGGGTACACCGAAAAGCCCTGGAGGTCCCCGACCCTCTTGATAGACGCGAGCGCCATCAGGAGCGCCGTCTTCATCATTAGATGAAAAAGAGAGGCATCTCAGAGGGGCTCAAGCGGGGCCATTCCTAGGCCCTGTAAGACCACATTAAGGTCCCAAGAGGGTATAGAGCGCAGTCGAGGTGGATTCACTCTTCTCGCGCCCTTGAGGAACCTAATGACCAGGTCGTGCTGACCAAGAGACTTACTCTCCATAAGATCGTGATGAGCGGCAATAGTGGCTACATACACTTTAATAGTGGATGGGGAGAGATGACTCTCTAGCCTGCTGCCCTGGTGATTGATGTACGCCACGGCAGACGTGCTGTCCGACCGGACTAGCAGGTGTCTGTCCTGCACTAGGGGCTGTAACCTCCTTAGCGCTAGAAGGACTTCCAGCAACTCTATGCAATTTATATGCCATCGCAGTCGGGGGCCCGTCCACCGCCCCGCTTTTGCGTGCCAGTTGCACACTGCCCCCCCATCCCCGCAGGGTCTGTCGTAATCACGACGAATCTCGACACCTGCCCGAGCAGAATTACAGCTCGTAAAAATGACAGACTTGCCCAGGGGATGAGGGTACGTCGGCACTGAGGCGTGATCGTAATCCGCCTTGTGCTGAGGTGCCACGCCGTCCTCGGAACCTGACTCTGAAGCCAGTGCTGTAGCGGTCGCATGTGCATCAACCCGAGCGGGGTTACCTCGGCCGAGGACGCTATGTGCCCCAGGAGCCTCTGAAAAAGTTTCAGTGGGACCGCTGTAGCCTGCCTGACCAGTGTCAGACCGTGTAGCACCTACTGTAGTGAGCTGCGCCGACATGCGGACAGAGTCTAGTTCTAGTCAGGGCCAGACCGAAGGGCAGGACTCTGTACTGATACGCCTTCCCCTCGAACGCGAGCCGTAGACACAGTCGGTGTCGAGGAAGAATAGAGACGTGAAAGTACGCATTCTTCAGGTCGATTGCCACGAACCAATCTTAATGATGAATAGCTTGAGCAAGTACCTGTTCAGGACGGGTAGATCCAGAATAGGGCGCAATCCTCCTCCTTTTTTGGGCACGATGAAGTACGGGCTGTAGAACCCGGAGGACATCTCGGCCATGGGGACGGCCTCGATCGCACGTTTCGCCGCCTCTCTCCGAAGTACGGGGGCATTCTCTACCCGTACTGAGGAGTACAGAATGCCCCGGAACTTCGGGGGGTGCTTGGCGAAATGGATCGCATAACAGAGACGGATCGTCCGGTTTAACCACCGTGAAGGGCTGGTGTTCGTTCACGCACCCAAGAACCTTGCCAGCGGTGTTAGAGGGACGTTCTCCTTCACCGCACCTGGGAGGGTTGGTTCGGTGGCTGGCAGAGCGGTCACCTTGCACCGGGGGAGGTCCCTGGGAGGTTGACGGCTCTGCTGACGTACCTGTCTTGTGGCGCTGGTCGACGCAACGTCGTGTGGAGGTTGTGGTCATCCGTGCAATCCATCCACACCCCTGCGTGCCTGAGGGTGCTGTGGAAGAGGGAAACCCAGGGAAAACAACTCAATGAGGAGGTGGGGGCCGGGCCCTGAAAAGGGCTCGGACTTGGTGGAGACACGGCAGGCAGCGTCTCGTTCACTCGGCGATGGAATGGTCGAAGTCGGGCCCGATGTTTCCCCAGGATTTGTCCCCTCAGGGCCGCTGGGAGTCCTTCCTTGCGGACTGCTGACGGGGAGGTCGCTCTCCTCCGCGTAGGTCTGCGTCTCGGGCGGGCCGTCCTCTGGGATGGAGGAACCCTGGAACCGGAGGGACTACTGCAGAGGGGCGGGGCTGCTGGGAAGCAGGCGGCGCTTGTTAACGTGACGCCCTGTGGGTGGTAACGCCGCGGCGAGGCAATATCTGCTGTATTGCCTCTGTCTGCTTCTGCACCGAACAGCCCTGCTTGCGAGATGGGCGCGTCCACCTCGCTCATCTGCGCAAGGTTCAGCCACAGATGCCTCTCTTGGGCCACCATAGTGGACATCGACCGACCCAGTGCCCCTTCGTCGCCGGAGCGCAAGGTCAGCGGCAGTGCGCATCTCACCCACGACTTTAGCCTGAAAGACCTGGAGGATCGCCAAGGCGTGCAGGGACGAAGCAGCCTGTCCAGCAGCGTTATAAGCCTTCGAAACTAGTGTCGAAGAGAGCCTACACGCTCTGGACAGGAGTCTAAGTCAATCCCCATCACAGCCTTGGGCCGCTCCGCCATTCCGGGAAGTCACAGCTGTAGAGCTCATGAGTGTGGAACATGCCTTAAAGGGTACATTCCACAACCTCGTGAGCTCCTCATGCACCTCCGGGAAGAACGGCACCGGGGTGGCTCGCGGTTTTTCACCGTGACCCAACCCCTGAAACCATTCATCCAGCTGGGAGCGCTTCGGAGAGGGCGGTGTAACGCACTGCAACCCGATGCTCAAGTCTGCCCGGGCTAGCATGGCCGACATCTCCGGGTCGATCCCATCACAAGCTCTACCGCTTGTGGGCGGGAGCTCGGAGAGATCGTCCGCGTCAGATGCCAGTAGGCAGCTGTCTGATGCCACGACAGAGATTTTATCCTCATCCCGCTTACGTGCCTTCCCGCTATGGAACGGTCTACCGCCGTCCATCGGGGACACACCAGGTGAGCGAACTGGGGTATGGGCGGTCCACCGAGCCGGAGCTGGTGGAGCGACATCCATAGCGGTCCCCATATCACCCCCACTGCTCGTCGAGGCGGTCGATTGCGCCGAAGCGGCAGTCGAACTTGTCTGAGAAGCAAGCAGGCTGGCGGCAACAGTCCCGAAGAACGTTGCCAGCCGTGACCGCAACACATAGACATATCCTCGCAGACAGAACATGTCGTATCAACGAAACTTGCTTCAGCATGCTTGACACCCAAACATGTGACGCAGGCTTCATGGCCGTCTGACTCGTGGATGAGTCTGCCGCAATCAAGGACACAGCTGCGAGACATGCTCACAGCTGTAGGAAAATGCTCTTTTAGGTAAGGCTCTGTGTTAAACTGCCACGATGTCGAGGGGAAGGCCGTCTTCACACAAAGGGATCCGCTGCTTCTGCGTCGTGCCAGCAGGAGAAGAAAAACACTCTCGAAGAATGAAATTCTGCAACATGAATTGCACAGGTTCCGAAGAAAAAAAAGGTAAGTGAATGACCGCCGCCATCTTCCTTTTATACCCGTATGTACGGGGCGGAGACTGGCGTGGACGTGCCATTCGCCAATCCCATTGGCGTTTAGAAATTCCTCTCTGAGATGATAGGTTCTCAAGATCAAACCCCAGTCTGTCTCTCAACACAACGTCGAGAGACCGACTGAAGAGAAACTGCATTTTTCTGATTTCAGAAGTATATCTTCTAAATCTTTATCATTCATGACACTTTTGGGCCTCATGTATTTATTGATTTAGTGCATTGCTGTTGTGATCTCACTGTTTCAAAACGACAGTCAGGTAAATCACACATAGAAACAGTTCTCTATATATCAATGTTATAAGACTTTTTACAAACAAAAGCAAAATGTTTTGCTACCTATTGAGAATATAAACCAAATTAAATCACTGCGTAAAGGAAGGCTGAACCTTACATTTATATTAGTGAGGTTCATTTTGTGTCATAACCAGACAGGCATAATATCAACCCCCATGTGTGTTTGTGTTCGGTCACTGGCGGCATGTGAAGCATCCCGTCCCACTTTGTCCATGTCTTAAAATAACCCACAGCAGCTGAGACAAAAGCCTTAGAGATTGAACAGTTAATGCAAACAAGCTTGCAACAAATTGAAACAACACTTAAAAATACAAAACAATTTTAAAAAATCTAAATGTTAACAAAGTAATCTCACAATGTGTCTTACCTGATTCCATTGAAGAGAAAACTGAGCTGTTGCTGATCTGCATCTCTGCTTGACTAACAATGAGATGAAGCTGCTGTGTTTAATAAGACTGGCTAAACATTCAAGACTGAGATGAGATAAATATTTGCAGCGCTTTTCATTAACATCATAAATTCATGACATGCATAATGTGACATTGTGAAAATAATGTGTCCTGTGTGAGATTTACACATCTGAGCCAGTATCAATTATCCAATGCAACTATTTAAATAGAGTGAGAATAGGTTTTTCAAAATCGTATATCTGTTACTCATCAGTTTCTATGAGAGAAAAAACTAAACAGAAAAAAAGAAAACAGAAAGTGGATGTTAATAAAGCCACAGGCCCATGTGGAAATTCGATAAAACTAATAAATACAAGTAAATCCTTTCACATCTGTTCATTAAACAACAGGTCAATTCAAGAATAGGCCTCAATGTTTACATTAGTCAAATTACTAACCCTATACAACACTAATAACTTTCAAAAATTAGCCGCGTAATTAAGCTTCAAAAATTGGGTTTGTGATTAGATAGACAGATAAGATTAAAGTAGAGCTGATATATTATGTATATTATTTCACTCCAACCGTTTAATTGTGTCTTCTATAGTGTACAGAATGTATAGTATTTACCTGTATGTATCTATATGATCCCCTTTAGATGTCAGCCAACGAGCGCGCTCTACGGTACATGGACGCGCATAACACGCGCGCACACACACTCACACAAACTAACGGATTATCGGCAATGAATCACGGGTGTAAGGCGTCTGATCCCTAAAGTTTAAGAGAGACCGGACAGGTCCGACCCACGGATGACCGACATGAGCGAGAGATTTATGGTCGTGCCGGTGGACCGCGGCGACGCGCGCGCAGGTGAAAAAAGAGTTGACGGAGATTCCGTGTTTTTGGACACCTGTGCCGGTAAAGACGAACGGCGGGGATCAGTGTCCATCCTCGAGTACAGCAGAGAGCCCAACAGATTCGGTGAGACGCTAAATAACCAGGAAGACACGCGACTGACACTGTCGAGTCTTCATTATTGCGCTCAAAACTAGCACGAGGCCACTGTAAATGAAGGACGCGCGCGCCTGTCAGTCAGTTTATTCAGTGAGAACGTGAAGCAAAATATATTTGATCTGATCAATTAGAAAGTTAATGTAGAAGTGTGTTATTTATTCAGGCGGTTTGTTTTAACGCGCTACATCTCTCTGAGGAGCTTTAAATCTCTCAGGTCAATTTTCTTCTCTCCTTTAACATACGAGCTGATTTACATGTTTTCTTACAGGAATATATCGACAGACGGTTTTAAAATGAATATAAATATTGTTTGATGGCTTATTGTGCCGCTCAGTTAAATTCTATTATTAAGATTGTACATCGTTAACCTCAAATGTTTTTTCCTCTATGTCAAATATTCATTATGGATGTTTAAAATTAAACCTTCAAGTAAATTTTATGGATATTTACTCTAATTATAATTTGATTATGTGATTGATTGTATATTCATTATCTTTACACAGACTCAATGAGAGGACAGTGTGTAATGGGACATGAAGCTCATATTGTTTTTCAGATATAATTTTAGGGGTTTGCGTGATTGGAATCTCATGGGTCTCCATGCTCAGCTGTCTTCATTATTAGCCATGACACATCTGTTTGTTTCCAGGGTTAGACATCTAATAGACTGCCTCTGAAAACACTTTTTGAAAAGAAATAATAATGGATTGGATGCATGTTTGTATATAAAGTTCTTTATTTAAAATGTCTGAATTTGAGTAATATAAACTAATGAGTCTACATGCATGTGGATGAAGGGAAAAACCTAACCAAATTAAGTCTTTTAGGGTTGTAATAACCGGTGTCATGTTTTATCTTTGAATGATATGAAAGCTTTAATGTGCCCTCATTAAATTTAGCATTGCCCTTATCGAAGCGCTCTTAAAACCGAAGTGTCTTCTTGAGTGTCTACATTAGCTGCTCATATAGTCTGTTAAGAAGTCTAAAGTAGTGTAATTGTGAGAGACGATCTCCTGTTAAACTTATGAAGGTCTTAAGATGATCAGGAGTTGGCACTTACTTCAGGTAATTTAATACAGTAAAAAAATCGAAGCTCAACATCTTGTTTAATAGTTATTTTTAGTGTTAATAAAGATATCTTTCTAATGGGTTTAACAAAGTTTGATGGGATAGAGTTGTTTTTGAGATCTGTTGAAACATTAGTGTCATCCGTTAGCGTGTGAAATGCCCCGCTGTTGGAAAAGTGCAAATGAGAGTCGTCTTCCAGATGGTTGGGCCAGGGAGTGTTGGGTATGGCAAGCATTGGATTGGGTTACACACTCATTAAAGGAGTGAAGAACATCACTATTCATACAGTATGTGGCAAAGCTCTCATGGCCCAGAACAATACTGTCTTATTCATTAATACTTTTGGACTTTACTCTCAAACCCTGATCTTTGTTTAAGCTTTACTTATAAAATGAAAAATTGCTTTAATTGTTTTGGAAGTTAAATGTAGATTGCCCACTGTATATTAAATAATAATATAAATCCAGTTTGTCTGGAAAAGGGTAGTTCACGCAAAAATAATAAACCCTCATGTCATTCAAAACCTGACTCTGAATCACAAAAGAAGATATTTTGAGACTGTATCAGTGGGTTTGTGTTCAATGGAAATTAGTTGGGTTTAGTGTTGTTTGGTTATCAACATTCTTCAAAACATCTTCTTTTGTGTTTTACAGAAGAAAGTTGTACAGGTTTGGTTTGATGTATTAAAGTACACAAAATTGTTTTGTTGGCCATATGACACTGCTCTTGTACTTTAAGTAAATATCACATCATGATATATTTTCTCAGGCTTCATAGTGCTGATTTAGCAAAACCCGGCAGAGAAGATATTCTTGAAAGTGTGTTATGTTCATTTTCTCAGGCTACACATGTTACTGGTGAGGTAATGTGAGCTTTACTGGTATCTGCTCTGTGGGGTCGTTTGAACAAGTTCATGATGTCAACATATAATTCAGTAGATGTGAAGGTCTGGTTGGATGAATGTGGTCGTGTGACCTCTGTTTTGACATGTGCTATACTGTTGCCTGATGGAGGCCGTGTGATGGAGGGTGGTCTTCAATGAGGGTTTGAGAGTGTGAAACCGAGAAGAGGGAATTTTTATTTAGGGCATTTCTTCATCAGGATACTGTGTACAGCTGACTCGACAAACACGTCCTTAACACGTATATTTGTGTCTGCAAACTGTTCATAACAACAGCGACAGGCTGTTCTTGCACAACAGCGTTTCCAGTTTACTGCAAATATTTTCCTCTCCTCGCATGTGAATGAGATGCACATCATCCAGTTTGTTTGCCTTTCGGCGCTGATCATTTTAAAGTCAAGGAGTTGTTTGTGACTTTATTGCTCTAATTGGCATCATAAATTTCTTCCAGTGCTTGTGTTCAGATGGTTGCTTTGTTTACTCAAGCGCTCTTTCAAACTGTAGTGAAGTGCTTACATAGGCAGCATTATAAGGCGGCAAAAGGAGCCAAAAGCAGTTCCAAAAGTTGGAAGCAAAATTATTGTGACAATTAGTAGCCTATACTGCCTGCAGGTTGGTTTTATTCATTTATTTTCTATGATTTTGAGGCGACTTTAGTTAGATATTTTTGTATTTGCATATGCACATTGATGTAATTTGGTGACTACACAAAAGTCATGGATTATGATTGTTTAGTTTATGTTCTCAAAAAAAACCTAGCAAATCCCATTTAACAGATTGTTGATTCCTTTTGGGTACTAATTCACCATTCACTCCAGTGTCTCTTTCCACATCTGTAGGGTGGTTTGAACGGCCCACCTCTCACGGTCAAAGGTCCAGAATTTAAGTCAGTTTTGTCTTTTCACTTTTATCTAGAAAAAAACAGTCCAGTGATTTTGTTACCTCACTGATTTTTGTTGTTTTCAGTGTTGAAACGTTTTGGTCTATATAAAGACAAGTGTTCATGGTGTTTTGGAACAGATGTACTGCTCCATCTCTTCACCACTGGGTGTGTTTTGTGTCTCTTCACCTTTAGTTTGGAGCCCTTGGATGACAGATTGAGTCAACTCATCTGATCTGTGTTCATTCTCGTGTGAGAATAAACTGAGATTCAATTCTGGTTCCTCTTTTTGTCCATTGTGGGGAGTTTCCAGACTCGTGAAACCCGTGATAAAGAGCAGCGTGATCTTGGCTCATGACTCTTTCATGTCAGCACGTTCCGTCTCTGAAGCATCACTGAGGCACTAAAAGAAACAGGTGGTGTGTTATATTGCTAAATAAACATTTGCTGTCAAGATCTGCTTGGCACTATTTCTTCATTTGTATTTGTTGAAACTCGAGAAGCACCATCAGCTGCAGGTCTCCTTCTTAAAGGGCTTGTTCAAACAAAACTGATTCAGTCGCCCTCATGATGTTCCCAAACCCATATGACTTACGGTCTTTTCTCAGACTACAAGGATAGTGTGTTGATCTAGTGCATTTCACTTGTGGTATTCTCTGACTGGTAAGATGTTGCCTTAGAAGGAAGATGACTATGTAGGGAGCTCACTAGGTTTTGGTACATAGCCAAATACTTTGTGTCCATGCTAATAACAGATTTGTGAGTCATGTCTGTTGTTGACTGCGGTTATTAAATCTAAGGTGATAACGCTTTACAATAATGGAGATAAGCTTTAGATGTTGGCACTGTTGGGCTGTTTGACCTTCAGCTTTTTCCCAGCGTACCATCCCAAGAAACATCTCGCATTCACAAGGATCCGACAAAACTCTTGGAGATGTTTCGTTTGAGCTGTGCGTCTTTAGCTATAGAAAATAACAAAAGTGTCACCTGATCCTGTCTTGAATGACAGACAGCTGATCTGAGCATCTGCTGTGATATTTGAGATCTGTCATCACCTGCTTAAAGCTGCCAATGAATGTCAGCGTCCATCTGTTGACTGGGATGTAGTTTTCAGTAATTGTTTTATACGACTGTATGGATTGTTGTAAATTCCTCTGGTGTCATGCGTACCTTTGTGAGATTTCTCCTGTGTCTGCTGCTGTCTGTTTATAAAAGTGTGTTAAATATGATCTCCCCAACAAACATTCCCAGTCTGATTAAATGTGTCTAGAATAACCGGAACAAATGAGTCTGTTTTGCTCATTATAGCTTCCTGTGGAAATATTACTGCAGGTCTAAAGAATCTTTGTGTAAAAACACAGTAGTGAGTGGAAAGTTGATTCAGCATTATGTCATGATGCCAGGAAATGAGTGTTCATGTCCACTTTGTAGTCTCACTCCACAGTGTTGTTACTGTAGCATGGAGGGCAGAATATAATCAATCGTAATAAACTGTCATGTTGAGGAAGAAGGACAGAATTTCATCTAGAAATGATTTCGAAGATGTGAGATGAGTCCAGCTTGTTTCACCGGACGCCATCACAAGGTGGCAGCAGAGTAATGTATAATGTATATGTTGTGTTTGCCATTTTTCAATTAAAAATGTTTCATGACTATATTAGTTTGATAAGATATATTTGATAGAATGTGTGTTACACTTTAAATATCAAATACACTTGTTATGTAATGACTCACTTGATCATTCTGCATGGCGTTGATAAATACTTGAGTTACGCTCAATCGACTTTGTTCTGATATTTCATTAGAGGTGTTTGCAAAGGCAATCAGCTAGAACACCCTAGCAACCATTGCCAATGCCTTAGTAACCTTAGCACAGTAGCATTGTGGCCGGCAGTTTTGCATAGGTCATGTTTGCAAATGTGGTCATGACCCCTCTAAGACCTCTTGTGCGGTTATGTTTGAATTGTGATGAGGGATTGTGTGATTTTTATTTTTTGCATTGTGTGTTAATTGTTTGTGGCATCATCAAGCTTTTCAAAGCACAGGAAACAAAAGGCTTAGCTGTATATAAGAACACAGTTGGAAGTCTACAGTCTACAGATCTGTTTTTGTTTTCATTTGGAGGAAGCTGGAACTGGAAACGCCTTTTGGTCATTTTAGTGTTAAATGATCATGGACACTTGAGGGAATTATTTTGAGTTATATCTTAAGGCATAAAAATGCATGTTTTCATTTCATCATTGTCATTACTTTAAGAATAATGTTGTTTGGTTGATTGCTCTGTATCGGTGTTGCAAGGCTCTGTGGTGTGTGTTAACAGTCCATTTTATGCTTTCAAAAGCACACAAAACATATAATGACAGTTATCCTACTGTATGCAGATATACGTGATGTCATGTTTGATGACAGAGGGAAATCCTGCAGTTCAACTTTTTTATATTACAATATTCAAATAATTTTATGCAAGGATAGGGAAGCTCTGCTCCAGCATTTTAAATTCTCAGACTAACTGCATTTTTATGTTTGAGATCATGATGGCAAACAATGAACTTCTTCTTTTTGCTCAGTTTGTGTGTGGGGTTAACCTTAAGCAGGCTGGTCTTGTTTGGACCTTTTCGGATCAGAAAAGATGGACACAGAGTATTTAAGAACAACAAGCAAAGTCCTTCGTAATTGGAAATTCCTCATGTCTTATGCAGATAACAGAGCAGAAATCTTTCTTCTTTGGGCTGTAATGTGTTCAGCCAAGCATGTGAAGCCTGCATTGAGCACCAGTAGGTACACAAAACTTGACTAT
The DNA here is from genome assembly GCF_015846415.1 of Triplophysa dalaica. NCBI lineage: Eukaryota > Metazoa > Chordata > Actinopteri > Cypriniformes > Nemacheilidae > Triplophysa > Triplophysa dalaica. Next base: position 18,430,799 of record NC_079564.1, on the reverse strand, counting down.
TACTAAAGGAATATTCTGTAATTTGTACTCGTTTTAATGTCATTAAAAAGCAAACATATACTAAAAATGTATAGATTGAATGCTTTAGATAAACATGTCTGTCAAATGCATAAATGTTCTGAGGCCATATGGGAGTTTCATTTTAGACATTGATGAAGACTTTTGTCACGATTCTTTTAATGCAGATTCAAATCCAGATTTGGAAGGTTATTAGAGGTAGTAAATAATCAATGCATCTTTTCAATGGGCTATTTCTTAAACTCAACTCTTGGCTGCTTTAAAAGGGCTTTCCATTTTGTTTGGCGTTAAACATTTTTGAGTGTTATTTGGAGCAATAATGGCTGAAAGAACACTGCATCAGTGTAATCCCTGTGTTTTTGGCTCACTTCTCAGTTTGTTATTTTTATCTCTCTGACCTGATGGTTTTGACCGGTGAGTCCTCTAGCAGGGTGATGGGATGGGGTGTGGGGGGGGGGTGTTCAGAGGTCTGTCTGCTCAGAGCACTGCGGTGTAATTGAATCTCAAGTGCTCGACTCCCAGAAGGCCGGGCAGGACACAAGTGCATGCTTTGTGTGTGTTACCTCACGAGAGCACTTTCAGATAAACCTGCTGCATCCTGCTTCTCTTTGGTTGACTGAATGTCCTGCATGTCATGTTGACCATGAGAAATGTGGAATAAACATTAATGATAACAACACAAATGTCTTATCTGCTGATGTTCTGTGGCGCTAAACCCTATTAAACTCATCCAACATCGATTAAAATATTTCACATATTTTCACATGGAGAGGCTGACTAGTTTCTATGAGATCAGACTGGCAGATGAATAACAATCCTTCAGGTTTATCTATGAAGCAAAAAATCTATTTTTATTTCATTCATTACCTATTCAATTTGTCTTAATGTGTCCTTGAGCTATTATGTGATATGTGTTTATCTATGGTTGTTGTCGTATCAGGATTGATGCATCCCGCTTCACATGCCATATTGACAGAACCAGCCGATGCCTTAAGCTGCTTTCAGATAAGATAATCATTTACACCATTGATTGTAAATTGGGTTAATCCTCAATGATAAATGCTCTTCAGATATTTAGAATTTGAAGATGGGTGTGGATTGCATATTTTTGTGTCTTTGAGCAAATTTGAACATAGTTTGAAACATTGTTAAGATATTTCTTTATGAAGAACAGATGACATGTAAAGTTACAGAGAACAAATTGTTCATTTTTAAAAAGACATGATGCACAAAAAGACTGCTACAGGTGTTCCCTGGAAAAGAAAGAAAACAAACACCTCTGTTGCGTAACATGAGGAATGTCTGAATTCCAGTGTGAAATCCAGAACGACACTTATGTGAATCTAGAACGTTCACGCTGGCAACAGGCATCAGGCATGTCATTGAACTGCATGTAACACAACAATCACAGTCACTGGTTACTCAATCTTATGTCACATCTCATTGTTGATCTGAATGTGCATTCCTTCAATAAATGAGGCGTCTGTAAGTTTTGCTGTTGGATAAAAGCCTTCTGTATTCTTCTCCGTCTTGTTTTTGCGCTTTGTACAGGAGCGAGTGCAATTACAGGCGTGTCAGATGTCAAACCTGTTTACTGCCACCGTTACTTCAAGCATCATGCTAAAATATTCAAGTTTAATGTGAAGAGTCAATTGTTTGTGTCAGGAAGCCATTGATGGTTTGACTTCTTGAAACGTGAACACAGTGGTTCTTTTGTAATGGGATTCTTTCTGTTACATAAATTTTATTATCATACATAAAGTGCAATAATATTTTATTCTTAGTAAGTGAAAAAATAAGGAACAGTTTACTCACAGATTTCTAATCTCAGTCACCATTCACTTTCTTTATCTAAAGAAGAAATGCCATGGAAGTAAATGGTGACTGAGACCGTCTGTCTCCAACGTTTTGTGTTTTTGTGTTACACAGTAAAAAGAGACTCAAACAAGTTTTAAACAACATGAGGATGAATACTGTAAATATATTCCCTTTATCATGTGACTCTGTTTTTCTTTCTTGAAATTAGTTTAGTTGTAGAAACAAGAAGGATTAACTGTATTCTACTCTAACTATATCGTTTCTAGTTTAAACTATTCTGAAACAGGCTTAAAGGGAGTCACTGGAAGTTTTTAATCAGTAGCTTCCTTTATCTGGTGTCTTGTTGTGTCTGTGGAGGATCATACAGCCTCAGGCGAGAGGAGGAGACGGCTGAGGCCGGCCCACAGGGGCGGTGCTGCCTCCTTATTTGGAGCAGGTCTGGTCACATGTGCAAGCCGGTGTCTGTGAGATATCAGCGCGACTGAGAACTTCGAACCTCAACTCGAACAAGCCACGGCGGGAGGGTGAGACAGACAGAGATAAGAACTGGTCTCGCTCTGAGACGCATGGTGAGAAAATGCCCACCAGCTTCACTGTGGTTCCCGTTGATGATGTTAGAAGGTGCGCTCAAGAAGACGCGGATGAAAACAGCGTTCTGAAGGAGGAGGATGAACAAGCCGTAGGTGAGCTGCTGTGTCCTCAGGGTATATTTGGGAATCTGGTGTGTGTATCCAAACAATCCAGCTGGATGTGTAGTGTTGTGCCTCGGGTTAACCAAAGCAGTCTGTAGTTTGTCTTTATCTCTCTTTCCGTCTGCACGCTGTGAACACGCCCTCTCATTCTTTTCTCTTTTCACACACGTGTGATCGAAGCATGAAGACAAACTAATGTGGGAGTGATTCATTTTGTTCTTTGCTTCTGCTCGCATTCACATGCCGGTTATTTGACACATTTTTGGAAACACTTAATGCAGTCAGCAGTTGTCTGTTTATTACATGTGTGATACTTATAATGTGGTTATTTCTGAGTTTATTGACACTGTTGAATTTCATTATCTCCATCAGACAGACGTTATATGAGCGTCACTTACACCTTTGTTTGTATCCCTTACATTCAATATTTTGAATTTACCATTTGAAATCACTCTTATAGTAGGTTAATTTAAACCAATGGTCCGATTTGTCCTTTTTTAACAACGCGTCATTTTTGGGGGTCTGCTGTTATGCAGTGTTTTAACTGTACTGTAATTGAAACAGTTTAGAAGAAAGAAATATGTTAAATATAATAGACTATCAGTCAGATCTAGAGTAGTTTGCAGTTTATTGATAACAGGTCGATGAGCTCATCAGCCAATGAACTTCTCCAAGTGAGCGTTCCAACAGCCATTTCTCACTGTTGTAGTTTCTCTCTGACACTCTTTTCTCCTGCTAATTTCTTCCATGGTTTGCAATTACGGCCAAAATTTACATCTACATTCACATTTATGCATTTGACAGACGCTTTTATTCGACTTGCATTGCATTTTTCCTATACATTTTGTTTTCGAAATAAGTGTAATCCCCTGTGATGGAACCCACAACCTTGCGTTTATAACGCAATGCTCTTACTACTGCGCTACAGGAAAGCTGAAACTTGACAGACTCTGTATAGGAACAGAAAACAGAAAAGCTTATGTAAGCTGTAAGTTGTGAAATGGCTGTTTTTCTGCCCGCTCTCTCCAGCGACTTGTAGAGAGAATGAGATTCCAGTCAATGATATTGATCCGTCCTGTTCCTGCCTTCCTGTTGGTCCCCTATGGTGGGAGTTGAGACCCCACCCTTGAAATTCATCCAAATCTTAGGAAAGGAGTAGTTTGTTGTAGTTATTTCGTTCTGTACTTTACAGACCGCAGTCGGTGGTGTCCAAATAAAACGGATTTCAGACGAAAGGGTTGCTGGGAAACTGCCGTCCACACCGTAACCACAAAAGCCTCCTTAAAGATAAGAAAAGGTCTTGCACTGCTTGAGTTTCTGCCTGATTACATATTACTGGGATAAAGCGCTGAGTCTGACAGCTGTATTCAATTATTCCACAGCTCCACCCATGAAAAAGACGAGCTGAAATCGAATAACAGGGTAACTGTAAACCGTCTCGGCATCTGCTGTATGTGCTCAAAGCTTTTAGCTCTTGTTAGAGTCGAACTGAATAAACACACTTGCGTGGACTTTTGTTTGGATTATAGAGTTCATCAGTAAATAGAGTTTGATTGAAACGCTATGTTCAGAATTGCAAGCAAATCGAAGAAGAAAGGGAGATGGCAACGCAGTAGAAAACAATGCCAGTGGCCAAGTTGGCATCTGAACTGATATTGGCTTATAGCAGAAAAACTGGTTTGAGAAGATTGCTTTCTGTAGAACTTTTCGCTGATTCAGCAGCAGGAGTGAAGTTTATTAAAAACATCCCCTTTTTGAGTGATTCAGTATTTACACAAAGAACACAACAGTCTGTGAGAGTCACTAAAAGATTGTTTCTTATGACTTCAAAACAGTGATTTTTCGTTTTATCCCTCCAAAAACTGCTTGATTATGGATGTTTGTACAGTTTTTGTTACTGGCATGTTCTCTGAAATGTAACTAGACACCAGTCTATTTTTGCTTTCAGCTTTAAATGGCACAAAAATGAAACACTGTATCTTTAAAACCCCTTTATATTTTACGATTCAGATGTTTTGTATCTAAATGTGAGTTTTGGGCAGTGGAAGAGAAAGTCATATTGTCTTTTCAACCCAAAGGTCAGTTTCCCATAGACAGATGAAGCGTGCTTCATTTTTTACACATGTCCTCCCTGTTACTGATCCATGACCATCTGTTGGTGCTGCACTATTAATCGTGATTTAATTGTGATAACGATTTATGTTTCCCACAATTAATTGAGCATAATCGGTGTGATATAAAAGCAAGCACAAAACTCCCGAGCTTTTATCTTGCCCTGCCACTTTACAGGACAAACAAAACACATCATGTTTCACTGCATTTCTACTATTTTTCTACTTTTTTTACAAAACCTAAAGACAAACATGAGGGTGACCAATGATTTATAAACAAAAGAACAAGAAATCAAAAATGGAGTAGCAAGATTTCATTCCTAAGGTCACAAATGTTCATTTTTGTGGTTGAGTGTTTAGATAATTTATTGCGTGCTTTGAAAAAAACTGCTGAAGAAGTTCAATGGCAGCAGATTATTCGTTGGCTGTGAAGTATAGGCCTTATAAATATGCTGAAGTCAAATTAAATAATAGTGATCAAAAGTTTGAGCTAAATAATCGTGATTATCATTTTACCCATGATCGAGCAGCCTACCGTCCGTGATGAAAAGAATGGACAAACCACTCTGTGAATTCTTGCTTTCTAGCAAATGTGTGTTAGTCATATAGAAATTGAAAAAGACAGAGTTTGCTGTTTGAGGAAATAATTATATTTAGAAAGATACATTGTTAAATCGTACACTGTATACCTTAAATCGTATGTACCTGAAGTAATGTGATCTACCAAGTATAGATGTTTAATCTTCATTTGTGCATAAATAAGATTCTTACCTTTGAAAGAAAGAATAATCACTTGTTATGTAATAGAGCAGATGAATTGTGACGAGACTATCGTCAATGTTAGGCTTTTAATAATTTGCATGTATTTGAATTGTCAGGTGCTCGACACATATTCAAAATCAGTTTTAAATCTGACATTAATATGGCAAACATCATGATCACTTATCATATTATTATTTAAATCCTGCAGGTTTTCTAAATGAAATTGTGAAGTTTTGTGAAATTTGAGCAGAAATGACCCTGTTGATATTCAACATCATTGTTGGTGGCATGATTCTTGTTCTTAAGTTTTTTATCCTGCTTGATTTTGTATGGTGAGTTTTGTTTTCTGGCTTCATTACAACATTAATAGATCCATACACCTCCTCATCATGTCACAGAAATGTCGATCACTCCCCCGTTCCCTGTAACCTCAACCAGATGTGAAACATGTAAAAATACACCGGTGTGTGGACTTTATCAGCACACCCTGTTCACATGGCCAAACAGCAAAGATGAATGTATTCTTCAAGTAAATGAAAAGCGTACAGGAGATTTGATGTGGAGCTCTTACATCTGTTGTCACTCTTCATACATTAAACTTCCTGTTTCCTGTCACGGCTGTGTCCTCTGCTCGGCCCAACATGTGCTACGGTTGATAAGACGCTGTGTGTGTGTTTCCCTTTCATTCTGGCACAGTGACCTGATGACTCCACATCCCGTAGCACCACTTTCTCTTTTTCTGGTGTTCTTTCTCTTGAATCCGCTCAAAGAAATAGTTAAACATTCCATTGAGATGCTAGAATGACTTAATTTGTGAGAGCTTAAGCTTAACAACGGTGCACAATAAACCTATAAATAAGACATGTTGAATTTGACCTCTGTTTCTGCTCAAGGGTCATTTGATGAAGTCTTCTGTCTGTACCGACCCAAATTTTCATTGTGTTAATCATCTGAGTTTGGTTATAATGTGCTCTGTTGTGTGTTTTACAGTTTCAAGTTTGATTCTCTTGGTCCGGAAACAAAACAATTATGCATTTTCTCCTTGTTTGTTTAGCGTTAACTTAACAATAATGGCATTTTAACACTGACCGTAATGATAACATCACAACATTGATTGGTCAGCTTTATGATGAATGTTTTGTGATGTCCCTAGTGAAAAATAAATATAATAAAGTTTATTTGAAATTGTAGTAGAGTAGGCGGGGCGAGACCGTGGTTCGAGTCCGGTGAGTAATTGTGAATTAGCGCCATCTGTTCGCACAATTGGTCAATGTAACAAATCTCCATAAAAGGGAAGGAAGGAGTCGGGAACCGGAAGACATTTTAAACATTTAATAACCGAAACAATAACAGCCGGCGAACAAAACATAAATACAAAACACAAGAACATAAATATAAACTTAACATAAGTTCGGGCCCGGTCCTCTCTCTTCGACGGTCCGGTCGCTCGTTCCTTTTATATGCTCCCAATCTCCTACGTGATTCGAGACCGGTGTGCGCACAGCTGGCGCTAATTCACAATTACTCACCGGTATCGAACCACGGTCTCGCCCCGCCTACTCTACTACAGAAATACATATATTTCATGCTATGTAAACTGCAAATCTATTTACATCTTACGTACTTAATGAAAATACACAAGATTGTATTTGTGGTATACTTAATTGGTATACTTAAAGTCTGCTAAACGTAATATACTCTAAATGTGCAGAAATATTGCTGAAGTCCATCTTAAAATGTATTTAAGTGTATTTGGTTGTGCTAAAGTGGAGCTATTGCAAGCATGCTTTAGGTAAACTTTAAATATCTTGCATTGAAAGATTGATTTTAATTAAAGAATCATAAAGTCGATATCAAAAGTGACACTAGAACACATTTTTATTTAAACAGGCTTAATGTGAAGAAATGTGCATTGTGTATAAATAGTTCTCCAAATAAAAGAAATTATAATTGTATATCTGTAAGTCATTTCAGGAAATATGTTAATACATTTAAACTACACATAGCATGAAATAAATGAATTTTAAATTAATAGTTTTTTTTCCTAATGGTAGCTTCCTGAATATTTTATTTTCTTGAGCCTTACCAAAAAAAAACAAGCAAACCAAATTACATGTGTGAATATTTATAAATCACTACAACTATTTGAAAATCTGGAATCTGAGTGTGCAAAACAATCAAAATATTTAGAAAATAGCCTTTAAAGTTGTCCAAATGAAGTCCTTAGCATAGCATATTACTCGCAAAAATAAAGTTTGGATATATTTAGGGTAGGAAATTTACAAAATATCTTCATGGAACACAATCTTTATTTAATATCCTTATGATTTTTGACATAATAGAAAAAAATGTTCCTGTAATTTTGACCCTTATATTCTATTTTTGGCTATTTCTAAAAATGTTCCTGTACTACTTAAGACAGGTTTTGTCGTCACGTTTATGAAGATGATGTGAGTGGTGCTTAACTCTTCACCTGACTTGTATTATTCATGTCTGGAGCACAAATTGTTAAGAAACCCCAAATATTTGGCATGAGTGATTATGAAGCTTGTGGATCCATTAATAATTGATATTATCACATATTAGTAGTTGTTTAATAATTGAACTGGTCTATTGATCTATTGTTTGTAATGTACTGCGCTCACAAAGCATCATTGTTTTGTAAAGTTAAGTGTTTTTGTTTATATACAATGCATCTTAGTCCTGGTCATGGCCGGTCGTGCTGAGATTAACAGCATTTTTGTGAACACGTATGTCATTTTTAACCCTGAACTCCCCAGAAACTGAGCGCTAAAGTTGAAGCTCTCAACTCAGTAAATCACTCATAAAGTTGACGTTGTTCTTGGTAATTTTCTCATTCTCTGTCAGTAGCCTGTGTTTTAATCTTCTTGTTAGTCCCGCTGTGCTGATTCACTGCTCCCATTACATCAAGATGAAAAGTGTTTTATAGGTCTGGCTGACGCACAGAATTCACACCATGAGAAACAGCTGCTTCTGGACTCAATTAAAAACTCTCTTACCTGCTTCTGAATGATCGGGAAGAAAAGAAAACTCACTTTATGCCAGTCTTGCATTTGGATTGATATGCTTGGTTCTTCTAAGAGACGTTTGATTTTGTAGTATGGAACGTCCAAGCTTTACATTTAAAAAAATGTGGGTTATTTTAAACCCAGCGCTGCTTTCAAAGTGGATGAACACAACGGTTGTGTTATGAATTAACTCATGTTGGCTTGTTTTACCCCATTTTTGGGTCAAATAGAACGATTTTCTGGGTTAATTTAACCCAACGGTCGGGTTTGTCCCTTTTTGACCCAACGCTGGGTTGAAAACAACGCAGCATTTTTTGAGTGTATAAGGAATTCCTGTGTACTACTTAAAGTAGAGTACTTTAGATGATGTATACCAGATGTCATTGACTCACCGGCCCCCTCTGCTGGTGAAACTCTTGATGAGACACAATGTTGTTGTTTTGGCTTTCATTGAACCCTGGTCGTTAAAATGCTAAGAAGTGTCATAAAGCCTTTCTATGAGACTGTGACTGATTTGTATTATGTAGACTTTGCATTAAATGACTTCCTGCTTCCTGTTTCTCTGCTCGGTCAGAGGAAGTGAGAGTGATGGAGAGCTTGTGACCAATAGAAATAATGATTTCTAGACCGATCGAACTCTCGGCGCTTGTCCTCAGGCTAAATCCCCTTGATGATGACCATTGCCTGCCCTGCATTTCCCAGCGTTCTCTTCAGAAATCACATCAGTGTGTGACAGAAATTCCTTCCTGTTTTTTTTCCTGGTAAAGAGGCAATAAGCCCGTATCCCCAGTCATGTTGTTTCTCAGACTTTTTAGATAATAATTGTACTACTAAAAAAGATAAAACATATTAAGAAATATTTTCTGCGAAGTATCTATGGAAAGTACAAATTATTAATGAGAGTTTTACAGATATTGATGTTTTGGGGTGGTACTACACAATGTCCTGTCGGCATTAGAAACCTTATCACACGTGCATCACTTTACATTTATAATACGTCAGTCATTGCGTGTTTTAAGTGTTCTTAAGTGAGTGTGTCAGATTGCTTAACCCCCCCACTCTGCCCCCGCAATCCCAGAATGCTCTGTTACATAATGAGCACTTCTTGAGCACAAAGGCTTTAACGTCGCTCAGCATCACACAGCAGAGCATCACTCAGTTTTAGCACTGCTAGCAGGAAAAAATCTAAGTTTATATACAGATTTGTGTCAGACTATATTACTTGACATTGTTTTAGGGCTCTGGGTTTAAAGGGATATTTCAGTGGCAAAACACAATTTCCCCATGTTTTACTCACCCTCAAGGCATTCTGATTGAATATGACTTTATTCTCGAAAGTTTTAATTCCACATATGGTTTTTCTTCCAAGCAGTAGAATGGGGGCAATTTTTTTTGCTCCAAAAAGTGCATCCATCCATCAAAGAACGGCTCGACACGGCTCTGTGGTTTTAACAAAGGTCTTCTGAAGCGAATCCATGCGTTTGTTTCAGAGACAAGAGGCTTGTTTTTTTTTCGGCAAATGAGGTGAGATCCGGTGATGAACGCGGCATTTTCCGTTTTGTTCTAATAGGATGCTGTCTCCTCTGTGCGGGAGCTTTCTTCACATTATTTGAGGGAAAAACAAGCCTCTGGCTCACGCACAGCCGAGGGAAAACATAACGGAAGCTAGATATCAACAAAGCGCTGTCAAAAGGGATATTTTGCATGGATTCTCTTCAGAAGAACTATAAGACCATGGAGCCGTGCTTTGATGGATGGATGTCCTTTTTGGAGCTTCAAAAAGTTGACGCCCATTCACTCCCATTCTACCGCTTGGAAGGAAAATGAAACATGGTATTACAACTCTGACTACAATATTTAAAAACAAATTTTGTTTTGCCTCTGAAATATCGTACACTGTATGTTCAATTTCTCATGACACATCTTATACATGAACAGACTATATTTGGGTCTGTTTGTTGGTCAGTTTTAGTTTTTTGTCCCCCGTTGGCTGTACTACCGGTTCTGCTACGTCTGTAGTATAAAAGGACGGGATTTGGTTAATCTGGTTAAGTGATTACTGTCTGGTTCACGTGCTAGAGAAGAGACACTAAACTATCAATAGTCAATACATTAATGATCAGAGTGGAATTAAAGAAATTGTGCACTTCGAGATGTTTTGAATCTTCATTTTGTGCAGTAAATTTTGTCCAACCTGTTCACTATAAAACAGCTGTGTGGAGCTCCATTGTGATTGGTCAATTACAGCTAATAAATGACAATTAAAGTATACCTGCGTTTGGACACCAGACTTGATGTCCAATGTAAAACTCTAAAGCAAATAAAATGATTTTCATTATCACTCAAAATATTTTTCATCATTCTGTCTGTTTTGGTATTTCTCTCATTTGCACGTGATTGGGTCTCTGCTTTATCTCATTGTCTTCATCAGTCCATTCAAACACCTTAATATCTCTCTCTCTCTCTCTCTCTCTCTCTCTCTCTCTCCTCCCCCTCGTGCGGGTGAGAGGTTTAGTGTAGGGATCAAGCGCTCAGGGACTGACGTCTGTGTGTCGTTTCATTGGCACTGTCACAGACGCTGATCGTCAGAGCGCACGCTAGCGTAGTGTGGTCTCTGCCTCAGGTACCAGGGGAGACCCCCGTCGAGCGCCTCACCCTCTCTCTCTCCATCAGCATGGAGCCGGGGACAAACTCCCGTCCACAGGGTAAGGGTCTGGAGGGATGCTGGGTGTCCTGGATTTGTGGTTTTTGATTCACGGTGGCTACAGGAAGAGCTTTGTTTTTTAATAGATGCTTTGATGGAACTTTATTTTGCAGTTTTAATTGTTGGCTTTTGTTCGGTTCTAAAACTTTCTGGAACTTCACAGGTGGCTGAAATTCAATACTTTGTAATTGTAATGTTCTCACCTGGAGGAGAATGTTATTGCTCAGATGTTATTGCTTTTTCGTAGCTACGGGAGATTGGAGTTCTCTGTTGTGTTTCATTTAAGTATCAGCTTAGTCTCAGATGTTTTTTCAGGAGAGGTGAAAAGAGAAACAAATGAGAGTGGGATTGTTGTAACACATGAAGAGTCTGGAGGTCTAAATGAATGCAGATTGTAGACGTCAAATAATCTGGATTTGAGTACTTTCGATCAGAAATGTTTGAGTTCATATTGAGGTCTTCAATAATATTGACTTTGGAGTGTAGATTTAACATATCTGAGTTTAGTTTGCTTATTTTTTTATCTCAGGAGAAATACAGCGACACAGGAAAAATTTCCATTTGCTCTTCATTTAATCTCAGTCTAGAAATAATTGAGATCTCATCTGTGTTTGTCTTTCTGTTATATTACCTGAGTTCCACACACTGTAAGTGATGTTTAAAAGAATGTAAGCAGTTGTTTCATCATCATCGACATGAACGGCACATTTTGTCAGAGATTATGGAACAGCTGGGATGAGATGATTTGGGTTTTTAATATTGTTACTCTAAAAGCAATATTCTAGATGAAATGCAAACAAAAAATAACTGTTCTGATCTGAGCTCTTGTGAATTTTTGAGGTCTGCGAACAGCTGTGTTGCATTTGCTCATGTCAGGCCTTATTTGCTTTGTCTGACTTTGGTTCTTTTAATTTCTTGACATCCGTTCTTGGATAAAGGGATTGAAGTGACTCTCTGTGCCTCCGTCTCTTGTCGTGCTAAAACACGGCTACTGTAGTCAGCTTACAGATCAGAGCGAGCGAGCGAGAGAGAGAGAGACAAGAGAGAGATTAACTGATATAAATAGAGTATGTGTCCATTTATTACCATAGAGACAGTACATACCTGTTAATGCCCTACCTGAAGCGTTCATTTAAAACCTTTCACTCTCAGGTCTTCAACATGAGATGGTTTATTTTCCTAGGAAGGAAATGGCTGATATAGTCCCTTATCTGATGTGTGAATAGTAAAGTGTGTTTTAAGCACCTGCACATTTCTGTCTGTCAGGTCCAGAAATATTGGATTGGAAGTTATTTTCCTTTTAATTTCCAAAACCAACCATGGGATATTTTTGAGGATTTCGGATACTTTTGTAATCTGTAGTCAACTTTATGATGTAGTGTCTTTGAACCTCACTATAGTCAATATTAAAGTACAATACAACAGTCAGCACAGTTAACATTGCAGAATACTAAAGTGTAGTAATAAGTCTAACAAGTATAAATCATTATTATTAGTCACCCTTCATGTTTGTCACTGGGTTTTGCGCACATTTTTAACCAATAAAACGTATTAAGAAGTGCTTGTCAACTTTGAGGACACCGCGTTTAATCATTTAAAAAGTCCAGTGTTTTTTCCATTTCCTGAAAAAAAAGCAAGTTTGGACATCCGAGGTTTCGGAAGGACATCCACTTTATGCTATTTTACACTACAGTTTAGTATACTTTGGTATTTACTATAGTAGAGTGTTTTCTGGTATGTTCACACTGTCTGGAGTCGGTCCTGTTTGAGAACATGATTTCCCATCACACGTCTATCTATAGATTTTTGTCTGTACATGATTTTAAAAGAGAGGAATCCTTTTAAAACACTTCATTGGTATTAAACCAATGGTGTGGCGTCTGGTTCAGCTCGACAGTTAGCAGTCATTGGTGAGATTATAGCTTTGTTTGATCTTGACATGATGTCTACAATTAGACCGTTTGTAACACTGGCTGGAGTTTATACATGGAAAGGTCAAGGACAGCAGTGCCACTGCTTATTGGATGAACTCTGGTCTTGTTGGGAAGTTTGGCTGGTGCTGTGATATCCATCTGCTCCTGCCGTCTTTGAAACAGAGTGATCCTCAACTTTTCTCTCTTTCCTGCATTGATTTCACACTGAAGAGATAAAGCACAGCATGTGTCTGTTATTGCTGGATGTTGTGATGTGTGTTTTGGTCAGTGATGAATGAAATGGCTGTTCTGTCAGATCAGATAATGGCACGGCTGCACATATTTTCAGAGCGATTGGCAGAGTAATGTGAAGATGTCAGCAAAAAACTGTAGCCAAATATTCAGTGTTGCATTCACTAGCTCTCCTCTCGAAGTGAACGCTTTGTGTTGAACAGTTAAATGATGCGAGCATGATATAAGCAGCGCTGTAATTCAGGTCATTTTCTGTCCCGTGTACATGAAAGTGGATCACGTCTCCGGAGATTTCACTGTACTGTATCGCCATCTCACACATGTACATGTCAATGATATTCTATAATGTCTTATTTCCATTTTGAAATGTCCAGACTTTCATGAGCGGGTCTATCAAGATTCTTTTTTGAAACCAAATCAGTGTATGTCAACATGAGCTCTCTTTTCTACAGGGATGCTTGAATATGCTATATCTGAATGTATTTTTCGTTTCTGGGGGATTGTCTCATAAGTGTTTTGTCTCATCCTCATCTCATGACTCCTTAACCCGCTGACTGTTGTTCATTTTGTAATATTGTGCAATATTGGGAAATACTGCATGTCAATTTAGCTGCAAAAGTTGATGTAGTTCAGGTTTGGCTGACCTGTGACTCTTCAACAGATTGAAACTCTAATACTGGAAATGTTTGCTCAAGGCTTTTAGAACACACAGCTTGTGTCTCAGTTTGATGTTTTTAAGTGAAAAGCTTCATAGATATATATTTGTAGATGTCATATTTGAACGCACTAGCAAATCGTGTTCATTGCTGTCGACACCCAAAATAAAAGAGAATAAAAACCATTGAGTGGTGAGATTTCAACCAGTGTCTGTCAAACACCCTTGTCTTGTATTGTGTTATGTTTGTGTCAAGACAATATCATGTATTATTTGATATTTTGTTTACACATGTGTAGAGCTAGAGTTAAACCGACTTGCGTATAACGACCAAACAAACAGCCGCTAAGGAGGCATCTGTGTTTATATATCTGTGAAATCTGTGACGTCTCCTTTACGGTTTATTAGCAGCATGTATCCGTCATAAAGAAAGACGAATGTGTTACTGTGTTTGTATGACCGTGTTAGTGCACACATGTGAACGCTCACATCATTGATTTAGAGTTGCCGGCCTTTTAAAATGGCCCATCTCATGTACCCTTGGACTTTACTCAACAATGTTTTGTTTATGCTTTTGGAACATGAGTTGATGAATTTTACTGCTGAAATGACAGGACTAAAGTGGTGAATAAGGACTGCCATATGAAGATAAACAGCAGGTCTTCTGGAGCTGCGTTTATTTAAAAACACTGTAATTTTACTTCTATTATAAGCAAATGTGAAGCTGTACTCTTTAGGTTTTCTAGCAGGTCTGAATCTGATTCTCCTGGACACTCTGAACATCACTGGGGTTTAACCGATGAACCAAAGAGACCATATTGATTCCACTTTGTTCCAAATATAGAAAAATCATTACGACTGATGAAACTGTAGCTTAACTCCATCTGAAACAACCAGACTTCTAATTTAGCCAGAAATGAACAATGAATCATAAACATCTTACACATCCATTTGTCTTTTATTCACTGTCCTTCAGTTATCCTCCATCACTTTATCAGTTTATCCATCGCTCGATCTGTCTATTCACTTAGAACATTTGACCATGGTTTATTATAGTAAAAGAGTTGGCAGACTGATTATCTGATTGCTACTACAGTGAAATTGTTGTACATTTTTGGTTGTGCTACTTAAAAAACATTCAACAATAACTGCAGTAAGGCCATGGTGGATGTTTGTAGGGGTTGATGTGTTTCTCACTGTGCCTTGTTGTCTGTGTAGGTGCTGGAAACCCGAGGGAAAGCAGTCCCTTCATCAATAACACTGATGATGAGAAAGGAAACCTCTATGATGGGAAAAACATGGCACTTTTTGAGGTACATTCTGTTTCTTTTAAAATCGCCATGGAAGTTTTGAAAGAAAACAAAAATAGATATGTACAAACTTATGTGTACAGTTTTTGTTTTACATAAGGTCATTTTAGTTTACTACAATGTTAGTGTTTATTTAAATAAAAAAATATTGACCTTAAAAATGATTTGATCTAAAGCAAACAATTGTCAAAAAGTTTAAAGCACTACAATTATATTAATAAATAAAAATAAATAAAATAAAAATGTATTAATCTTCTGTAGCAACACAAAACACGAAACCGATAATTTATAAAAGGACAAAATCTTACCAAAATTGCTAAAAGATTCACAAAAAATCTAAAAATAAAAGCCCCTTTAAAATATAAATAAAACTTAAATCAAAACTATAATAACTCTCATCATGACCTGGTGAAACTTTTCTACTTTTCTATATATGTTTTCTTTTTTCTACACTTCTATTTATTCTTCAAGTTTTCAAAAATGCTCTTAAACTCAACCGAATGTGTTGTTATTTTCAACCTATTTTTTAAAGCATAGCTCAACTCTGTTCTCTTGACCACACATGAATGCATTTCAGAATCACAGAATCTATGTTTGTATCAAGTCTGTTCAGACTGAACTGTTATTATGTCCTTTTATGTTGTATTTTTGCTGTGACACACATTTTTATTGGCAGTTTTTAGTGACCCAGGTTACCTTTTACTCTTTCAGGAGGAGATGGACAGCAATCCCATGGTGTCGTCGCTCCTCAACAAACTGGCCAACTACACAAACCTCACGCAGGGTGTCAGAGAACACGAGGAAGCTGATGACGACGAGGGTGCCAAGAAGAAAACTGTCAAGGTAGCGGGGTATATATAAAGAAATGAATGGCTATAGTGAAGAGATCTTGAAGACAGACATGATGATATCGTAATATAAGACATGTTTGTCTGTGTGATGCTTGTGGCAATATCTCGGCACTTTCATCTAAAACAAACTGCGTTCTTTACGTTCCTCTGGCTTGTGTTGTCCGTCTATAGAGGAAATGAATGCAGGTTATAATCTTTGGAATGTTTCATTATGATCTGAAACCATTTCAGAATAGAAGTCCCAATCCTTTGCCAATGTTCCATAACAGTTGTCAGAGAAAACAATAGATATTAAACAAGGATTATTCAATATTTAAAGGTCCCCTGTGACATCAGAACTGAAGTTCTGTGGGTTTTAGTATGAATATAAATATAATTGGATCCATAAAGTAGTGCCCTCTGAAAACATTGACACATTTTAAATGCAGAAGATTTCTATTGTAAGCCCAGAGGACGTCTTCTACATTATATTTTGTGGTTATTGCTGACAGTAAGTGAATTTTCTTAAACCAGTGCCAAACAGCAACCACAACAACCACAGTCTCCGATGTCTACTCATCATTCAGCGGCCATCTGTGATTGGCCAGTGAGTGAGACGGACCAATGAGAGAAGGCGATGCCCTTTCATTACTCCATCAGGTCTGAGATGCTCAAATAGTGTTTTTTCAACTGCAGTATTTATAAGCAGACATCATTTGGTTCTCTTGTAGTGACTCGATCACTACTGAAACTCGGGAGCTTAGGATTCAGGAGTTCATTAAATGAACAGAGTACTGTGGGCATCTAGCGGTATGCACCTATGAGTTTTCAAGATGTGTGAAGCTGCTTTTGTTTTTATTTCGATGGATGTTTTGTACTTTTTATCTCAGTGATTTTAGCACATCATGATCGTCTTTTGAAAAGAGTCCGTGATTGGGAATTTTTGCTGTCAAATATGCAGTTCTGTGATGTTTTTACTAATGCTTCAGTGTTTGTCTCTCATCTGCAGAGTCCACAGATGGGGACGTTTATCGGAGTTTACCTGCCCTGTCTGCAAAATATCCTGGGAGTGATTCTGTTCCTGCGAATGACGTGGATTGTGGGGACGGCAGGAATCCTGGAGTCCTTTATAATTGTGTCCATGTGCTGTTCGTGTGTGAGTTTCCCATTATTTGGGTCCTTTCATTCTTTCAGTTTGGTGTTTCATTATTTCTGACCCTTGAAAGCAGTTCAGATCCGACTGAAATAATCAGAGATCAGATCTTAAGTGGAGTTTGTGAACACAGACTGGCTGATGTTTGCGTGTTAATGTGAATGGTCATGTGTTAATGGTTTGGGTTTGTGACGTTACAACAAGGCACTTATTTAGAAATCACATCCGACCGTGGGATCAGACGTCTGATTCACCTCCACCTTCACTTCCTGCTGTCAATCAATTATTCCTGTGATTCTTGTGTTGCAGTCACAGATTGAGAAGTTCCTTTTATTTATTTTTAAGATGAAGAGAATCGAGATTTCAGCGCAAGATTTTACTTCATAGTACTGTTTTGATATACAACTAGAAATAATATTTCAGTGTTAAGTTGCACTTATGAAAGGAAAGTTGGACCACCATCTTTATCTGTTTATTATACATATGTATTTAAAGATCAAATTAAGAACAGCAGTATAAGTGTTTTAGGACTTATATATTCATTTTAGGACTTATATATACATATATATATATTGTAGATCATATACTTACATAACACACATTTACATTTAGGCATTTAGCAGAAGATAAATTTGGAGACAATATAAATATAATAATATAACAAATGGTTTTATAATAATATTTTCTATGTATGAAGCAAAATTGCAAAAAGCTTTTTTTTTTACATATGTACATATTGAATGCTTGCATTATTCACATTTACAGTATATACAATAATTGATGTATAATTAATCTGTTTAATTTAGAAATGACCATATTTACTAATAAATATTGTTATATTGTTGAAATAATAATTTTATTAAATGTTTAAAAAAGAAACCTTTTTTATTACAAAGTTTTTCAGTTATTACGGTTATAATAAAATGAGGGCTGATTATTCAGAATAAGGAATATAATGTGTCATGGTGAGTAAAGATCACTCAGTTGAGCTTTATTTTGAGCCTGATAGTGTTACATGTACAGTGAGTCGCGTCCAGAGAAAGAGACGCAGGGATTTACTGTGGACGTGAAGCTCAAGGACACTTAAACACAGCCATCGGCTTACATAACACACACACACAGATGCTGTTGACCTTTACAAACACCAAACGTTCCTGGAAAATGAGAAGGAAAACACTATTATTGGAGTTTTATTTCCCTGACCTTACTAAAGTCATCCTATCAGAAATCAGACTTTTTATATGATGACACATGCACCATAAAAACAGAAAGATGCAAGAAACCTAAAAACCCTGCGATTGGCCTTGTAATCTGTTTCACTTTGAAAACATAAAATAAAAAATAATGATTTTGATTATAATAGATGACTTTTATTTTGCAGATTCACTTGTTCTAATAAATTTATTTTGTATTGTTTTCAGACAATGTTAACAGCCATATCAATGAGTGCCATTGCTACAAACGGTGTTGTTCCAGGTAAATCCTTCTCATGGGAAGTTTAATGTGTTCACTTATGTTACAGTATGATGATGTTCTTGTGTGTTCTCTCTGAAGCTGGAGGTTCATACTACATGATCTCCAGATCTCTGGGTCCTGAGTTTGGAGGTGCGGTGGGTCTCTGTTTCTATTTGGGCACTACGTTTGCTGGGGCCATGTACATCCTCGGTACGATTGAGATTCTGCTGGTGAGTGTTGTGTCTTAGATCACAATCTGTCCATGATTGGTCATTTTTTTCTAACACGTTGTTTGACTGTTGTGTCACAGACGTATATATTTCCCAGCGCTGCCATCTTTAAAACAGAAGATAAAGAGCTGCAGGCCGAGGCCATGCTGAATAACATGCGTGTTTATGGCACGTGTTGTCTGACGCTCATGTCTCTGGTGGTGTTTGTGGGGGTGAAATATGTTAATAAACTGGCTCTGGTGTTTCTCGCCTGCGTGGTGCTCTCCATCCTGGCCATCTACGCCGGTGTCATCAAAACCATCTTTGAGCCGCCCGTTTTCCCGTAAGTCAGAGAGAAGACGTTGAACTTTTTAGCTGCTGTAAGTTTTTTTTTTTTTCAAAACATAAAAAATGGTATAAAAAATATATTCATATATGGTATAAAAATGGTATTTTTTTACTAAAATAAAATCAATTTCTTTCCTTTTAAAATCCAGTACATTAGATTTCTACTCAGCCGTTTCACTCTTTTGCTTTTAAAAGTGTTCAGAAAAGTGTTTGTAAGCCATTCTTTAACACGTTTAAAAAAACTTATTTAAGTTATCCTGGATATCCCAGGATATTGCTTATTTAAACAAAACAAAATTCTTGATGGATTTTATTTGCTTTGAGCGCTTTTTGTTGGACCAAAACATCCTCAGCAAAAAGCTTTTCAATCACCACAATTCTCCTGACAATAAACTCAGACTTCTATGCATGTTTCAAAATCCTCTTTTGTCTTTTTCAGAGTCTGTTTGCTGGGCAACCGCACGCTTCAGAACCACGACTTTGACAAGTGCTTGAAAACAGACATAATAAACAACGTGACGGTGACCACAAAGCTCTGGTCGCTCTTCTGTGAAGGGCCGGAGCTCAACGCCAGCTGTAATGAATACTTCACTCTCAATAATGTCACAGAGATTCCGGGCATCCCTGGACTCACCAGCGGAGTTATTTCAGGTCGGACGAGTCTCAAACACACATATGACTGAAACTGAAAATACATGTGGCGTTTGAATGCAGATTGTTGTGTGTTCCACAGAGAACATGTGGAGCAGTTACGGCCCTGCTGCGATGCTGGTGGAGAAACCCTTAGAGGCAGAGACGGCCAGTGACACATCACAGGACATCTACATGCCGTATGTGGTCAATGACATCACCACTTTCTTCACACTGCTCGTGGGAATCTACTTCCCCTCCGTCACAGGTACAGCAACATCCTATCTATCTTTCATTCGTTCTTTCATTCATTCATTCATTATTTCTATCTATCTATCTATCTATCTTTCTTTTTCTTTTTTCCTTTCTTTCTTTTTTTTCTTTTTTTTCTTTCTTTTTTTCTTTTTTTCTTTCTTTTTTTCTTTTTTTTTTTTCTTTCTTTTTTTCTTTCTTTCTTTCTTTCTTTCTTTCATACATTCATTCAACTGATGAACTGATTCACTTTTTTAAACAATATACTATATTATGTAATACATACAATTTACATAAGCTACATTTATATATAATAAATATAAAACATATATATATATTACAAAATACATTGTAAACAGAGGCTTGTTTCTTTGTTTTTTACGTTTTTGTTTTTTAGTTTCTTTCTTTCTCTTGATCTCTTAATGTTCTTTCCCTCTGTGCCTCTCCCGGTTTTTCTTTGTCCATCTTTTATAATCTGTTGTAATATTGAGCTCAGTAGGGTCCGTGTGAACACTCTGTAAACAGACCGATTGAGTTTCATAGTTCACTGTGTTATCAGCGTGTGTCAGGAACTTTAGTGAAATAATGTGGCAGTGAACTTTAGAAAGAGTTTACAGCGTCTTTACACATAAATCTTTGCATTTGTGCATTTGTACAATATAGCTCTTCAATGTCTAAATTGTATTGTTCAATGCTATTCTTAATTCAATGCTTTAGTAACTTTTTTTAATACATGTAGTACAGTATATTTTCAAGCTTGGTTAGACCTGCAGTAAAAGTTCAAATGATTGAATCCTGATGTAAGTTCTTCTTCAGTTTTTCATCTCATTGAAAGCAAACAGATGTGCTGACTCTGTCCTCTCGTGCTCTGTAGGTATCATGGCAGGATCAAACCGGTCCGGAGACCTGAGAGACGCTCAGCGCTCCATCCCCATCGGAACCATCCTCGCTATAGTAACCACCACCATCATCTGTATCCTTCCTCCAGACCTGACGCCTTCCTGCTCAACATCCATCACACCTTTAAATGCAACTCTAATTCAATCATTTCAGATGAGGTTTTCTTAAGTACATCAACCATGTAACTTTAAATGTCTTCATGAAATTAAGTTTTCCTTAGCATGTAACTTAGATCTTTCCTGTGTGGTGTTGTTTGGCGCCTGCATCGAGGGTGTGGTGCTCCGAGACAAGTGAGCACTCACTGTTTCTCATTTCCACCTGAATGAACACTGAGGAAAAAACACTTTACGTAACATTCAGTTTCTGTGGAAACACTTTTACAGGCCATTTATATGAAATTGTGCAACAGTTTCCTCGATTTAGCCAACGAACACTTAATAGAATATCTGAGGGCATGTGTTGTGTAAACACAAAAGATGTCTGTTTTATGCAAGTTGACCTGGTTTTGGAATGCTGTGCGTGTTTGTTTGTGTTCATACTCTACACATCATCTTAGGTTTGGAGACTCAGTGAAAGGGAACCTGGTGATCGGCACTCTGTCTTGGCCTTCGCCGTGGGTGATCGTGATTGGTTCGTTCTTCTCCTGCTGTGGGGCGGGGCTTCAGAGTCTTACCGGCGCCCCCCGTCTGCTTCAGGCCATCGCTCGAGACGGCATAGTGCCTTTCCTGGAGGTCTGATCTAAACGCTCAACTTAAGCATCACTCAGTCATGCATCTCTTTACCGTGATAACCTGATTGTCATGTGACCGTTCCTTAGGTGTTTGGCCACGGTAAAGCAAACGGAGAACCCACCTGGGCTCTTCTCCTGACGGCTCTCATCTGTGAGAGCGGGATTCTCATAGCCTCTCTAGATGCCGTCGCTCCCATCCTCTCAATGTAAGACTCATGTGATGCTGTTTTACACTCACCGTGGTGAAACACACTGTGTTCATGGGATTCTTCTCTCTCTTCAGGTTTTTTCTGATGTGTTATCTGTTTGTGAACCTGGCGTGTGCTCTGCAGACGCTGTTGAGGACACCAAACTGGAGACCACGCTTCAAATACTATCACTGGTGAGATATACAGAGTACTTTGACAAAATGAAGCGATACACTTTCCTGAAACACATTCCTGCTCTCATTATGATCCATTCTTATGTCTGACTTTGTTATCTCCGAGTATAACGGGATGGTTCTTTCCTTGTTTTTTAAAGTCTCACTTTAGTCTCAGATGTTTCTTATAAAATTGCTCACGTCTGGAGGTGTAAATGAATGTAGAATGTAGAAGTGAAATAATCTGGATTTGAGTAAATCTGATGAGAAATGTTTGAGTTGATATTGAGTTCTTAAATAATATTGATTTTGGATTGCAGATTTGACACATCTGAGCTCAGTTTGACACATTTTTCATTAAAGTTTCACAAGAGATGCCAACAGAGACATTTGTCAGATTTCGGACTCTTTTACTCTGGAGATATATGTGAGACGCAGATGAGACTTGCATTTTGCTCTT
The DNA here is from genome assembly GCF_015846415.1 of Triplophysa dalaica. Taxonomy (NCBI): domain Eukaryota; kingdom Metazoa; phylum Chordata; class Actinopteri; order Cypriniformes; family Nemacheilidae; genus Triplophysa; species Triplophysa dalaica. The sequence continues at coordinate 18,408,207 of NC_079564.1, read as the reverse complement.
CATTTAATCTCATTGATGTCTAAAAAGAAATAATTGAGATTTTAAAGAGATCTCTTACAAATTGTATTAAATTGTTAAAATTATTGTTTACAAAACCTAAAGTAGATCAAATCGGATGGTTAAGCAAACTTTTATTTGTAAAGATGAAGCATTTTGACAGTTTAATAATACAAATGGAGTCTGATCTTATGTGAACCTGTGATCTGTTACGGCTCATTTCATCTGATCGTGTTGCTGGAGTAACTCTCTGGAGCGTGTGTGGGACTTTAAAGAGGTCATATGACACGGCTAAAATGAATATATTTGATTGTTTTAGATGTAATTCAATGTGTAAACACAATTTAAGGTTCAAAAGCGCGGTATTTTCCACTAGTAACTAAGTAAATAGTTGCTGTAATTTAATTACAGTTAATTTTGATGTAATTAAACAAAATACTTTGTGTAATATACAGTATGTGAGTGCAATAGTGGAATTGACATCAAAATTCAAAGTCTAACTTTAAAATCCGTGCTTTAATATATAATTCTCACATTTGTAATACTTTGGCCAGTAAATAATAGTAATAATAAATGCAGTTTAATAATATTTATTTGAATAAAGTAAATAAGCCATTTCATGTCCATCCTTGAATCACTTAATGTGACGATCAAGGATGATGTAGGATATAGAAAGTATTTGTCATTAGTAACTAGTAATTCATTTCTTTTTCAGAGTAACTTACCCAACACTGGATAGAATGCATCTTTTGTTCCAACGTTTTAATTTTTGCAATTTTACTTGTCCAATACATGCATGGGCAATTTCTAACACACCTAAGACACAGAAAAACCCTTGTATGACCCATATCACCCCTTTAACTGAACAGATTCAATATAGAGTCCTGAATGTCTCGGAGGAAACATGATACAAAGACGCTGAGTTCCAGGCTCAGAAATCTCCTCTCATCTGTGTCTCCTCACTGTGTTTCTCACTAACTCAACAAGAGCTTCTTAAAGTCAAGATGAAATCAAAATGAACCTTTTTTTGGTTTGCGCATCAGTAAACTGTACTCTTGCTGTTCTCACAGGGCTCTGTCGTTTCTGGGCATGAGTTTATGTCTGGCTCTGATGTTCATCTCGTCCTGGTACTACGCTCTGGTGGCCATGCTCATCGCTGGATGCATCTACAAATACATCGAGTACCGCGGGTAAGAGCTGTCTGTTAAGCGGATTACAGATCAGCTTTAATCTCACTCACTGAATGTGTGACGTGTGCAGGGCGGAGAAGGAATGGGGTGATGGGATCCGGGGTGTGTCTCTCAATGCCGCTCGCTATGCTCTCATACGACTGGAGGAGGCGCCGCCACACACCAAAAACTGGAGGTGAGGAGCATTTCTGTGTCTGATCTTAACACACAAACATTATTCAGAAATGCAGATAAACACAGAAGATTCACAGTAATATATTCACGTGATACAAAATCCTCACGTTTATATCATCGTTGGCTAGCTTTAGTCGTCTCCGTGTGTGTCTTTAAATACTGCCATCTTTTACCAGCGGGATCATCCAGAGAGAGTATCATCAGTAGTTGATCTTTTTTAATCTTCTGAAAGGGGTTTAAAGTTCATCTGTGATTTTTGGTAATCGATCGATGTTCAGTGATAGTGTTTGTGTCACGTCTCATTAAATTTCTCAGTGTGAGTTTATATAAACAGATCGTGAGTGTATTGGAATAACCTCTGTTAAACAATGATGATGATGATGGTGATCCTGATCTGAACTTTATAGTCAGGTTAACATCATTCACATAAAAGCATCTCACTTATCACTGTTGTGTTTAATCCTTTAATCCTCAAAAATACACTGACAGTTTCATTTCAGAAAGGAGAATCTCTTTATCAGCTTCAGTCTTAAAGCATTAAACATTACCGTCTTTAGTTTTCTGAAAGAACTGCTCTTATTATTGTTTAATGTATGTTTCTTTAAACAAATGAACATATATGACAATTTTTTTTAATTCAATCCAATCTGATAATCACTGCAAAAGATATCATTCTTACTAAGTGTTTGTATCTTGTTTGGTACTACAAATATCAAGATGCAGAAATCAAGAAAAGTGACTTAAGATATTTAGTCTGTTGTTAAGGAAAAAAACATAAGAATGAAGTAAGTTTATGGTAAAAACTAAATCTGTCAATGGGGTGAGAAAAATTAGGTACCTTGAATACTTGAGAAAAAGGTCAAACTAAATAAACTTCATTTTTCCCCTCCCCATTGGCAGATTTTTTAGCTTGTTTTTACCATAAACGTACTTAATTTGTATATTGTTTTTCATAAAACAAGACTATATATATCTGAGGTCACTTTTCTTGTCAAGTTATTGTATAATGATTTGAGAAGTTTTAGATATTTTTGCTAAAAAGAAGACAGAGCGCTTAGTAAGAATGATATTTTTTGAGGGGATCTTGTCCTGAGGTTCTGAGATTTTGATGTTATGAGGTTCTACACTCTTAATTAAAGGTGCACCAATAGAAAATGTTTGGTTTCCCAAAGTACCAACGGTTTCATTTTTAGAACCCAACAAAGAAGGAAAGAGGACATTTGTGAAACATGTTAAAGGTTCTTTACGGAACAATTCACTGTACTTCAATGGTAATGTGAAGCCTTTTTTAAGAGTGTAAGGTTTTGAGAATCTGAGGTTCTGTCATGTTAAGGTTGTGTTGTTGTGTTTGCAGGCCTCAGCTGTTGGTTCTGCTGAATCTGGACTCTGAGCTCTCTGTGAAACATCCACGTCTTCTGTCCTTCACCACACAACTGAAGGCTGGTAAAGGTTTGACCATCGTGGGCTCAGTGCTGGAGGGAACTTACCTGACCAAAGAGACGGAGGCCAAAAGAGCAGAACAAGTAAGAAATTGACAAAATAATCTTAATATGCGTGGTGCATATAGACTCGTAAACCGTTTACAATTGAAGAAAAGTGATAAAGAAGCTATTTTAATCTATTATAAACTATCTTTAAAAATTAAAGATAGTTAAATAATAAAAGTTATTCTAAATAAAGAGTCAAACTCGTCAGTAGTGTACTTCATATTCCCCAAAACACTGAGATATAAATGAGCTCAATGCAGTTATTAATGTCACACTGACATCTAGTGGCACCAATACGAACTACAGTTTAGAATCTCAATTATGTTAATTAATGGAATGTTTAAATTGATTCCACCACCACAGAACATTAAATCTGCCATGACGGCCGAGAAGACCAAAGGTTTCTGTCACGTCGTGGCGTCGTCCAACCTGCGTGACGGCATCTCTCATCTCATCCAATCAGCCGGTCTCGGGGGGATGAAACACAACAGCGTTCTGATGGCTTGGCCTGCGTCCTGGAAACAGTCTAATGACCCGCAATCATGGAAGAGCTTCATAGGTTCGAATCTCACCTGAAAATAAAAGGCTGTATCTTGGAAAGGATTTTAATATGAACTTCTTGTTCTATTAGAGACGATTCGAGAGACCACGGCTGCCCATCAGGCCCTGCTGGTGGCCAAAAACATAGACAGTTTTCCTCATCAAGAGCGTCTCACAGAGGGAACCATCGACGTCTGGTGGATCGTCCATGACGGGGGAATGTTAATGCTGCTTCCGTTCCTGCTGCGGCAACACAAGGTGTGTTATGTCATTGATCATTACGCTTTAGTTTAGTTTCCATGTACTGATTAATGTGGAGCATTTAACCAAATCTTAAAACTTTCAAAACTATATTTCTTGTCTCGCAGGTGTGGAAGAAATGTAAGATGCGCATCTTCACAGTGGCTCAGATGGACGACAACAGCATCCAGATGAAGAAAGACCTGCAGATGTTCCTCTATCACCTCCGGCTGAATGCTGAGGTGGAGGTGGTGGAGATGGTGAGCTGCGATGTCATGTGTTGTGTAATGATGTCATGAGTTTGTTTTACGGTCAAGTCATGTGTCATCTGTGTGTCCAGCACGAAAGTGACATCTCAGCATTCACATATGAGAAGACTCTGGTGATGGAGCAGCGCTCACAGATGCTCAAACAGATGCAGCTGTCGCGGACGGAGAGAGAACGAGAGGTGACGTGTGCTTTACATTCACATTCATTGCTTTACTCTGCACATGAATGGCATGAAGTTTTAATGAGAGACTGCTGTGTTTTAAACCAGTATTTCTCTCACACGTGTAGTTTTTAGGAACTCATGTGTGCATCTTGTTTATATATGTCAATGTTTTCTGTGTAAATCTATTTAGTTCAAAACATTTAGTTTGAAGTTAAAATATTGTTATTTTAATGTTGATAATAAATCATCAAGTTCATGGGGATGATGTTTGCAATCCATCTGGAGTCATGATGTGTGTCTACAGCATCTTTATTAATACAAAATAGTGATACAAATTTCAACAGAAAATTGAAATGTTCATGTTTTAAAATCAACCATCATCATTCAGACCTTTGGCATTACTCGTTATTTATTTCAAAGAAAGCATGAGATCAATTGTTAGGACTGTGAAAGGGCCGCGGACCCCTGATCCAGCACTACGGGTTTGTGACGTGTGGTCCCTCTTTTATTTCTGCTGCTATTGGGGACAAACCTCTCAGATTCAAAGCATCACCGATGAATCGCGTAGCTCCATTCGACGGAAGAAGCAAAGCGACGCTCACAGCTCGGGCGTTCATAACCAGAGCAGCCAGCTAGATGACGCTAGCCCAGATGAGGTAGAGAACTCAAGACCAGCGGACTGAATTTCACACCTACACGTACAGAGTCATTCCTGTGTATCACACTGATGTTTTAGCTCTGTACCTGTACTGGTGTGTTCCAGAAACCTCCTCCCATCATGCATGTGTCATGTGACCTCTGTGACCCTACGTGACCCCACCTTCATCTGACGTAGTTTAACAGCCATACGGTTTATTTGTGAATGAATGCTTCATCATGCATGTAGACTAATAGAGTTGCATGTAAAGTACACAAACTAAAACATTAACTGGACATGTTCTCTAATATGTCGACCTCCAGATGTTTTGAAACCTTCTTTAAATGTATTAAATAATTGTATTTTTATCATTAAAATGTCATTTGATATATATGTGCACCTGACCATCATGGGGTGCTTTTAATATAGAGTAAGAAAATTGATTTGTGTCTGATGACCACAGGCCCAGCTCATACATGACAGAAACACAGCGTCTCACTCAGCGTTGAACGACAAGGCTGACACGACGCCTGAACGTGTCCAAATGACCTGGACCAAAGAGAAGTACTTCACCGAACGCAACCGAAACCGAGAGGCCATTGCAAGCATGGCAGTCCGGGACCTTTTCAACATGAAGCCGTAAGTCTACACACTGTAGATGGTATTAGAGGTTCTGTTGAATACGAGTTTAAAAACAAGATTTTATTTCTACACAAAGTCTTGATTCAGTTTGTGTGGGATGTGTATTATAGTGTGCATGTTCAGATGAAACCCCAGAGGCTGCTGGGTATTTAGACACCTTGTGCATGTGTGTGCTGTGATAATGATAATGTTGATGTGACAGTGAGGCATGATCACAGTACATCATCATCATCACTAACAGTCACGTCTACATCATGTGACTACTCATACATGAAAACAATTTAAACCATAATTTTATTCGGCATGAAGAAAGTACATGTGTTTTACAATTGACTAATATTTTTTGCATTGTGAATTTATTTAATTGTACTTTTATTATATGAAAATGAAATCTATCTGTATACAGCCGCGGAATTAAGGAAGAGACCACTTTAGAGCACCATTCCAGTGTTTCAGAATCTTCTATTTATTGTTATGTGTTAAGGTAAAATGATCATTATTGTTTCATTCTGAGAACTACAAACAATATTTTTAACCAAATTTCAAATAAAAATATTGCTTCTATTTGCATACGTTTGGAGAAAATGTCAGCTTGAGAAACTACAGAGGATCCTCTGTGTTTTTTCAGACCTCAAAAATTGCAAAGAGAACAAGTTCAGATTCACTTTTAACACATACGTCATATTTCAACATGTATTAAGAAAAGTTTATTAAGTATATTTTATGTGATAACACCTATTTTGATCACAGTTTTCAAGTGTCTTGTCATACTGTCTTTCACATTGCTGCTGGATGACTTTGTCACTCCTGAGGTTTGATTTTGTTGAAATTCAACATACACTGGACTGAAATGACCACAATACATCTAGCAATGATGATTTGAAATGAAAATTGGGAATGGTCTCTTCTTCTCTGGCTGTATAAAAATCACGTAAAAAAAAACACTATTGAATTAGTGAAGTAATATACTAAGTTATTACACTGTAGTAAATACTGTAGTATACTTCAATATTTTCTTTTAGTAAAGTCAAGAAATATTATACTATCTAGTAATTTTGCTATCAGTATACTTTAGTATATACAAAGTATACTGCAGTATTTTGTGTTTCATGTTCACAATGTTAGTGTGTTGGTCAGTCTGAAGAAGCATCTAAGCTCGTCTCTGTTGTTCTGTCTTGTTTTTCTCCTTCTAGTGAGTGGGAGAGTCTGTAAGTCACATTTCTCTGTATTGTAGCCGTGTCGCTGTGTGTGTGTCGCTGTGTGTGTGTCGCTGTGTGTGTGTCGCAGGTGTGTGTCGCTGTGTGTGTGTCGCTGTGTGTGTGTCGCTGTGTGTGTGTCGCTGTGTGTGTGTCGCTGTGTGTGTGTCGCTGTGTGTGTGTCGCTGTGTGTGTGTCGCTGTGTGTGTGTGCGTAGATGTGCACGTGTCTTTGCCTGCGTGTGCGTGTGTCTGTGTAAATGTAACTGTCCAGTTAACCCTTTATACCGATGGATTATTCATGCATATGTTTGTGTGTTTGTATAAATTTGTGTGTTTGTCCAGTATATGTGGGGCATCTCACGCAGCAAAGCTTGTGCTGTCAAGAGCGTTTCACCTGTTGTGCAACATCAAAAACATATTTTATTTGATCATAACACATTGACAATTAAGTGAGTTTATTCTGTGTTCCATTTTCTTTATAATTTGTTTATGACCGCACTGAAGGGTGGATGTGTGTAATGAAGTCAAAGTGGCAGCAGGTGGCGCTGTAAAGCACAAGTTTACATTGAGTTGTTTTTGTTATTTGTGCTTTTGTTACAGGCATGTGTGAATACTGCCGTGCATGTCTTGTCACACTAACTTCATAAATGCTTCATTTTATAACCATTGTATCATGTTAATTATGCTTGAATTAAAACTTCGCTATAATTATCATCTGTAAATATTATAAAAAAAGAGCATGGCAAAGCTTACATTTCATAAAAAAGCTGTTAAGCATCTTATAGCGGTGATGTCATTACTATAGTTGTGTTGTTCATGTAGTAAGTTATGTTGAACACACAAGTGAGTAATCCATAGAAAAGTAGAGCCTATAAATCTTCAGTAATGTTGAATTGAAACTGTTGTAATGTGTGTTGTCTTGTGTGTCTGTGAAACAGAAAGCAGTCTAACGTGCGTTGCATGCACACCGCTGTGAAACTGAATGAAGTGGTGGTGTGTAAGTCACAGGACGCTCACCTGGTGCTCCTCAACATGCCCGGACCTCCGAAAAACCAAGAAGGAGATGAGAACTGTATCCTTCACATCGCAAACAGATATACACATGTGTCAAATGCTAAGATGAGTTTGTGCCCAATAGACAGAGCGTTACTCTGAAGTGTTTGTATGTTGTTGATCTTTGACTGCTGCGTCTCAGACATGGAGTTCCTGGAGGTGATGATGGAGGGTCTCAACCGGGTCCTGTTGGTGCGTGGAGGTGGCCAAGAGGTCATCACCATATATTCATAAAGTCACGTGATGCCCAGCGCAGTACTGGCAGGAATTCTGTTTCTTTTTTCGGGCGTGGTGGAAATCCCAATGCTGGCTTTTATAGTGGCATTACGCCCGGCTGTGAGTTTAATAGAGGACGATGGCGTTTTTTGGCCCTGGGGAGGAGAACGTGAAGCTCGTGTGGAAACGGAGACTGTGCACACGCGTGTTGAGAAGCCCGCAAAACGCCACGTACCGAACCGCTCATTTATGCTCATTGACTCAGTTTCCTTTTGTTTTCTGTTGTTTGTTTGTACAGTCTATGCTAGGTTTTTATGTCTGTTCATTGTGTAAAATCTGCACGTGGCAATATGTCCACATACTGTCTGGTTGGTTTTACGAAGATGTCGATAACTCTGCACAATGCACACACAATTTGCTGGTTTTAGTTTTATATCCAAAGTTTGTTTTATTGGGCTGAAATTCAGTTCACAATGTTTTTAACAGCTGCTGTGCCGAGTCACACTCGCAGGATTGTTTTAAAAGCCATTTCATCTGTTCATCACGTCTGATGATAAACATCACAACTATGATACCCGACTTATCCATAAAACATCCTGGGCAGGTCTCCATTAAGAACCTGTCCCTCATTTTTATTTGCATACGGTTCCCCATGTTCTACATCCACTATATCTATTCTCAATAATGTTCTATCTTTCTTTTTTTTTGCAAAATGACTGATTCATATACCAGATGTGAAAGACTTGGTTCTTGTTCAGAAGGGAAAGTTTTGGCTCATAGTCTTTTGTGAAGATGCTGAATGTGTTACGTTACTGAATATACTCAATTATATGAAATGTGCAATAACTTGAAATGTTATGAAGGCTTCGCTGACCTACAGTAAAAAATCGAGAGTTTTGTATTATATTAGCTGAACTGTTTAACAAAAGGATAAAAGCCATCACATTTCACATGCTGTTGTCTTATCAAAAAACATTTACTGTGTTCAGAGAAATCACAGAGATAAGTTTGTCTTTTTGAGTTCAGCTGGATTTGCACATTTATTTGTTTGTTTTGAAAATTGTATCATAAGAGGCGAGGGCACAGCTGTAGTGTGTATGATTGACCAGCACTGAACATCGTCTCATCCTCACAGCAATAAATGTGTTTTTCCCCATCAGCTCGAACAACATTTACTGTCTGTATTGATCTGCATACAGAATTTAATGACCTCTGCATGTGAACCCAACACATCTCCTCATCTGGTGAACCCAGCAACCTCTGCAGGTGACCCAACATAATCTCTGCACGTGACCCACACATGACCTCTTCAGGTGACCCCTATATGACCTCTGCAGGTGACCCAACATAATCTCTGCACGTGACCCACACATGACCTCTTCAAGTGACCCCTATATGACCTCTGCAGGGGACCCAACATAATCTCTGCATGTGACCCACACATGGCCTCTGCAGGTGACCCCTATATGACCTCTGCAGGGGACCCAACATAATCTCTGCACGTGACCCAGAAAGACCTCTGCAGGTGACCCAACATAATCTCTACACGTGACCCACACATGACCTCTTCAGGTGACCCCTATATGACCTCTGCAGGTGACCCAACATAATCTCTGCACGTGACCCACACATGACCTCTTCAGGTGACCCCTATATGACCTCTGCAGGTGACCCAACATAATCTCTGCACGTGACCCACACATGACCTCTTCAAGTGACCCCTATATGACCTCTGCAGGTGACCCAACATAATCTCTACACGTGACCCACACATGACCTCTTCAGGTGACCCCTATATGACCTCTGCAGGTGACCCAACATAATCTCTGCACGTGACCCACACATGACCTCTTCAGGTGACTCCTATATGACCTCTGCAGGTGACCCAACATAATCTCTGCACGTGACCCACACATGACCTCTGCACGTAACCCACTGATGACCTCTGCAGGTGACCTGCAGGTGATTTAGGGCTTTAGTCCACTTGAAATCTTATTAATTTTATATGCACTTTAGTCTATTTTTCATGTTGGCTAAAGAAATGAACTACCACACTCTGTAATCTATAAACACTATGTACAGTGCACTCAATGACAAATATTAGCATGGAATCATAATATTAAGTGCAAACCACATTAATAAGAAACAAGTTTATAATGACAATGTAGCACACTTTTAGAAAAATAAAAACCTTTTATGTTTTTTAGTCCTGGCGTGTCCCAACCAGGCATGATATTGTAAAGCATCGATCAAAAACAACTGTCAGTGTAAAACTGAGATGAAGCTGACATGTGTGGGGTAGCACACACACACTACATTATAATTTTTAGATGGAGATTAATTTATATTGGCAGAAAAATCCTTCAACATTTTATGTACAGAACGTCTGTAAGACGTATCAGGTATCAGTATCAGTAATGAAAGTAAAACTAGATCAACCCTCAACATCCTCATCTTCATCTGATAACTCACAGGGAGGTGGGTGCCAAAAATAAATGCACTGAGAAATTGATACACAGCCAGCTAAGAGCTGTTTGAATACACGTAGCGCTCATATTTTTCACATACAGTCCGTTTTAAAAATATTCAGATTTCTGTTGGGGTCTGACAGATGCCCTCAGGGTTCAGATGCAATCCAACCTCATGTTGGAGAGAGTTTCCTTGAAACCCCTGTGAGCAGTGCAGTGTTCTCTTACCTCAACATTGTGTTTTGTGTGTGTAACATCACAGACATAGGAGTGATTCTTCAGACGGTTAGATTACAGGATGTGGTGTTTATGGGTGTAGTTTCTATGCTGTCCTGCTATTATTGAATGTAAGTGTTGCCCTTTAAAAGATATTGTGAAATGTATGACATGTTTGTTGTTTATTCTGTACATTTTACGTTCCGTTCTTCTTTATTTACATCATTCAAGTTGTAAAAGGAGCTGTCTGACTCATTTGTTTAAATCTCTTCCTTTTTACAATTTAAACTGTAAATCATTAAATATGCACTACGGCCTCAAGCGGGTGGACGTCATCTTCTGATACGTTTGATCAGGTCTCCTGATGTCAGAGAAAACAAATCTTTGATGTCAGACAGTGAATGTCTAGAGAGTTCTGTGGAGATGATGAACTCTGTTGTGTTCCAGTAAGATAATGCCTCATACACAACACCGATTCATCAAATGAATCACCTTAAAAATCTAGTGGTTGGATGTCCAAATGCTTTTGACCGTATCGTGTCCAGCAATGTTTTGTTTGATCGGTGATAGATGACCTTCATTTGCCTGTAGATGTGCAGATAGGATGATCTTATAGTCATCAGAGTGTCATTTAAACCAAGACAAGTTTGTTGTAAAGAAACAAACACGTCTTACTTCACGATGATTTGTGTGACAGGCCCACATCGTGTTTTGAAATGAGAGTTTAAACTATTTCACAATGCCACGTGTTTTTTTAGAAAGACCATGTGTTTGTGGACTTGGTTTTTTATATGTTAGTGGGGACCTAAACCTGAATGCACACCAACTCATGGGGACCCATGTCACTGTGGGGACCAAAATTGAGGTCCCCACGGGCACAAAAGCAAATAAATTGTACAGAACGATCATTTTAAAAAATCTAAAAATGCAAAAAGTTTTCTATGATTGTTGGTTTAAGGTATGAAATATACAGTTTGTACAGTATACAACTTATTACACCTATGGACTGTCCCCACGGAGATAATGAAACATACATGTGTGTACTTGCGTGCATGTATAGACACTATATTGTACATTGTGGGGACTGCTAATGGTCCTTATTTGAAAATGTAAGAATTCAGAAATGTTTATGTGGGTTAAGAAATAGAAAATACCATTGAAAAGCGTTAAAGTCAGAGTCTAGTCATGTGTATGGAAAGTCCCCACGTTGTGTAAAAACCTCACATTGTATTGGGTGGGAATACACGTCATGTGTCCCGTATGTGTGGGAAATGTCTGATAATTGAGTGCTGTAAGTCTGGTGTCGGGTCAGGTTTTGTTAAAGGGAAACTGATCTGGGATCTGCCCTGTATGAAAAGCACTTTACCCGTGGTCACAGTATAGGACACTTTACAGTTTTAAACACAGACTGTGGGTGGATGTTACTCATGAGTGTGTAGTGAAAGATCTCCATTGAAGTTAAAATTGTGCCTCCGAGTCATTTAAATAAAAGTGCTGCATTAAATCTGAGCCTCTGAGTGTTTTGTTTAAACTGAACAATATTTTGATTTGAGCTTTGCAACAGAAGGTGGCGCTAAATCTGATCATTTCCCACAGTTTACACACAGCAGATGTCACTGTCTCCAATGTAAAGACTTTCTATTCAAATCCATGTATTGACTGTTGATAGCATGAAGTCAAGGATCATAAATCAAGTCAATATTTGTTCTTTAGTTCGTTTGCTTTCACCACACATGAACAAGTAATGTGAACCCGGCCCAGAACTTACACACAACCTTCTTTCCTTTACTGGCTCATATTGTTTGATGTATTTTAATGTGTGTGAGAGACTCCCTCCTGTTTAAAATCCAGTGTCATCTAGTGTAAAATCACACTGAAGTGTGTTAAAATTCAAATTGTTTGTGAACGCTGTGGGAAAAGATTAATTTAGTCCAGAGAACAAATTTGTTATAGCATCTGAATCTGTTCCCTGTGTGTTTACAGTCTGCTCCACACGCACATCACATGATCCACAACACGGTCAACATCAGCACCACGAGGGTCTCATTAAATCATTATAAACACACAGAGAGAGAGAGAGAGAGAGAGAGAGAGAGAGAGAGAGAGAGAGAGAGAGAGAGAGAGAGAGAGAGAGAGAGAGAGAGATTGCGAGAGCGAGAGAGAGAGAGAGAGAGAGAGAGAGAGAGAGATTGCGAGAGAGAGAGCGAGAGAGAGAGAGAGAGAGAGAGAGAGAGAGAGAGAAGCCTATGCATATCCGCACATATCACTAACACCACTGTTTTATTACTATTTACCACCGCTAATCAAAGCTATATGAAATATACATCACTGTGAGAAACCGAATCGCGCAATGATCAGAATATAGTAAATCATTTTTTCTATGAAAGTATTGAAAGAGATTTAATGTATGTTTTACAGCTGCTGGCTAATTCAAATCCTACATATGTTTTGTATCATTAAAACAAAGTGTGTCTTACGTTCTGACCGTAGTGTTTGTAGCTGAATGTAAGGGTTTCAGTAAAGAATCGTCTAATCTATAATCAAACCCTGAAGGACTTTCAACTATTTGGTGAGTCAATATTAGAGGGTTCAAGGGCTAAAGTGCATCGCAGTGAGTTTTAGAATCAATGTGAAATGCAAACAGTCCGTCAGGTGATCAATAATCTTCATCATCCTCATCACTGCCATGAGCCACAAACACAACACCAGCAGCAGATACTGGACAGTTATTGACTCGCTGTTATTGCATTTTCCATCCGATCGTTGACTCACACCAGTTTTCACTACAGATTCCCTACAGTGTTAGTTAAAACTATCCTTAGGAAAAACAGATCAAAGAAATATTCTATATAAACTTGTATTACAATCCGAAAAAAAGCAATAACTAAAAATGTACTTTAATTTGTAATGCTGTTCAGTGTGTGTTACCGTCAGTGTTCACCATATAACTCATCACTGCAGTTTCATTTATTATTCAATTTGATACATCGACTGTGTGTCTTTAGTTATCATCCACTTCATTATAAAACTTTTATTTTTATTTAAAATAAAGAGTAATTTCACTGCGGTCACTTGCTACGATCGAACGAGCTGCTCCATCGAATCCTACTACAGCAAAGGCTCGCCTGAAAATATTTATTTCCTCATTCATCGCTACGTAACCCTATTGGACGTCCCCTAATTAATATTCATAAGCCACGCCTTCACCAACGAATGATTTACTAGCTGACCCAGCGCCCATTTACCATCGCAAATCAGACACATCTATTGACCCTACGTCACGACACGCTATTAAAATTCATGCGCGATGCCGTTGCCATAGTACGATTGGCCGCTTCGCTCTACGGTCGTGAAGGAGTTAACGGGGAGGGCGGAACTCGTGCACCGGCCGCAGTAGATGATTGCGATATATTGATATCGAGCGGTGCTGAGATGCTACGACGCTCCTCGGAGACACCAAAGCGACCCTTTTGAAAACATCATTAGGATATATAACGCGACGGGGCCGTTTTTCGCGCTTCTGTGGACACGTCACATCATCGGTTTACCTCAGGAGAAATGCGCTCGCGTCCATCTGGATGATACGGAGGCGACGCGACGCGAGGGTCGCGCGTCGCACAGATTGTGATGCGGACAGGAATGATTTTGTGAGTGTGATTTTATATTGTCGCGTGTTCACAGACCGGAGTCGTTTAGAGACGAGCGTCTCTGCAGGTGGATGATGATGATAATGACGTGAATGTGCTTTTATTTGAGTATACACTTATCAAATCAGTCATATTAATTTGACGTTGGTCAGACGTAGACTGCATGCATGACGGGTTCTGGGTCGACTTGAGGTGTTTCGATCAGGGATGCGATGGATCCGCCCTCGAGGGGTTCGAACCCGCAGCCGTAGGGTGACATCAGGTGTGTAACCGTTAGGCCGTGGCAGAAATGTTACCCGGGGTGGGTGTGTTCGGTACCAGTCTGACGGCTCGGGTCATCATTCCCCTGCTGAAGAGTGAGGGCTTCGCGGTGAAAGCGCTGTGGGGTCGCACGCAGGAAGAGGCGGAGGAGCTCGCGCGCGAGATGAACGTGCCCTTCTACACTAACCGCATCGATGACGTGCTGCTGCATCAGGACGTGGACCTGGTGTGTATAAACCTGCCACCGCCGCTCACGAAACAGATCGCCGTCAAGACATTGGGTGAGTTACATAGACACACGCACACACACTCACTTTCATGCATCCACACTCGCATGCTTGCAAGCACAAACATACATTTCATGCATGCGATGACACACAGATACGCTTGCACACATAGACACACACAGATGCATCTTGTCTTGTGTTGGCTTGTTGCTGTCAGCTGCAGGTTTTAGGTGCGGCTTCAGATCCGAGCGCAGCATCAGAACACAGACTGACGTGCATCAGCGTGCACACTATTGCATTATCTTCTCATGATTCACTAACCCAAAAACATGCGACTGGTCGAAGCCCAGCACAGTGAGAAAACCTCATCATCATACACAGTCCTGCTGAGACATGAAGCGAAAGACATTTGAGAGATTAAATCGAGGTTTTGTTGGTGTCTCAGACGTCTCTCCTGAGAAAAGATTCAGACTGTGCTCAGGTTTGGTCGACATACACCACTGAACTCTCACAGACTCATTTTTAAGGAATTACAGGAGAAACGTCTGCAAGGTAAAGCAGTGATTGATATCTACACCCTTCATCTAATCTGGTTAATCTTTAGGCTGAATGTAAACATCTCAGGTTTGTCTTCTTGTTTGTGTGTCTGGGTCTGTTGTCGTGTCAGTAGAGACGCACACACAGACTGAAACATGCAGGTGTCTAATAACAGTCAAAAATAACCCGTGAGTATGAGAATTATTCACTGTTGAGGTTCAAGAACATGATCCTAAAATAAGCTCATCATGTGACTGGATCATTATCCTCTCTGTCAGGACGTTCCTGTCAGCTTCCTTTGGTGACTACTTGCCATGTGTTTCTATGATGTTATGTGTAATGGTGGCCCCAAAGGGATAATTCATCCGAAAATAAAAAAATCTGCCATCATTTACTCTCCCTCATATTGTTCCAAACGTGTAAAAATGTCTTTGTTCTGTTGAACACAGAGGAAGATATCTGGAAGATTGTCAAATCTCACCCCTCATTGACTCCCATAGTAATTATTTTCCCTGCCATGGCACTAAATTGTGGGTGAGAACTGACATTCTTCCAAATTTCTTCCTGTGTGTTTGGAGGTTTGGAACGATTTTGTGGGGGGAAAATGGTAACAGCCTTCTCATTTTTGGGAAGTATTCCTTTTAAGCATGTTGCTGAGCAATTGATAGCAGTTCTGGGTGGTTGCTAGGGTGTTGCTAGGTGACTACTTATTGACCCAAATCAGAACATCAGTGTATTTAATACATTCTTATGTAGCTTTTCTTTATGAATACAGATATTTTTATAAGTAGCAAAAATGGAAAAAGATTTATTGTTTAAACAACCTAATGTCATTTCAAACCTTTATGAGTTTTTTCAGTAGAACACAAACTGAACCCCATTGACCCACTGAGACATTTCTCAAAATATCTTCTTTTGTGTTCCATGGAAGAAAAAGTAATGAATCATATGAGGCCGGGGGGAAAAATTGGTCCAGAATTTGTATTAAACTTAATTTTCCTAAACTATGAAGTTTACTCAGACAATGGCATCATCCACTTTGTGATGTTGAAAGATGGCTTAAATACACTATGAGTCAAAAGTGTTTGCCCAGTCCATAAATGTAAATGTTCTTGTATGTGTGTAGGGTGTCGAAATACACACGTCACACGAGTTTCCACACGCCTCTGATGAAAACACAACCTGTTTACCTTGTATTTTTAACACCTTCTTGTAAAACAGACTAAACGTGATTGTTCTTGGTGAATGTTATTTAATCTGTAACTAAATATGATAAACAGACCAAAGTTTACATTGCTCGTGTTGTATAATGTCAATAAACGTGGTAAAAGACTGTTGTTAGTCTTTGGCTTTAAGTAAACATGTAAACTTTAGCTGCAAATTATTTTTGAGACATTGATTAGATGTCTTCTGAAACTGATGGAGATATTTGTGAGGTTTTTGCCATCCTTTCTCAGGAGAAATATCACATATGGGAAATTGCAAATATGCTTCTAACTAAACAGTTCTTGGACCCCATTGACTATCATTGTAGGAAAAATGACTTTATGATTTTGTTCTGTTGAACACAAAAGAAGATATTTTGTAGAATATAGGACAGCAGACAATTCTGGGTCACTTTTAACTACCGATGTCCTTTTTCTTCTATAGCAGTAAAATGAGTTCAGAGAACTGTTTGGTTACAAGCATTCGTCCAAATATCTTTCTCTGTCTTCAATCAAACAAAGAAATGTATATGTGTTTGGAACAACTAGAAATTGAGTCATTCATTTTTGGGTGAACTGTCCTTTTAAAGAGATGTGCGATGGCTCTTTCTCAATGAAAATCATGAGGCACTTGTAGAAATGAAAGTATCATGACACACCACTCTAGCTCATCTGAAGGTGCCAGGCGGCTGTTATCACAGTCTGTTTACTTTGTATGGTGTGTTGGTAGAGATAATGTGCTGCCCGGAGCTGGAATGTGAGTTTGTGGTGATCTCGGATCGATCAGAACTAATGAGACTGGCCGTTGTGACAGAAGTGTTTTTAAAGTAATGATTGGAGATTCATGTGACACGTGCGGTCACAGTATGATGTTCCTGTTTGTCCTGCTGGACTGCATTTGAGCAACTGGAGCGCTGTCATCCTTGGAATTGTTCTTACTCAAACCTTAAGCAGTTTCTTTTATGTACAGCTATGGAATGCTGTAATGAAATTGGTTTGTAGATGGTCTTTGGTTTAATGTAACGAAAATCTGTTATTTTACATCCAAAACCGATTCACAGCGGTGAACTTATAACATTTATTAATTTAGCAGACGCTTGTATCCAAAGAAACTAGCAGAGAGTTCAGGGAGCAATAAAGTGGTATGTCATACAGGAGCAAAATATCCACACAAACACATGTATTTTCCAAAACTGGTCTGACTGTCCAGACACACAAACCCAGTACTCGGTCACTGAAACCACACTTTTATGAAAACTCTTCTGAGGGTGAAGATTTTTAGAAACTCCTGTTTCAGTGTTTGTCGTGTAGACGATGAAACCAGAGATATGGCGTATGACATTGGAATGTGTGCCACTATCTCCTTTGTTTGACGACAGATCCCAGGCTTCTGATTGGCCAACACTGCTTCATGGTTAGGGTTTTATCGCCACCCGTTGGTTAAGTATGCTTTTGACAGCGCTTTAAAGGGTTTTTTTGTTTTTTCGTATGGACGGGTTTGTTTTTAAACGAGAAGGAAAACAGATCAGACTGAAACAGATCAAGTTTAGATATTTTGTTGTTGTTCTAACCAAACATAGACATGCTGTTATATAAATGTGCACAATACAGTGACTGTTAAATAAAAGAGAATTCTAAATACTTGTTTTGTTTTGTTATGCTTTTCTCTTATTTTAGAGTACAGTAAATGAATGTACATGAAATGCATTTGGTTTGGTTTTGGAACTTAACTTTTACTGTGACTACAGGTGAATATTTTTTATAAAGCTTAGGTGCGTGTTCCGGACCTTGCACATTTAAGAACAATACTTTTTTCCAATTTCTGCAAATATAATACACAAAACACTTTAAAACGGTATACCTTATATAAATAATGCAGCGTGCAATATTCATAAGCGATAGATATATACATAAATACACTGATAGTACAGTGTTTTTGCTGGCTCAAAATGAGGCGGTGGTGGTGCCATCCTGATCTTGTATACACACGTAGGCCTACTGTACCTTAAAGTGGCTTAACCAAAGTGACTTTGACACATTAAAAGTTCTAGTAAAACTAGATGAAAATAACAATTATAAGTTATATAAAACATTAATTTTATTCAAGCAAACAGTCATTTGCCAAAAAATCCTTTTCAGCCCACTATAGCCAACTGAATTAACCAGTCTAACTAGCTCATTGACATCTTGCGTTCTCTGTGGTTCACTTTAAATGATTCAATCATCTCTTATATTCTCTGGGGACTGAAAAGTCCTTGTGTAATCTGTTTAAATGAATGATTCCTTTGCGGTCTTTCTTAACGCAATGTGCGTTCATACTGGTGAATTTGCTGTGTACAGTATATCTGATTTAACAATCCAACTGCACAGCTAAAGACATTTCAATGATGTACTTGGATGCAAAACAAAAGCTCTTGTTCTGCAACTCTTTTTAGCGCCTCAGTGTGCTGATAACAAAACAGCATAATGGTGCAACTGCAGTTACAAATGACAGTCTGAAAATGCACGCAGCATTTCTTGTGAAGACACCCAACAAAATTTGGCGAGAGTCTGAGGCGGCACGACATTTGACGAAGTCGGGTCCAATTTCTCTATGCATGAAAAACCCTGCAGTAGAATCAACAGTAAAATACATAAACATACACATGGAAAGTTTGGTTTCGAACTTGACACACCATAATGTAAATCAGTCAATGTCTTTGGTTTTAAAAGGGCAGAGACCTTCACGCTACGGTTGATTGTTTGAAAACCAGAGCTGACAGCCCGTCTGAGGACTCCGGAGACTGAGTGATGCTTCTCTTTCTATATGGCCCCTGAATGCCAGCATTTGTTCAGGAAGTCCACGGACACCACGCTTAACCTTCCAAATCACTATTTACATGCTAATGGCTTGCGAGAGAGAGAGAGAGAGAGAGAGAGTCTCGGAGGTTCTGTGAAATTCTCTTTGTTGGCTCAAATGAATCGCTTGGCGGAGCTCTTTCAGTCTGATGTCTCCTAACTTTGACAAGTGAGCATTCCTGAGTTAAACAGGATCTGTGATGCTTCAGCTTTCATCTTCATGTGATTCTCATCTGTTTTAGGTGGCTTTATGAGATGAGAATGTAATTGCTGAAAGAGTGGTGTATTTTTAATCGTATTCTTACTTCGTTAGAAAAGCCAAGTACATTCTCACTTCCTGTGGTCTGTGACTACTACATCCTGTTCTCTGTAGTGTGATGATGTCACAGGATATGGGAGACAGGAAGTGTTCGGTGATGCTAATGCAATCTGCAGGCAGTGAGTCAAGCCTTGTTTTGCTTTCATTGTCTTAATATGGCAAGACGGTCAAACCTCATTCACCCCACAACATCTGATAACATCCTTCCTCTTCTCACTCTAACCGTATATGGGCGTTATACTTTTTAGTTTGTTTTATGTAAAATAATAATACGTTTCAATATGTTTCATTCATTCGGAAAAGCATTATTGCACTGCCTTGAGTTTGTTAGGGTTTAGATTCTTTTTGTTTGTATGTTTATTTTTAAGGTCCTATTTTTGTTTATGGAGTGTCCAACAACAAGTTAATGTGTATATATAGGTGTACAAACACTATTATTTTGATATAATAGGCAGTTTTTCTTACCTTACTTCTTAACTGACTCTCAAATGATTGGTTTAGCGAATCATCTGTCTAATCCCTTCCTTCCTGGCAGCCTACTCTAATCTGATTGGTCAGATGGTCTAGTCTGCAGCGATCGGTCTACCGCGAACAGCGCACACAAGGTACATTGTTTGGGGGAGAAGAGTGAAGTTCTCGCAATTCTATCAATAGTAGGCGGGAACTATATATAATGACATACATCCGCGGTGGTTCGACTAGAGCAACAAAAACTAAAATAAAATAATACTATAATACTATTTTAAAGCGAGCGGGGCTTTGCGGTAAAAGAGCAGCTGGCGGATCTCTACATCAGCCTTACATTACTTCCGATCTGAGGTGTATGAACAGACCAAACGTCCCTGACATTTACAACAAGTCAACGGAAAGGGTCATGTGCACTAATAGATAAAATATCATACAAATGTTTGTGACGGCCTATGATTTTAGAACAACATCAATATATTTATGAGCCTAAAAGCTCGTACACACCGGGACGATAATCGCATACGCTTGTTGCCAGGGTTTTTCCAGACGTTTTCCGGCGTTCATACACAAACAATATTCGCTAGAAATGAGCTGAGTGAACATGCAAACTCCATGACATAGATGACC
Organism: Triplophysa dalaica; assembly: GCF_015846415.1. NCBI lineage: Eukaryota > Metazoa > Chordata > Actinopteri > Cypriniformes > Nemacheilidae > Triplophysa > Triplophysa dalaica. Next base: position 18,387,587 of record NC_079564.1, on the reverse strand, counting down.
CTTAATGAAAATCATAGATGCCCCGGTACACAAGGTGGCACTGTGAAACCTTATGCTTCTGACACTCGCTTGTCATACAGAAGAAGAATTCGTCTTGTTTCCTCTTCGTCAATGTGTGCTCGGCAAGACCGTTTTGTGTTCGAGTGCCACCAAGTCGTGTTTTTCTGTAACTTCAGCAGCACCAGGAAAGTGAACAAAAACGCCAATCTCATTGGTCGGCCAGTTTTAACACGACGTGCCAATAAAAATGACACAATGACACAGCAGCCAATATGAGAAACATTTTTGTTTTATTCTGTTACTTTCAAGTTTTATTCAATGGGGAACAAGTAAAAAATTTTTTTTTTTAATATTATAAGATCTCCGTTCATGCAATGCAGTCCCTGGTTCAGAGTAGAAGAGTTAACACCTCTTTATAGTGTAGAAATTTAAATCAATTCGCATGTTTTTTATTTCTTGGGAGTAAATGTTTTGATTTAGCTTTTTCGACCCTATACAACTATTCCAGTTAATAAGTATGAAGCAGTTTGCATTGTGGGATATGTGCTCTTCCGGGTCTTTCTTGTAAACAGGTTATATGTTATTTCACCATTGTCAGCAGACTGGGACCGGGAGATGGTTCCCCGAAATAAGTCTTGTACAAACTTTCCAGACGTGTCTAAAATCTACCGTGTGCTGTTATACCCAACAAAGAATATTCCAAACTAGATCAAAAATTGAAATGATAACAAAAGGTGTATGATTTCTTTAGTCAAGACCTAAAACACACTTCCTAAGCCTAGAGTTTTGAATTTAGGCACTTTGCAATAAAGTTTAGAGCTGCCAATCTAAAGACAACATTCAGGCTCACAGTGACCTTTGACCAGAGATAAGATGAAGGTTTGCATGAAAACACACATGATGTTTGATTAATGAATAATTATCTGTACCAGAGCTGCACCAAGAGAAAATGCATCTATTGAATCAAGGATCCTGTATGAAAACATCATCATCTACTTGATTGAAGACGAGATGAATATTATTTCTGTGTGTCTCAATTATTGCCTGGTTATTATAAGACATGTTTCCTATTCTTACAATAACAAAACAACACATTTAAGAGGCAGAATGATGGAGTCATATTCATCAAATCCCCATAAGACATCTTGTAATTGTTTTGACAGGTATAATGGTGGATGAATTAGAAAGGGACGGTTCACAGTGAATGCACACGCAGTTAATTGTGTCCGCCCACCATCTGTGCATTTGCATGATAAAGGGCTACAAAGGAACGCTGAATTTGTATGATTTATGAATATATCTGCACGTCTCTCTGTATGCCTGGCGTGTGTTTTAATGCTGTATAATCGGCGTGTTGTTTAATTAAGATGAAGGTTAGACTGTGGTAAACATTCCAGACACTGTGAGATGAATGCCAACCAAATAATTTTCTTGTGTTTTTCATCTCCAGGATTACACACAAATGAATGTTTTTACATGTAGTTAAGTGACAGAGAACACTTAACATAGTTATGATGTGTGTAAAAGTGTGTGGTTTCTGTGTTGTGTAGTGATGGAGACAGACTCTCGGATGTTGATTGACTCCGAGCTTCAGTCAGCAGAAACGTCCACATCTCTCCGCTCTGTTGCAAGTAGTTTGAAAGATTTAAAGGGGTAGTTAAGCTAAAAATGAGATATCTATCATTATTTATTTATTCTCGTGTCATTTCAACTCTGTGTATGAGTTTCTTTCTTCTGTCGGGAACACAAATGATGTTATTTGGAAGAATGTCGATAATCAAACAACTCTGAACCCCGTTGACTTTCATTGTATGAACACAAAACCGCAGAGACACTTCTCAAAATATCTTCTTTTGTGTTCCACTGAAAAAAACCTCTGTGTCGTTTGTGTATATAAAGGAGTGAGCAGGTAAACAGTGGATTTATTGTTGTATTGTTGTTGTTGTTTGAGAGGTGTTTGTTCTGGCCTATGTGTGGAGTATTGTGATTGATAACATCACAGATGGATATCGTGATATTTTTGTTGTTTGACTTTATTTATATGACGTAGATTCAGTTTATTGTTTTGTGTGTCACGAGGAAAACAAACTAGACTGTGTCTCACTAACTACATGGAATGGAATACAAGCTGAACCGAGTGAACGTTTGTGTGCGTGTGTGTGTTTGTTTGCGCGCACGCGCGCGCGTGTGATGGATAGTTTGGGTTGGTGTACAGTCTCTCCAGTGATTTGTAATTCAGTCTCAGTAATGGCTTTCAGAAGAGACGTCTCTCTACTGTAAACTCTGATGTGATGCTCTTACATTGTGAATGAATGAATCACCACTCAAAGGTTTATCACTCAGTGATGCACAGGATTCTCAATCATACCTGATTCATCCACATCTCTGCAGAAAGCAATATTTAAATTTGTTAACTTGATAAGCACTCCTGAGATAGGCACAGGCTCCCCGTGACCCGAGGTAGTTCGGATAAGCGGTAGAAAATGGAATGGAACTTGATAAGCAACTTATTTTATTAAGAGCCAGTATTGACCTGCTGAAATGTATCTTTAGGGACAATATTTTACTTTTATGACAGCCTATTTTTCTAACCACATTTCATCTGTTTATTTATCAGTTTAATTAATTTCCTTAAATGTTCATTTCAAACAATGATTTAGGTCTCCTTAAAAATAACCAGGCAATTGTCTTCAAATTCATTTCCATTTAATTACAAAGGTTATATAAATGTTGAATGCTACTGTTTAAAGATGTAATCTTTGTAAATATTAATAATACAATTTTGTGTTGAATTTTATGTTTGAAATATGTTTGTCTTTATTAGTTGGCAGGATGTTGCTATATGGTTGCTAAAGTGTTGTGTTTTTACTGCAATGGTTGCTAGGGGTGCACTGGTTGCTGGGGGATGCTAGTGTGATGTTTATAAGTCTGAGTCCTGAACCAAATCTCTGTCTTGCATCTCTCTCGCATCTGAAGTATAAAGAGTGCAGGATGAGATGTGTAACAGATTCTTAAAATTTCAAATGTTTATTTTAGAAATGATTGCATGCAAACACCAGTAAAAATACAAAGCAAATGTGCAGTATTGACTTGTCAAATATCAAATATTGAAACGCAGCTCATGCAGTCTTCGCCAGTTCACTATTTAAAGAAATTGTACAGAACTCTGTTAATGTAATATTGTAAAGGACGTGTTGTGTGTTTGTACGAGTATAACGTGCATTTGTAGGACCGTTCAAATCCCCAGAGAGAGAGAAAATGCAAAGCCTTGCTATCCTCACACACTAATCTCTCGCTCTCGGTCTCTCCGTCTCCAACTGTATTGTTATGGTTGGAGGTCTCTGAGTGATTGTGTTGTTAGTTGGGCGTTACTCTTCCTTGATTATGAAATTTGTTCATATTTGTTATAGTACAGTCTTACTCATACTTTTCAGATAAAGTACAAATTAGTTGTTCCATGTACCACCTCATGACCGCTACAGAAAATCATACAAATAAACACTCCAATTAAAAGACTATAGCTATGAATCTTTATCTTCACTATCGTCCTCAAATTCGAATCTAGTACAAACCATTGTTTATGTAAAAGCTGTTTTCAAACTAAAGCTAAAACTTTTTCATGTTCTTCTAGTTAGTCAGCAGTAATAGTGAACACAAAGCTTTTCTGTAGTGTTCAGTATCTAGGGCTCTGTAAATTTCTCTTATGGGGGATTAACTAACTTTGTGTGGACTTAGACTTTACTGCAGTGGCTCTTGTCAAAGAAGATCGAGAGTGAGATCACAAGTGTCTGTCTGCTTCTGCTCTGTGTTGAGCTGCCCAACAGGCATCTAAGATACATCGACCAATGATAAATAAACAATCATTCAAACACGAATATATTAAAATTGCTCATAGGCTGAGATGTATTCTGTATTTATCTATCATGTATTAAACATTTGAAATTGTACTTGTAAACACATCAGATAAATACTGAAGATGTTTGTCTTGAACTAAAAATGTTATCTCTACTGGAGCAGACATGATTTACTATAAATGGGTCAGATAGATTTATTTTCAGACACTGGTGCTGTCTTTGAGAGTTAAGTGTGAGATATTATCTCTGGATTCTTCATCGATCAGGCCCTTCAGGAACAGGTTATGTGGAATAAGAGACATTCCAGACCCACTACTGGTCATTTATAAACCAGTTAAACCAGTTTAATTGAACTGGCAGTGTCTCAACTCTCCACAGTTATAAATGTGTATCTAATGCAGTTTGTTGCAAATATATGCACCTCATGCAGTTTGATTATATCCAACAACATAAGTTATATTTATTTATCATGAGAGCTCATCTGTCACATTCTTAATATGTTGTTTTCCTATTTTTCAGTGAACCATCACTTATGAAACTAGTAATTCATATTGTGTAAAAGTTTGCCATCTACAGGGCTGTAGAAGAAGTGCGATGAGAGAGAAAACACCACTTCTTCTCCTGCTGTGACCTGTTAAAAAAATAAATCATATCTTGCCTCTGCTGACAGATGTCTGTAATCTTAGCTTTGTCATAGTGGAAAATAAACTGATATATGAACGCCACATCTAACTCTCTTTCACTCTCCTAGGTATTGGAAAAAATGTCATATGTGACCGGACGGCCACACCGTTGGACGCCTTCCGCATGATGTCAGCGGCGCAGTACTACCCTAAACTGCTCAGCATCATGGGTAACGTGCTGCGCTTCCTTCCCGCCTTCGTCCGCATGAAGGAGTTGTTGGAGGAAGGTTACGTGGGGGAGCTGTTGGTGTGCGAGGCACAGGTGCATGCCGGCAGCCTTCTCGGCAAGAAATATAACTGGAGCTGTGACGACCTGATGGGCGGAGGAGGCCTTCACTCGGTGGGCAGCTACATCATCGACCTGCTGACGTTTGTGACCGGACGGCGAGCGGCCAAAGTTCACGGCTTCCTTAAGACTTTCGTCAAGCAGACTGACCACATCCAAGGCATCCGGCAGATCACCAGCGACGACTTCTGCACCTTTCAGATGGTGTTGGACGGAGGCGCCTGCTGCACCGTCACGCTCAACTTTAACGTCCCGGGTGAGTTCAGACAGGAGGTGGTGGTCGTGGGAACAGCCGGCAGGCTGACGGTGTCTGGGACGGACTTGTACGGTCAAAAGAATGACGGTGAGAGTGGGAAGGTGCTCTTGCTAAAAGACGACACTCCTGTGGGAAACGCATCTTTACCGGACAAGGCGTTCCGAGATATTCCATCTCCGTACCTCACCGGCACCATCTGCATGGTTCAGGCGATACGGCAGGCCTTCCAGGATCAGGATGACAGGCGCACGTGGGATGGCCGGCCACTTACGATGGCCGCCACATTTGAGGATTGTCTTTACGCTCTTTGTGTGGTGGACACCATTAAAAAGTCCAATCAGTGTGGTGAGTGGCAGAACATCGTGGTTATGACGGAGGAACCGGAGGTTAGCCCCGCCTACCTGATCAGCGAGGCCATGCGGCGCAGCAGGATGTCGCTTTACTGCTAATGCACCTCACTGGATCTAGTGAAATGCAAAGCGCTAGTAAAGTTGCACATTTTGTGTACAAATCCAGAGGTGAAAGTCAGTCACACAAATGGATTAGAACTGCAAACGTTAGTTTTATTTGTATACGCAAGACTGATACCCAACATCCACACACCTGCTGACAGTGAATCCATTCGCCTTTTCTTGTCGTGTGGACTTCATCTGATGGGTGTTTTTGTAACGTGTGTTTGTCTGGTTACAAGTGCATTGTGTGGCTGTTAGACCTCTTAGCGTATGCAATAATCTGCCTGTGAAAAGCAACACAACATCATACTTTGGTGTTACATAAGGTCTTCGTTCCCGTGACACTTGTATTCACAGAGCTGCGTGCTAACGTGCTAAATAAGTTGTGCTGTTCATTGTAGGTTCAGTTTAACGCTACACAATGTTCGTCTTGAGCTCTCCTCTAGTGCGCTTGTGTTAGCATGTTGAGCATATAATGTATTCACATGAACTCCAGCAGTCGACCGATAACATGCATGAAATCTGCTTTGTCAAAAACACGAAACACAAGAATATCGCTTCAGTATCGTTCAAACTGTATAGCTGCAATAAGTCATTTTGTTTATTACAAGTGTAAGTGTACTATAGTTTATAGTCATTGGAATAAGATTTGATGATGTGGACCAGTATCACGTGAGCTCTGTCTGATCCACCTTAGACCGGTTGCTTTTCAAATGGTTTTGATTTAGGACCGAGATTTTACATTCAACTGAGCAGAAAAGTTAACCATAATTGTTTTGCAGTATCGTGCAAAGATAAACAAATATCTCCTTTGAGTCAAACATTAAACATGCAAAAAAGTAGGATTTTGAGAGAATTAAATTAAACAAAATCAGATATTGAGCAAGTATATATAAAAACCACAGTAAGCGTATGATAATGATTTATGCTCTGAGCTGTTGTGTGGGATTTTGTTGGAAAAGTCAGTTTGATGTCTTTTGACTACACAAAGTAGTCTGCAATTTTTTTTTCAAGCACAGATGGCGATAGAGAGACAAACGTCACAGATCCTCACTGGAAACTGACAGTAAAATCATGATTGACTCAGATGTTGATGTGTTTATTTGATGTTGTTTATGTAGTCGGCTTTTAACATTTCCAGTAAAGACATTGGAGACAACAAGTGTATTCCATCACATTTATGCACGACCTGCTTAACAACATTTATTTTTTGCAGTTTGAATTATTTTCCTTTGGTTTGGTTGTCAGACTAGCAGATGTGAGCTGTTGTTTTTGACTGTTTCAGAACGTTGCAGTTCCTCAAGGGCTATTTTAATGCTTGTGGCTGAAAGCGATACAGGTACATCCACTGGGCATGCTCACTTCAATACCGCATAATATTTATCTCGCTGACAACAGTTAATTACTATTTCATTCTTATTGTAAGGTTAGGTTTAGGATTGAGGGAGGTGAAGGCGTTAGTTAATGTCATTTTATGGCCAGATTTTGCATCACTTCCGGCCGTAGCTGTATCCCTTCTAGCCACAACTGTATTTCATGCAGATTTATTGTGAAACATATATTTCACACATGCTAAAGGAACGTCATGTGAATATGTCTGGAGTCATTCTGAACATATGATGCATGGAAGAACTGGATTTTAAATTCAATCCTGAATTTTTTTGGTATTTGTGCATCGACAGATATGTTGATAAAAATGGTGATAACTGACCTGCAAGTCATATTCTGTAAATGTATAAACAAGATGTTTTCTGAGCTCCATCCGGCTGGAAATGTTGACTAAAATCAGTTTAGTGCGTGTAACATCTCAACGTGTTTGCTGTCGTTCATGCCTTTAGAATCACTGTGGATCTGCTCACTGTGTCATGACGGCTCTTCGGCAGCTTTATGACAAAAGACTTTAGAGAATTATTACTTGATATGTTTGTTATTTTTTTGTCATGGTTGTATATTTTAAGTATTTTTTGTGCTGCTTATAAAAACACCTGCTGAACATTACTGTAAACATGCCGTATGCAGTGTATGGATGTATTTATTATATCTTGAATGTTTCAGGAAGTGTTTGTTTTGAAACAGGAATAAGATGCTTTTAAATGTTAAGCTTCTTCAGGAAGTGATGTCACAAAGAGTCCAACAGAACTGTCCTGATTCCCTCCGAAAGGTTTGAGATGCATGTACAAGGAGAGTAAAACTTGAGAATAATTGAGTTCAAAGTTTTAATAATTGAGTTTAGATTACCATCTAAACAGATATTTGTAAGTTTCATACAATATTTATTTTATTGTGGCAGATTCTGATGTTTCCAATGATTTCGTGAAATGAAATCTGGTAGTTTGTGTCGGTTTTTTTTGTTTTGTATCTCTCATAAGCAGTCTTTGTATTAAGTTGTTCGATTGAACGTCTTTCCTGTGGGTGTCATCTCAAAATCAAATAAATATATTAAATCTTTTGTTAAATTTCTTCTTTTATTTCTGTATTTAGATTTTGAGATGATTTTATGGTGTTACTCAGTGTGAATGAATGATGTTTCAGGATCTTTATTATGTTTTAAAAACTTCCAGATGTGAAGAGGAAGCTATGGTGGAATTTGAGACGATTCATCACTGATTTAACATGGACAAACTCAACTGCTGATGTTTAACTTGCTTGTAACTGAACAAAATTATTTCATTATCTAACATAAAACTGGAAAATATGTTATAAATGGAAATGACTTTTCTTGTTCATGTATCGGAGTTTCTTTTTTTAGCTGTTGGGCAGCGTGTGCAGACACACATGTTTGTAAGAAGAATGACGATATTAAAAACAAATGTCTTGAATGTGTGATGCTGTGGATTTAATGTAAACTTTCACTTTAAACTTTGATGGAAGTTTAATCAATTAAAACTCTTAAGAAATGCTAATAAACATAATTATTTACTATATCACGGAAATTCACAGAATGTCTGGCTGATATTTCAAATCCATGAAATAAAAATATATGCTTTGCAAAAAAAAGAAAACATTTCAGGGCTGTTGAATTTTTTTTTTTTAGCAAAATACAATAATTTTTTGGAGGATATTTCATCACTTCTTAATTGCCTATACAGAGAAATATTCTCATGGTCTTTTATTTTATTCTTAACGTTTAGAAAGCGATAAATCAGTATTTCTGCTGCTGCTTTTACTTCATGCAGATTTCTAAATGCATTCTTTTGATATTGGATGGTTTACATCATTGTCTTAAAGTAATAGTAAAGTTCAATTACTTCATTCAAAATACAAATAGTTTGTCTTTTTAAATATTACTTTAGGGTGAATGTGACCCTTTAATCTTACTCCCATCACCATTCCTCGTAAACTTTAAGACAGTTGCCTGTCATTGAATAATAGACCATATCATATCAAGAGGTGGACCTGCTTTTGACCCTCAGCCTGTATCCTAGCAACCACAAAACCAAACCCAACCATCTTAAACATTAAACAAAGACCACTCCTGATCTCTGTCATTCTGTATGTGACCATCAGAACATAAATACAGTTTATAAATCTCAATTTCACAATGAACTCCTAATGGATAAATGATGTGAAGATTTGATCACCTGTAGAGTAAGTCCCAGTTTAGTTACTGGTTACTTGTATTGTCTGGTGTGTAACTATGGTGATCTTGTTGGAATGTTGTATCCAGACGAGAAAATAAACCCCCTCATGACAAACCAATATCTAATTTAAGTTCTCTTCAATTATTTGAGTAAATTATGCGTAAATAAATGATGCTTTAATATGAATGTAGTGTTTTTATCCCAATAGATATAAATAAATATAATTCTGTAGTCCAGCAATGAGAGAACAAACACGTGTTTAGTTTGCAGATGTTGCCCATCAGTGCTGTATTGCGAATGCTTTCTGGATGTTTTCAATGATATTTATTGTATTATATGTATATTGTGGACGCATGGACTCTTGTATATATTTTGGAGTGATGGACGTATGTATCTGTCCAGTAGTATGTACTGTACAGCAGCATCAGATTTGATATTTTCTTCGTCTGCTGTATGATGTATGTCAGAACTGACCCCGTGACTCTGTGTGATGTAAACTGAGACTCAATATCGGGCTGTTCTGAGAACAGCTGTCAGTGTTCCTCTGTGTCATATCTGTTCTCTTCACTGATCTGAATGTACATGACACAACACATGTGTGATGAAATGTGTCCCAGAAAGTCTCTGAGATGGTTTACAGTATCTGATGCTGTGCTTTCTATTAAATACATTCATATTAAAGACCTTGAAGTGTTCTGTACCTGTTTGTTTTCACCGCGTGTGTATAGTCTCAAAAGATGTTTCTCTGAACTATATTGTATCATAATATCTGTGTAACAGTGTTTCAGACCATCTTCTCGCATGATGTGATGAGTTTATCTGCTTTATACTGACCTCTAGTGCAAACACACTATATATTCATTCAACTCACAACAGCTTTTATTACTCACTCTCTAGGTTTTCTAAACTTGTACAAATTTCTTTGTTCGACTGAACACAGAGAAATATATTTTCGAAGAATGCTGTAACCAAATAGTGTATTTTTCAACAGTATGCATTTACAAAACATGACTGAAAATGTTTGTTTTTATTAACTGTACATCACATCTGAATCTTAAAAAAAAATGGATTTCACATTTAAATCTGATTTATTTTCAGTCTGTAAATCCCAGATCACAGTAACTCAAAATCCTTCAGTGAAAACTGCTTCACTAGATGAATCTGTTACTCTGTGTCATGGTTTTGCCATCTTGTCTTGTTTATTCTTGGTCCTGGGGGGGAGCCATGACATAGTCTAAGGTACCTCGTGGAGTTAGAGGTTTGACGTTAGAAATCCTCTCACTCTCTCTCCATGTCTCGTCAGTATTTCCCGCCATCTCGTTTCCTTGTTACCTTCCCATTAGTGTTTAATCCTCAGCACCTGGTCCCTAACAATTATCCTGTGTTTGTTCCCTTTAAAGAGTCCTTATGTTTCATTGTCTTGTGTGTGTCATTGCTGTCCGTACATGTCTGTACATGTCTGTACATGTCTGTACATGTCTGTACATGTCTGTACGATTTATTTTTCAATTTAAAAAACAAATGTTGCTCTTAGAGAGAGTTCGCCCTATATTGAAAGCTTGATCATGTATTAATCACTCTCCGGTTTTTCCAAACTTGTACAAATTTCTTTGTTTGACTGAACACAGAGAAATATATTTTCAAAGAATGCTGTAACCAAACAGTGTATTGTTCAACAGAACAAAAATGTTAATTTCTTTCTATGGTATTCAATAGGGTCCAAGAAGTTTTTGGTTATACACATTCTTCTAAATATGATCAGACCAAAGACATTTATATAGATTTGGAACAACTCGGGGACGAGTAAATGTCTTTCGTTTTTGGTTAAACTATCCCTTTAACTATTGAACAATAAAGAGATTTTATTTCCATTTTGAAGGGCTTTTTGCTTTTTATTTAACGGGATAAAAATTATGTTATATATAATTATATATATATACACACACATTTTCACTGTTATTTATTCAGTTCATCAGTTAGCATTCTGTGAAGCTCAATGCAACACTTACAGTTTTTTATATGTTTTTTTCCAACAAAGGTTTTCACAACAACCAAAAATGAAAGTACTGAAAGCATCGGAAGAAATCAACTCAATACTGTTGTAGCGTTTTTAGCTGCTTGTTAAATTACGGATGAGTTTACTCATCAAATAAGATTCTCCACCAGATCTATCAAGATCAAACATATATGAAATGAGTTGTTAAAACGTCAAATTCAGTCAAGGAATTAGTTTAGCTCAAAGGCAAATATGTATAATAATCGTCATTACACATACATATTTTACAATTCTGATTAGCAGTATAGTGATACAAATCCTATATGTATTCGTCCAGCAAATGCATCAATGATTTATACACTAACGTTATCTCATGACCATAAGTAACGTGACTTTACCAAACAAAATTTAAGAGCAGAGGTAGCATAGATCGAAACACAGTTTAAGTGACCAAGTTTGTGAGCGTGAACAAAGAGAACCCATCACAAATGCCTTTATGGGTTTTTATTAAACTCTACTCTACATGGTAAACAAAATGAAGACAAACAAATACATTAAACACAAATGCGCTAGGATGCGCAGAGAGAGAGAGAGAGAAAGTGAGAGGGCATGGCCGCGAGGCAGGTAAAACATGTCTGAAAACCATTAAAATCATCTTTAACAAAGAGGCACGATCTTAACGCAGCTAATCTATATTTAGAAACGGATACTTGCAATATTGTTGTTGGACCAATATCTGTATGCGCGTTGATGGAAATCTTGAATGGTTTCAGAATGCAGTCCTGTTGAAACGCTGAGTTTGGGTTCTGAGTCCAAAGTTCCATGGCCTAAACGGACTCCCCAGAGGGGAGTCCCTTGGAGTGTCTTCTCGTCCTCTTTCTTTTCCTTTGTTGATTCCAAAAAGTCCACTGAAACATGGTTCGGTGATGGTGTTTTAAATGCATACCTGCCCTGCCCCCAGATGGTCTGCGGGCCAATGCCATGAAAGTGAAAAGGGGGCCTAAGAAAGATCCTTTGTTTCTCATGGCACCTCATTTGCATAGCTCTGACAGTTTGGTCAGTTTGCGTTTAATACCTAAACTTAGTTATGGGCATAGTATGATGTGTGCTATGTTTTTTATAACATAGCTCATCATATAGGGAATTCAAAGATGTGTAGTTACATATGAAACATGCAAGGCATTGAACTGTGAACGTATGAATACGTCAAATGAACCCTGAATCAAAACTTGCATATCTAACAAATACAGAGTATATAAAATAGCACGAGCGACAACACACAACCTAGACATTTAGATAGATTTACAAAAAGGATAGTTTAAATCACATAAGTTCCTATTTGTCATAGAAATTTCTCTGGTTAGCCTCAGATGGTAAGTTAGAGATGATACACAGACTTAATTACTTACGCTTTGAAGTCTATGAGTCGTAAACATCCTACAGGGAAACCAAATGGTTATCACACTATCTTTGAGAGTTTAAACCCTAAAACCAGACCCCATGGAGCTAGGTCTGCTATGGTCTTTGAAGATGTTATCTTAATACCTAGACAAAAGGGAGTGAGAGGTTGAATGGCTTGATCCAGACACTACATATCCCCCCTTTCGGAAGAGGAAGTGCGAATGTAAACTTCAGCTGACGATGGATAGTTGGATCATGATGGTGGGATCACTGGAGGTTCCTATTGGTCCACAGGATCTCGACATACAGGCAGAGAATGCTCCCGAGTGGTCAGGCATTGTCTTTTTATTGGGTACCTTTCATCTTTTCGATCCTGCTTAGACATCAAGGGAGAGCACCCCTGCACCTGTTTGCTGGTTCTGGCAACAGGTTGGTTAGGGTGGGTCCTGTCTCCACAGAGATGCACCGCAGCAGTCATGGATGAAGCAGCAGGTGGGATGGAATGTTGGCTTCCACGCAAATGCCTGTAGTCCTGTGTCATGGGGAGGGGTGTTGTCTACATATCCCCAACCGTCTCAAGTAGCTGGGCAAAGTTATGATACCAAATCTTGTTACTCACTTCACTTTCCTGTTGTGAATCTTGCCGGGTGCAGCATGCTCTCTGGCCTTCACATGTTCTGCAGTGATTGCTGGGCAAAGGCTGGTGTCACACTCCGGGGTCTTTCATTGAAGTACTGGTGAGCGGTGTAGGACAAGGTTGGGGTCTCATTGCTGGCCCTGGCGATGTTGTGGTGGTGCCGTCTGAACTCAGGCTGTGGTAAGAGCCATGTTCTGCTGGTGCTTGGTTACCCTCCTTTCGTTCTGGTCACGCTGTCAGTTTAGACCAGTGTTTAAGGCAGTGTTTGGCAAGTCCAGCTTTCAGATGGAACTCCGTTCAGCAAGGGTAAATCAGGCATGTGGTGAAGCGCAGGTGCCATTTGGTGTGTACATGGCACCGTCTTGAGCGCTCGTTTACATGAGTGGGCAGTTCTTTTAACATTTCACGAACCTTGTAGGTGGTGTCCTGTGTAGCCCAGGATGCAGCTAGCTTGGGATGTAATGTCATGTGGTTCTGTGAGTGGGGCCACATAGTTGACATTAGTTCTGCATCCTTGTCTTTTGTGACGAGCAGCTGTAGCACTGGCCGTTGATGGCAGGTGCAGGGCGTGGTCCATCTCCTTGGACTGGTAATCCGCTGTCATGCTCTTCATAAAGACATTGTTCAAAATCTTTGGTAACTGTACTCACTTGTACAGTATGCATGCTGCAAAAAGCTGACTTATTCAGTAACTAGGGGGTGTGGCTTCCAGAGTGGGCCATGCTCCACGTATTCCCTTGAATATGTGTGGTTGAAGGCTTGGTCACACTGTGTGTTGAGCTGAACAGTGACCCCTTTTGGTGAATGCAGGTACAACAGTCTAATTTATTCACCAGAGTGCAAAACTCTGGGCTGTTCTAGTAGATCGTAGAATGTTCTCGCACTTGAGAGGGCCCCCCATGGGGCTGTGAGATTAGCGAGAACCAGGAAGTAGCAGGTTCAGCATTGGTTATTCCCTTTCAAGTTCAAGGCACAGGTGTCCTGGGCCGTTGCTGTGGTTGACAGGCATAAGTCCAATGGAAACTGCGCGCACTTGACAGAAGAGGAAATGTCTGAAACTGGTGCTGTTGGAGAGAGAGTGTGAACAGTGTAAAGCTGATGTCTGAGATATCTGCCCATGGTTCCTGTAGGGTGCCATGTTCATCTTGTAATAGGATGACTGTCTCTGTGGTCGACCAGCAGGTTACAGAGATCTGGACATTTTTCTCAGACGGAGGGCATTCAAAGAGGTTGTTTGTTTCACATGCCACTTGTGGTCAAAAAGAGTCTGATTTGGACTTTAAATCCTCCTGTTGAGGTTTCTTGTGGAATCAGCTCCTTTGATGTCCCCAGGATCTCTGCTGTCTCAGACGTAGTTGCACTGTTCTTTTGCTCTCTGGGGAGGTGTCATCCATGGTGTTGAGATGAATTCCTCGATGACTGTTGGGCCGGAACGGGTCAGTGGCTCCTAGGTTGCCAGCTGGGTTTCCACAGGGCGCCGTCTTACGAGTTCGAAGAAAGTGGTGACACTGTGTTGTCTCAGGGCATCCTGTCTGGTGCTTGGCTGTTCCCGGCAGGCTGTAACATCTGCTGAGTCTCTGCTGAAGATCTGCTACTGTGGTGGACTCTCCATAGTCAGTTCTTTGTGATGTGCAGAGATAGGCAGGATTTACACAGTCTTTATGGAGGCGGCGCTATGTTCTCTGTAGTTCCGCAGATATCAAGTGATCGTGGCGGAAGAAGGCTGTAGCGCTTGGGTTGTGACTCAAAGTGTGATGCGGATTTCTGAGGGAGAAGAGTTTTGCTTTGAAGTCTTCTTCCCTTTTGGCCGGTTCTGTCGTCTGACATAGGCTCACATGCTGGCTGTAGCAGATGTGTTGTAGCTGCTGAAATCCGCTTTGACAGTATCTGACTGCTGGCATAGGATGCTGTGGTCCTCTTGGCGGGAGGTGATCCTAAGCAGGTGATCTGTCTCTTGTGATCACAATGGGCAGTGTTAATGACTGAGAGTCAATGTTTTGCAGGTAGGCATTTGTTGTGGCCTCCTGCA
The DNA here is from genome assembly GCF_015846415.1 of Triplophysa dalaica. NCBI lineage: Eukaryota > Metazoa > Chordata > Actinopteri > Cypriniformes > Nemacheilidae > Triplophysa > Triplophysa dalaica. Next base: position 18,372,412 of record NC_079564.1, on the reverse strand, counting down.
GTGTTCATGGTGACAGCATTTAGTGGTGACAGCTGTCATGTTTCTGGCCAGCTTGCTGGGGTCTGTGGGGCCATGCAGCGTGTGTGTCTGCAGGTTCTTCTGGATTGTTCCTGCCCCACCCCTCTGTGTTTGCTGGCTAGAAAGGTGTGAACAGTGGGGTTTCACCCACCCCCCTTTTCGGAGCTTTGGGCTTTTAGCTGGGGGACACGACAGGGGAGAATCTGTTGCATTCACCTGTCTGTTCACACTGTAGTCTGCAAGCTAAGTTCAGTTCATTTTGATTCCGTTGCTGAGTCATGGCTTGGACTTCAGCATGGACTGCTTGCAGAGGGCCTTTATAGGCCTTGGCCGTGGCATTGGGTTGCTGTCTGCCGGGGCCATTATAAAGAGCTTCTGCATCTTGGAGTTTTCCTACCAGCTCCTCTCTGGCGTCTGCTCCAATAGCTCTCTTTGCTCAGTCTGTGTTGCTAAGGACTCTTGTAGCTTTTCATCTCCTCCTGTAGCTCCTGGTCCTCTTCATCCTCTGTCGTTTGCAGGTCCAGCTGGTCTGGGCGGTTCTGCAGGTGCTTCTGGCTCTAGTAGGACGATCTGGTCGGGGGCGTGGTCACCGATGATCCTGGCTGTGCACTTCAGATGAGTTCTTGGCTCTCTGTAGTTGTAGCTCTGGTTCAGATCGTGGTCCATTCGCCGGATTAGGTCCTCCGACCAACTGCTCTCAGCGCAGTTGCCGTGTGCCGATGTTGGTCCCAGGCAGGAGTCCATCGCAGCGCTTTGCCTGGTCTCTAGCTGGACTGGCAGGTGACAGGATTGGATGGTCTGGACAAATTGAGACACAGGGGAGAGAGAAAGGCACAAACAGCAAGATGCAAGTCCGTACAGATCTACTGAGCTAAATATGTGGGCTATGTGTTGAATGCTTAACTGAGTTGGTCAGTTAGTGACGCAAACTAAACGCTTATTATCCTAGCCGTGAAGGCGGGGACGGATAATTGTGTGGGTAAACACAGGAAAATTATGAAAAACGTTGCTGACGAGTTTTACCTATGAGGTCATTCTGTGACTTAGGCTATTCGATTCATCAACATAATTACCAAAAATTTTACTGATGTTCAGACAGGTTCAGTCTCTGATAAGAAGAAAAACAAAACCACATAAATCAAGAGAAAGAGAGGTTAGAATAGAGAAAGAGGGTTTCTTCTTCACTTGGGAGTTAATCCCAAACACCTTAAAGAGTGCAATCTGATTGTTTTGATCAAAGTTTAAATTCAATTAAGTTGGTTTAATTAAAATTCAAGTATTATCAAATACAATTCTAACTGCAAGGAAGAGAATGTTAGCAACCCTGATTCAAATAAAGAAAAATCAAATCATCAAAACAAAGTGGAATAATATTAATTATTATTATAGTTTGTATATAACAACAAATAATAAATATTCTCAAATACAGTGAACCGTAAAATAGCAGAATAATGAAATCATAAAATCAAACAAAAGGAGAGACTGGCTGAGACTTCACACCTAGCGTTGCCCAAACAAAAGGGAGAAGTGTTAAGACACTTTAAGACAAACTGACCTCTAGTGTTAGTAGAAGGTTAAACGTCTTCTGCCGGACTTCCGGTTCCACAACTCTGTGTGGAATTAGACTTGCGTTTACGCACAGTTTCTATGGCGACGAGTGTAATTTAATCGCGTGTCTAATGGCTAGTGTCAGTTTACTGAACACGGGTTCATGGCTTTTCAACCTACACAAACAATAAACACACAATACTACACTTTAACTGACTAACGGGATTTCTTCGCCGTCCTGAAAGTTATTTGTGTACTTGGTCGGGATTCTTCGTCGACCGTAACATAAAACAAAAACACACAATACTACACTTTAACTGACTAACGGGATTTCTTCGCCGTCCTGAAAGTTATTTGTGTACTTGGTCGGGATTCTTCGTCGACCGTAACATAAAACAAAAAACACACAATACTACACTTTAACTGACTAACGGGATTTCTTCGCCGTCCTGAAAGTTATTTGTGTACTTGGTCGGGATTCTTGTTAAACCCCCCTTTAAATAGTAAAACTGACCCGGAGTTATTTACTAATAAAATCCGCTGGGTTAAGCGAATGGGAGAAACATTATCAGCTAGCTACACTGATTGTTCACCCCAGGGAGCGCAATAGCTTAGTTCATTAGCACTGGAATTCACATCAGTAACACCTAAAGCTATGCATTAAAAATAAGGCCTTTGGTAAGATGAGGGAGGAACATCGCTCGCTCTGTCTTCTTCGCTCTAAAAGAGGATTTCTTCGCTCAATTTAGGCGGTAAAATAATAATACAGTGCGCTATAAAGAGATTTCTTCGTCTTTATGCTGTCACTAAATCTTTAACAGAGTTTGAGGTTTTCTTTGCGAGAAGCTCAAGAGTCTGCTAAGGATAGGTGGGCGGGTCCCCACCTTCATTCATACATATCAAAGTGCAATTTAACAGAGTATCTGGTTTCAATAAACACACATAAAAACACACATGAATAATCACTGAGTTCTGCTCACAAAACAAGGTTTAAAACTGCGCCCGCATTCTCTCCACCAATTTATGTAGCGTTTTTAGCTGCTTGTTAAATTACGGATGAGTTTACTCATCAAATAAGATTCTCCACCAGATCTATCAAGATCAAACATATATGAAATGAGTTGTTAAAACGTCAAATTCAGTCAAGGAATTAGTTTAGCTCAAAGGCAAATATGTATAATAATCGTCATTACACATACATATTTTACAATTCTGATTAGCAGTATAGTGATACAAATCCTATATGTATTCGTCCAGCAAATGCATCAATGATTTATACACTAACGTTATCTCATGACCATAAGTAACGTGACTTTACCAAACAAAATTTAAGAGCAGAGGTAGCATAGATCGAAACACAGTTTAAGTGACCAAGTTTGTGAGCGTGAACAAAGAGAACCCATCACAAATGCCTTTATGGGTTTTTATTAAACTCTACTCTACATGGTAAACAAAATGAAGACAAACAAATACATTAAACACAAATGCGCTAGGATGCGCAGAGAGAGAGAGAGAGAAAGTGAGAGGGCATGGCCGCGAGGCAGGTAAAACATGTCTGAAAACCATTAAAATCATCTTTAACAAAGAGGCACGATCTTAACGCAGCTAATCTATATTTAGAAACGGATACTTGCAATATTGTTGCTGGACCAATATCTGTATGCGCGTTGATGGAAATCTTGAATGGTTTCAGAATGCAGTCCTGTTGAAACGCTGAGTTTGGGTTCTGAGTCCAAAGTTCCATGGCCTAAACGGACTCCCCAGAGGGGAGTCCCTTGGAGTGTCTTCTCGTCCTCTTTCTTTTCCTTTGTTGATTCCAAAAAGTCCACTGAAACATGGTTCGGTGATGGTGTTTTAAATGCATACCTGCCCTGCCCCCAGATGGTCTGCGGGCCAATGCCATGAAAGTGAAAAGGGGGCCTAAGAAAGATCCTTTGTTTCTCATGGCACCTCATTTGCATAGCTCTGACAGTTTGGTCAGTTTGCGTTTAATACCTAAACTTAGTTATGGGCATAGTATGATGTGTGCTATGTTTTTTATAACATAGCTCATCATATAGGGAATTCAAAGATGTGTAGTTACATATGAAACATGCAAGGCATTGAACTGTGAACGTATGAATACGTCAAATGAACCCTGAATCAAAACTTGCATATCTAACAAATACAGAGTATATAAAATAGCACGAGCGACAACACACAACCTAGACATTTAGATAGATTTACAAAAAGGATAGTTTAAATCACATAAGTTCCTATTTGTCATAGAAATTTCTCTGGTTAGCCTCAGATGGTAAGTTAGAGATGATACACAGACTTAATTACTTACGCTTTGAAGTCTATGAGTCGTAAACATCCTACAGGGAAACCAAATGGTTATCACACTATCTTTGAGAGTTTAAACCCTAAAACCAGACCCCATGGAGCTAGGTCTGCTATGGTCTTTGAAGATGTTATCTTAATACCTAGACAAAAGGGAGTGAGAGGTTGAATGGCTTGATCCAGACACTACACTGTACATCACAGTACTTTACTTTACAGTACAGTACAGAAAATGTAGTAACGCAAAAATAAAATTACACTAATGTTAATACAGCAAAACAGGCCACTTGTGCATGTGGGATTATGGATCCTGCTGTCTGTTTGGGTCTGCTCACAGGTTCTCATCAACATCACAAGCGATATTTTCTCCTGCTAGGCACGGGGGTTGACCTTACCCCAATGTTTTCTCGATCATACACACGCCATCTCCAAGCGAAAATATTTTTTTCGATAGGGTTTAGAAATGGCGAGTAAGGGGGCAAGTAAACAATTTCGAATTGATCAAGGTTGGTTAACCAGTACCGGACCAGAGCAGCGCGGTGAAAACTAACAATATCCCAGACAACAACAAACCTGGACTGCTCTGATCTGTCCTGTACAACTGCGTCATGAAGTGCACTGAGAAATGTGAGTAAATCTTGCTCTCCCTGCCTCCATGCTTGCAAAGTTCAAGTGGCTCAACTGAGGCCTATTTGTGGCTGGCTGATTGGTGTTCAGTTTTGTAACTAAGTATTTTAAGGTGTGTGTCTAAGTGTTTTCAATCACCCAATATGTTTTGTATTTTGAATAGATGTTTTTCCCAATGATACCCATGAGATTTCATTTATGAACGAAGTGACTTATGTATGAAATAGTGTGTAGTGTGCAGGAGCAAGTGTGTTGCAGTATTGCAACCAAAGTGCGCTTTTTTTAAGGTATGGGTACACTGTGTTCATGGTACAGAAACAAAAGTTTCAAGTTTTGTTACTTTGGTCTAAGCATATGTCTATAGTCTTCAAGCAAAGTGCAAAACTGTAAACTCATTCATACTAAACTTGTGTCTATGCACAAGAGAGATTTCAGAGGTTTATCAGATTTTAAGTGAGGAATGATCAATGTGTCTCACACTGCTGTATCAGGACTTCCAAAGACTTAAAGAACATCCACTGACTCACATGAATGATTTTATTTTATATTTTATGAAGACTGCAGCCACTGGTCACTGTTTGTCTTGTATATAAAACAGAAGAGTTATTAAAGGATTAAATGTATTTAAGCTGCTTTTAACTCTAAATAATCTTTAGCTGATAGAAGACATTTATTATTTCAATAAATGAATGTGAGTGATGAGATGAGAGTGATTGTGAAGTGATGAATATGAAGGAAGCTCACGTCTCATCTGTCAGTCAAACTGAAGCGTCTCAGAAGAGAGAATAAAGTGAGAAACAGTGAAACTGAAACTCAGATTTGCATTATCAGGATGAGAGATTCTGTTCCTCTCACAACAGAGAAGATGTTTGATGTTCCTCTAACACAATCAACACAATAACACACAACAACTACATAACACACTCACAATATACTCTACACATTTGATTTAGTTCTCTCATACTGATTTTATTTTCATATTTAATTTTTTTTATTATTTTGATTCATTACAGACTATCATACTGCATATAAGAGGTTACTGCTGGTTTGGTCTCGTGTCAGTTTATCTGCAGATGTGTTCATGCTTCATTGACTGGCGTTTATTTTTATAGAATTGAAACCGTGAAGCAACAAATCACACAACACATTTTCAAAATTAAACGAGGTTAAAGAAACCAACAAAATAAAGTTTTATTTCTCTTTTATTGAAGTTTAACAAAAGAAACTCATCAGTGAATGAACGAAAGACATGTGAATAGAAAGCCACTGTTGTGAGACATGAATGAGAAGAAGAGAGCAGAAGACAGAGGATCTATTGAGAACACTGATCTCTCTTCACTTGTCCAGTGACTGTCTGGTCTCCTCGTGTGGCCTCACAGCTCACTGAGACGCTCTTGATCCAGTCGTGTTCAGAGAGAGTCAGACTGCTGCTCCAGCTGTACAGACCGTCCTTCTGCAGGAGTCCAGCGCTGTTCTCCTGAGACCTGATGTTCCCATCCACCTTCCAGCTCAAGCTCCAGTCTGAAGGGAAGCCCTTGCTGACCACACACATCAGTGTTGCTGTCTGCTTACTGGAAATCTCTTCACTGGACGCCGGCAGGACCGTAACTGTAGGACGAGTTACACTTGATATAGACACGACAGGGCAAAAATTGCCCAATGAAAAATAAACAGAAATGTTTAATAAAAATTTTTTTCCTGTTCAATCTGACATTTTTGAATATATAAAAATGTTATACAAACATACCACAAACATATTTAGAAAGTAGCATACAAAAGATTTAGAAACTTCCCGACTTAAAAAGAAAAAATATATTTCCCTGTCAGCATGTAACATTACATGTAAATTAGTAATTCAACACTTGAATATACGATTCCTGTAGTTCAAATGGCACAGCATGACGTTTGCATTAATTGAAGAAAACACACAATATGACCAAATTTAAAAGTTTATGGCTATCAAAGATTGGCCAAAAACAGTCATAATAAAAGTCTGTTAAAAAAATATCATTGAAGATTAGAATGTCAACTGTGCTAAATACGGTTCTAGTCCATTACAAAGGAGGAACACACCACAGTGATAGAAACTAATAGAGCAGCTGTACAAAAACCTCTGAGCGCTTCACTAACTCTCAATCATATAACAAACACAGCAGAAATTCATACACATTACAGTCTTATTTATTTAACTGGTTATTTACATTAAGAGACATTGTAGAAAAATAACAAAATGTCAAAAATTCAATGTTTGTTGTAATCCAGTTTATGTTTGTCTTGTGATCATGTCAGATGTGAGTAAATACTGAGAGAGCAGAACAGCAAACAAACATAATTGAATTTAAAACCAATCAACATTTAACAGGAGACACAATACAAAATCACTCGACTTTATAAAATGCGATTTTTTTTTTTTGTAGATCTGATATCTGTGTCCTGTTCACAAAGGACAAAACAATTTGAATGTGATGAGAGAATTAATTAAAAATATCAAAACTTTAACACAAATGGGTCTATTGTGTATATAATGGTAAAGGTGTATGATCTTTACACTTTCATTCACATTTTACTGCTTCTATAAGTCATATCTGCTATATTTAGTAAGAACATTGTCATTGTGTGTTTGCATAATGAGCGGATGCGTCAGAGCTCTGAGAGTGTTTATAGAGCTGTGAGTTTAACACTTCACAACTCAACACAAACACACAAAACATCAACAATGACCTTCATCATCAGCTTCATCTGGCCACTTTTATTCTCTATACAAGGTACAATTTTAAACATGCATTTACAAAACATGGCTGAAAATATTTGTTTTTATTCATTGTACATCACATCTGAATCTGATTTCACATTTAAATCTGATTTACTTTTCAGGGTGTAAATCATAGATCACAGTAACTCAAAGTCCTTCAGTGAAAACTGCTGCACCAGATGAATCTGTTACTCTGAACTGTAGATTCAGTTCAACTCCAGGCTGTAGCCCACACTGTGTGTCCTGGTACTTACAGAAACCTGGAGAAGCTCCTAAACTCCTGATATATCTGACCAACAGGCTTCAGTCTGGAACTCCATCTAGATTCAGTGGCAGTGGATCAAACAAAGTTTCCTTTCTGTCGGTCTCTCGACGTTGTGTCGAGAACGACTGATGGGGTTCGCCCTTGAGAACCAATCAACTCTGACTACTATAGAAAAGGCCAATGAAATTTGGCGAATGAAATTTGCATGCCGGTCTCCGCCCCCGGATATCCGGTATAAAAGGAAGCCGGCGTGCAGCATTCATTTACCTTTTGTTCTTCAGAGCCTTCTCTCATGACTACGAACAAAACGAAGTCAATGAATTCGTCTTCTACATTGCCGGATCTACAACGTGTTGCAGCGGATCGTCCCTACCTGCAGCGACCTTCCCCTGGGTGTCTCGGCGGTTCCGGAGGTGTTAGAGATTTTTTCTAAAAAAGTCCTTTTCAGGACTGACTGAGCATTCTCCAGCGCGGCATGTCCCGCTGTTCTCTTGGGTGCGGCACCCTCATCGAGGAGGGGGATGGACACGATCGCTGCGTTAGGCGTCTGGGTGTCCACTGCGGGCAGATTGTCATTTAGAAGTTGCGGTCACGGGTGGCTGTCTTCCTACGGGAACCAGCCACCATTTCGTCTGCTACCTGGGCTGTGACATCTGTGGCTACGGCACCGATGCCCACCCACGTTAGCAGCGTTAGTGATATGGGGAACTCTGCGAATGTAAACCCGCAAGCCAAGTGCTCACGGGCCGATCGCACCCCAATTCGCTCTTCTGATTGTTCCCCAACCGGCGGTGGCATACCGTCCGGATTCTCTCGCACACACTCGGAAACGATGTGTCCGCCCGCGGTGTCCGCCCGCGGTGCACCTGTGCCGCGGACGGCTACCACCTGGGGGGAATCGGCCACGCCTACCGCCCAAAGCGCGTAAGACTTCGGCATCACTGGTGTCGAAGGCTTGCGATGCCGCGGGCAAGGATGCCTCCTCCTCTCATCCTGCAGGTCCGCCAGGCCAAGGCGTTGAGAGAGCTCCAGGGGGGTAAGGCCGACTCGGGTATAATGCAGGACCCCCGTGCCGCCGCTGACAGCACTCTACGGGCGACCAAGGCGGCGGCACGGGCCCTGGGTCGGACGATGTCCACGGTAGTGGTCCAGGAGAGACACCCCCGGCTATACCTTGTGTAGAAGAGTGACACCAAGGAAGTCCGCTTTCTTGATGCACCCATCTCGCAGGGTGGGTTGTTGGTAACACCGTCGAGGACTGCGCTCAGCAGTTTTTGACGGTGAAGCAGACAGTGGCAATTAGCCATATTTTTTTCACGCCGCGACACGGTCGCCTAGAGGCCTCCGAGATCCCGCGTGACGACTGCTTCCGTGCAACCCAGGACCCCTTCAACATCGGCTCCAGTTCCTGGCGCCCACTTACTCGAAGAGTTTTTCCGTTCTCCCCGGGTGTACTTGCAGCCAATCGCACACTACACTGGACTTTGCTCGGCGAACTGACCTCACACCCTGGCGAGGTGTGAGGTCGTACACATACGACAGCAGCAGGTAAAAAGCCGGAGCCAACCTTCCCCCGCGACAGATGGTTAGCTCTGCCAGCCGACGAACCACCCCCTGGGGCAGATTACGAGGCACGTTGTGGTGACGACGGACGCCTCGCTGCAGGGGTGGGGTGTAGTGTGCAACGGGCACGCAGTAGCGGGGCGCTGGACGGGCCCCCATCTGCGCTGGCATGCAATTGCCTAGAGTTGTGGGCTGTGCGGCTTGCGCTGAGAAGGCTCCGGCCTCTAGTGCAGGGCCAGCACGTGTTGGTCCTCCGGGACAGCATGACAGCCGTAACGTACATCGCCAGGGTGGCGTACGCTCACGGCAGCTAACACAACTTGCCCGACGCCTCCTCCTGTGGAGTTAGCAGGTGATCCGCTCCCTGCGGGCCACACACATCCCAGGCAAACTGAACCAGACAGCCGTCGCACTCTCTCGTCAGTATACGCCTTGCGGAGAGTGGCGACTCCATCCCGGGTCCAGCTCATTTGGGTGCTGTTCGGACAGGCACAGATAGACCTCTTTGCCTCCCGCGACACCACCCATTGTCTGCTTTGGTACTCCCTGACCGAGGCCCCTCTCGGCACAGATGCCCTGGCGCTCAGCTGACTCCCAGGAGCCTCCTTGCACAGACACTGTGCAAGGTCAGGGAAGAGGAGCACCAAGTGTTATTGGTCACACCGCACTGGTTTAATCACACTTGGCTTCAGAGTTGATGCTCTCGACAGCGACTCCCCATGAACCATTCCCCTGAGAGAGGACCTGCTCTCTCAGGGGAAGGACACGTTCTGTCATCCCAGGTCAGACCTGTGGAACTCCCATGTCTGGTCTCTAGACGGGATGAGAAGATCCTGAGATGGCTACTCCCCCTATATGGCTGAGACCATCACCCAGGCTAGGGCCCCATCTACTAGGCGGTTACACGCCTCTAGACGGTGCCTCTTCTCGTCCTGGTGTCTTTCTCAACGAGAAAGACCCACTCAGGTGCTTGACCAGGATTGTGTTCCCCTTCTCACGAAACTGGAGACTAACATCTCCCCTCCAGACTGGAAGTGTATGTAGTCGCTATTGCCACTCATCACGAATCAGTTGATGGAAAGTTTCTAGGGCAACACGACCTGGTCACCAGGTTCCTAACGGGCGCGAGAGGGCGGAATCCGCCTCATCTCCGCTCCATACCCTCTTGAGAGCCCCTCGGAGGTTCCGATCTTCCTCACCTGAGTAAGACGGACCTCCTGTTTGCGCTCGCTTCCGTCAAGAGGGTAGGGGACCTCCAAGCATTCTCTGTGTCCCCGGATTGCCTTAAATTCGGCCCTGGCAAACTCTCACGTTATCTTGAGACCCAGGCCTGGATGCGTGCCCAAAGTTCCAACTTCTCCCTTCGGGGACCACAATCTGTAAAATTCTATTACCAATTAAAGGCGCTGTTGTATTCGGTTACAGGAGGGTGTTTGTAAAAGATTACAGTAATACGTATGTATGTTTTCACTAGTGTTTGTAAGAGGTATTTCAGTAATATGTGTGAATGAATTTCACTAAGTTCGATCGATGTTTTTATTTCACTAGTGTTTGTAAGAGGTATTTCAGTAATACGTGTGAATGAATTTCACTAAGTTCGATCGATGTTTTTATTTCACTAGTGTTTGTAAGAGGTATTTCAGTAATACGTGTGAATGAATTTCACTAAGTTCGATCGATGTTTTTATTTCACTAGTGTTTGTAAGAGGTATTTCAGTAATACGTGTGAATGAATTTCACTAAGTTCGATCGATGTTTTTATTTCACTAGTGTTTGTAAGAGGTATTTCAGTAATACGTGTGAATGAATTTCACTAAGTTCGATCGATGTTTTTATTTCACTAGTGTTTGTAAGAGTCATTTCAGTAATACGTGTGAATGAATTTCACTAAGTTCGATCGATGTTTTTATTTCACTAGTGTTTGTAAGAGGTATTTCAGTAATACGTGTGAATGAATTTCACTAAGTTCGATCGATGTTTTTATTTCACTAGTGTTTGTAAGAGGTATTTCAGTAATACGTGTGAATGAATTTCACTAAGTTCGATCGATGTTTTTATTTCACTAGTGTTTGTAAGAGTCATTTCAATAATTATGGCCTAAACGGCCCCTCATATTTATCACCTGCATGTGCTTCCACCATTCATGATTTCACGTAATACGTAGTTACGTTGAAAACTTGCATGTTCAACTTGTAAACACTGACTAGGTTCTTCCCCCAACATCAAGCGTGACCTTTTCAACGTAATTACGTATTTTGTGAAGTCATGGACGCGTATCGCAGAACAGAGCAAGGTGAGCATTTGTATTTTGTAAATGACCGATCGTTTCGGTAGACAAGACCCTTCTTCATCGTCTGGTATGGTTTAAAGCCATTTGAAGCTGCACTGAAACTGTCATTTTGACATTTAACCATTTGGAGTTCATTGAAGTCCACTATACGGAGAATAATCCTGAAATGTTTTCATCAATTACCTTCATTTGTTTTCGACTATAGAAACAAAAACATATTGGATGACATGTGGGAGGGTAAAGTATCATGAAAATTTATTTTGAAAGTGAACTACTCGTTTAATTCTCTTATGTTTGTATTTTAAAAGAGTTTCTTGTATGTATATTTGAGTAGAGATAAGATATTTCTGTTATGTGAACCACTGCCCATAATTGAATTAAGTTAGTGTAAAGTATTATATTTTAGTGTGATCTTTACACTTTTATTCACATTTTACTGATCTTTACGTCATATCTGCTATATTTAGTAAAAACATTATCATTGTGTGTTTGCATAGTGAGCAGATGCTTCAGAGCTCTGAGAGTGTTTATAGAGCTGTGAGTTTAACACTTCACAACTCAACACAAACATGCAAAACATGAACAATGACCTTCATCATCATCTTCATCTGGACACTACTATTATTTTACTACATTTTACGTTTGAATCTGATTTTTTTCAGGGTTTAAATCCCAGATCACAGTGAGTCAAAGTCCTTCAGTGAAAACTGCTGCACGAGATGAATCTGTTACTCTGAACTGTGGATTCAGTTCACCTCCAGTCTGTAGCCCATCCTGTGTGTCCTGGTACTTACAGAAACATGGCTCCTAAACTCCTGATATATCTGACCTACAGGGTTCAGTCTGGAACTGGTCAATTCTATTACAAGAGAAAGTTATGAAGACTTTAACCTTTTAAAAGTACTTGAGTATAAAAAGTGAATTTCATTTATGTCAGCTCATCGTTTAATATGTGTAACGGTCCTGTCTGCCCCTTTGTGTTCCCCTGCTTGTTTTCCCTGTGTTTTCACTCTTTGGACTTTTATTCACTGCATCTTTTAGTTCTGGACTCCATTACCCAGAACTCTGTGCACTGACTAATTATCTCTGATTACAGTCACACCTGCACTCAATCAGCCACATCACATATATTCACCACTCTCCCATTTACTATTGTCAGGTCTTGTTGCTTCATGTTCCAACATACTGTATTTACATCAACTTCCTTGGATGTTCCTTTGTGTATAGTGTAACAACTCTATAGTGTGGTTAACTATGTTACAGTGACAGGTCGCTCTAAGGACCTGATATTGGACCAGTGTCTAGGTTCGGTTACAGGAGGGTAAGAATCAAAACACTCAAGACACAGGATATGCCTAATTATATGAATGTATTTTGATTGGTGCAAAACAATGATAATAAAAGCAAATGTGAAAACCACAACAACAATGAAATAAAAATAAATCAAATGAAACAATTGTCCTTTTAAATCCCTTGCTGTTCTTTTAGATATCTTTTGAGCTCTGTTCACTATTTACTTCTAGGCTTTAAGTTATATTTTAGTCGTTTAGTTTCTAATTTTAGTTATAGATATTTAGTTCCGCTAACTTTTAGTTTAATAAGAGCTTTTGTTATTTTGGGGTTTAGTTCCTCCTCACTCTTTTAGTTCCCACTCATAAAATGATTAACCAAAATTAAAACAAAATGTGAGGAAGTAAATTACATTAAATCACAATAGACAAATCGAAACAAATTGAAACAATTAAATTTCTCAACAGTATAACAGTCGATTACTCCTCAATAGAAATATTATTTTTGTCAATCAAAGTGTAAAATATGTAAGTGTGTGCAAAGAGTCTTTGATGAAGGTTGTATTGCGACAGTCAATAGTGCAAAAGGATCCACGTCGGGAAAAGAATCTGATCCTTCCGATCAGAATGTACAATGAAAAAAAACGGATTCCACCTGTTTAGTTGAAAGCACTACCGGAATCTTCCGTTTGCGTTCCTCTCAAATCACTGTGGTTCGGGTGGGTAGGCTCGCCATCTCGATGTCAAAGGGTTCATCCAATCGCACAAAAAAACCTGACCTGTTCACACAAACAGCGTCTTAAGCATCATACACATTTGCACACCATTTCTTTTAGAACAACGCAATGTATACTCTTTACATTCATCAATCAACCATCTATATATATATATACACATGAAAATAGTATTTAAATACTCTTTTTCAACTCGTCATCACATATATAACATACCAGAATATGTCAATTTGTACAATATAACATTTAAGTGCTTAAATGGAATATTTTATCACCTTTCACACTTCTTCTGAACTATTTCACACTTTAAACACTTCAGAAACATTTCAAAACCTTCAATAAACAAATATAACATCCAGTTTTCAGTAAATTGAACAATATTACTCAAAAACTCACCAAATCCGGGGGTATTATATGTTTGATACCCGCATGGATTTACAGGGGTTCGAATCAGAAATTGTCAGTGGTAATATCGCAATCTCGTTCTAAAAACAACCCAATATAATCAAATAATAGGTCTACAGCATAATATATATATCATATTATACAGATATTAGAAAGGATTATTTAGATATCTGCCTTGGATTGATCTTGGATTTTTTCTCTCGCTCGCGATCAGCAAAATGCGTTCGCGTCTTACTGCTCCCGCGTCTCGTTTCTATGACGTCACGCGCAGTCGCAGTTTAAACTGAATATATCATTTCAGCATTTAGTCATTTTATTATTTATTATATTAAACTGCAATGACTTTAAGCAACATTCTATTTAATCCTTTTTACAATATGTTAGAATTATAATTATTTGAAAATTATATTATTTTCTTTCTGTTTCTCATATAGCAGGATTCTAACCTGTGTTACACCCTCCCCTCTTAAATCTATGCAAGTCCCTTTGGATAGCTAAAACTTAAGGCTTTAGGGCTTGGGGGTCTTACTGATTTGGGCTGTTCTGCAAGGGATTCCACAAAAGCAGTGTTCAGTCCTTGAAGCAGGGATTGGATAATGGATATCATTGGGTTCCCAATTTCCGGGTAAGTCAGTCTTCTTGACTTCTGCTTCACTCTTTTGGACCTTCTTAACTGAATTTCATCCTCACTTGTGATATGATCCGTTTCTTCCACAGGTTCAGTAAGTTCAGCAGATTCAGCTCTGCTTCTCCTCAATGGAACATCAGGTACACTTTCCTCAACTTGGACAGCTGGTATGTCATTATCCCTCTTATTTCCATAAGGTACGTCCAGTGTTTGCTGTTCTACTTGAGGTAAGTGGTTTCTTTCTTTCAGGTTCTCTTTTACAGGTCCTGTTCCACAGGATGAAGACTGAGTTTCGGGTAAGTACTGAATATCAGGTAAGAGTTCTACTTCAGATGAATCGTTTCCTTTGGGTACATTTCTTGCATTCGCAGTCTCTGAACCATGACTTTGGACAGATGTTTGAATTTCAGAATCAGAGTTAGAAGAAACATCTTTAGGGTTCCTGACCACATTGTACTCTCTGATGAACCTTTGTGTCGTAATGGCTGGGACTCCAGAGAATTGCGGTACGTAGTCATCTTCATCAGAACTTTGATAGTTTCCCTGACATTCATCAGTTTCCTCATCCCTATTTTGTCTGGTCAATGGTGTTTTCTGAGGCTTTGTTGCATTAGTTTCATCTTCCATCAACGGAGATAAGAATCCACAAGGTAACAACAAATCCCTGTGTAGAGTTCGTAAGGGACCTTCTTGTCTCTCGGGTTTCACTGTATAGACAGGTAATTCACCAGCACGACTCACTACAATGTGTACCACAGGATCCCATCTGTCAGCTAATTTGTGTTTTCCGCGTATTCTCACATTTCTGACCAGGACACGGTCACCTTCCTCGAGAGATGACTCGGTTACTCTACGGTCGAAACGGACTTTGTTTCTCTCTGCAGATTTGGCAGCATTCTTCTGAGCTAATTTGTAGCTCTCTTGAAGATGAGTTTTCAGTGATTGCACATACTGTGAGTGGAATTTAGGATTGTTTTGACCCACTGTAGTGTTGAAAATCAAATCAACTGGCAATCTTGGTTGTCTTCCGAACATTAGTTCATATGGTGTGAATCCTGTCGTTTCATGTTTTGTACAATTGTAGGCATGTACAAGTGGTTTCACAAAGTCTTTCCATCGAGCTTTCTCCTAAGTCTTCAAGGTACCGAGCATTCCTAGCAGCGTGCGATTGAAACGCTCGACCGGGTTCCCTCTAGGATGATACGGTGTAGTTCTGACTTTTCTGATACCAGCAATTTCACAGAGTTCTTTGATCGTTTTGGATTCAAAATCAGGTCCTTGATCACTGTGGAGTTTTTCAGGCATCCCATAATGCACTATGAACTGTTCCCATAGAGTTTTAGCTACTGTTCAGGCTTTTTGGTTTGGGGATGGAATTGCGACTGCATACTTGGTGAAGAAGTCTGTTATTACCAAGATGTCTTTGGTGTTGCTACGGTCAGGTTCCAACGACAAAAAGTCCATGCACACTAACTCTAGTGGCCGGGTTACTTGGATGTTAACTAGAGGAGCGGCTCTTTCTGGCAATGTCTTTCTGCACACACAGCGATTACAGGTCTTGACTTTATTTTCAACATCCATGGCCATTCTGGGCCAATAGAATCGGGACCGGATGAGATCAAGTGTCCGTTCTATTCCCATGTGACCCATATTATCGTGCAGACTCTCCATGATCATGGCTCTTAAGTCAGGTGGTAAAACAAGCTGGTAAGTTGTAAAGTCTCCAACGGCTCTTTTGCGATAGAGAATACCATCCTTTAACTCAAGTCTTTTCCATTCTCTTAACAGGAAAGGAAGTTCTGGAAGCTCACGTCTTAGTACAGGTAAGACAGTACATCCTGACTCTAATTGAAGAATTATTTCCTGCATGGCTGGATCATTTCTCTGTTTTTCTTTCAATTCCTGTTCTGACATGCAGGGAACAATGGACAATCCTTCCATTTGCTCATAATCTTCAGGAATTGCGTCGGGACTCATGGAAAGTGACTCAACAAGAGTGATACAATTACTGTCACCTGCTTGACATAAGGAATGTTTTTCACAGACAGCTTGGATTGCATCCATGGAAATGGAGATGGAATTGACCGTTTCAGGTGAATGGTACAAAGTAAACTGGCGTATGAGATCTTGTTCCTTTTGAGATGTAGGATCATTCACCAGATCACCATGCGGTCTTCTCGAAAGTGCATCCGCATCGAGATTGTTCTTTCCAGGTCGATACTGGAGAGTAAAGGAAAAGGTAGACAAAGCAGCTAACCACCTATAGCTTGTTGCATCTAACTTGGCTGAAGTTAAGACATAAGTGAGGGGGTTGCTGTCTGTAATCACCTTGAAATTGCTTCCATAGAGGTAATCGCAGAACTTTTCAGTAACTGCCCACTTCAAGGCTAGGAATTCCAGTTTGTGAGCAGGATACCGGGCTTCACTTCTTGACAATCCTCTACTGGCGTACGCAATTACTCGTAGCACTCCCTCTTGCTCTTGGTAGAGTGCTGCACCTAGTCCAGTGGTGCTCGCGTCTGTATGTAGCACATACGGTAACCCAGGATCTGCGAATCCTAACACTGGTGCTTCGGTAAGTTTTGAGATGAGTGTTTCAAATGCTTGCTGACAGTCAGTAGTCCAGCGTTCTCCAAAAGGTACTTTGGGATCAAGGTAAGTCTTTTCATTACTTTTTGTCCTGCAACTTTTCTGAAGCGGAGGGTATCCTCCAGTAAGTCCATTCAACGGCTTCACTACTTTTGCATAGTCCTTGATAAATCGCCGGTAATAACCGGAAAAACCCAAGAAAGAACGCAACTCTTTCAAGTTTTTCGGACTTGGCCAGGTCTTGATGGCTTCTATTTTCTGGGGATCCGTCTCCACACCGTTTTCTGAGACGATGTGACCGAGATACTTGACTGACGTCTGGAAAAACTTGCACTTCTCCAATGAAAGCTTTAATCCATAATCTTTCAAACGTCCTAAGACATGAAGAAGACGTCTTTCATGCTCTTCTAGGGTATCTGAGAAGACAATCAAATCGTCCAAGAACACTAGGACTTCTGAGAGGTTGATGTCGCCCATGCATTTCTCCATCAGCCTTTGGAATGTGCTGGGAGCGTTCGTGATACCTTGGGGCATCCTATTAAACTCCCAAAAACCTAATGGGCATACGAAAGCGGTCTTGGGTTTGTCTTTCTCTTCTAGTTCGATCTGATAATACCCAGATTTGAGATCAAGCACTGAGAACCACTTTGAACCTCGAAGTGCTGAAAAAGTTTCCTCCAAGTTGGGTAAGGCATATGCATCCTTGATGGTCTGCGTATTCAGCTTGCGGTAGTCGATGCAAAGTCTTATATCGCCGTTCTTCTTCCTCACTACGACGATAGGGGAAGGATAATACCAGCATCAAGCAATTCCTCTAGATGTCTGCGGACAGCTTCAAGATCGTTGGGATGGATCGGTCTTGCTTTATGCTTGAAGGGGGTTTCGTCGTGTAACTTGATGGTGTGTTTCACTTTGTTCGTTTGTCCAACATCCATGTCGTGCAATGCAAAGACTTCGGGCATGGCGCGCAGTTTCTGAGTGATTCTCTTCTTCCATTCTCCTGGCAAACTGGAATCACCAAAGTCAAAGCAAAGTTCTTTGTTGGGTTCTGCTCGGACATTTGATACTGAACAATCAGACTGCACAACGTTGTGTGACATCACTTTCTGCAGTGCATGAATGTCTGCAATCACACTTTTTCCAGGGATGATGATATCATGCTCTGTCTCGTTCTTCAACACCACTGGGACTTTACGCGA
Organism: Triplophysa dalaica; assembly: GCF_015846415.1. NCBI lineage: Eukaryota > Metazoa > Chordata > Actinopteri > Cypriniformes > Nemacheilidae > Triplophysa > Triplophysa dalaica. The sequence goes on along the minus strand of NC_079564.1, from coordinate 18,354,183 downwards.
TGGATGCTGAGGTAAGTTGAGTAAACAACTGGCAACTAACAATCCTCCTGGAAAAGGTGAATACAAAGGAGGTTCCATCACAGCCCATCTTTCAGCTACTTGTCCCTTTACACTGACCACTCCTTCAAGAACAACATTTTGACCTGCAGGAACAACAGTAGGGGTAACATCAGGAAGCCTAACGATTCCTATGCTGCTGTTTACTTTCTGCTGGCGTCTGTGTTCGATGGTCTGGATCATAGCTTTGTAACCAAATGGAACGGCTTGACAGACTGAATCATTTGTTTCAAGGTGCTGGTCATATGCAAGATCCAAGGTGTTCGTACCTATAAGCACCTTTGGTTGCGCAGTGCCACCCGTTTCTGGAATAACCAGGGCAAGAGTAGACACTTCAACGTCGGATCCAAGAAAGTCTCTGGGGAATGCAATTTTCCTTCAACAAACCCCAGATAAGGTACTGCTTGACCATTAGCTGCTTCTATTTCCAGCAGATTGTCAAGAGATGTTATGCTCAGTCCAGGCAAATGTTGCTTGTAAAACGAATGGGAAATGGTGGTCACTTGAGACCCTGTGTCAAGTAGACAAGAACAAGGTCTCCCTTCAATGTTCACTTGAGCGGTGCATTTCGTACCAATCAATCCTTTGGGTAGACCAACTGGACGTTTTTTTCCATGGGACTTCAAGTTGCTCATGTTCACTGGTCTCTTGAGACTATTCTGACAAGTGACAGCCCTCGTACGTCTCACTACCAGGGCTGGGCGGCGTTTAAAAATTTTGAGGTATTTGAACCATACTCACTATCCCATAGGACTTGGCGTTCTTTCCACTGCTTTCTCTTATCAGCTACAAGGGATGGGTTTGGATCATTTTCACAAATCGGAACAACATGTCCATCCTCACCACATCGAAAGCAATAGCCTGGCTTAGGCCTGTGAGGTTGCCTATGGTCAGCTGTAGGAGGGTCTTTGCGAACTTGTGTGTTTGTTTGCTTCGATCTACTCGAATTGCTCTTGGACTCTGGATTCTTTTGTGTTCTGAGCTTTGTCATTTGACTCTGGAGCTCTGTGACTTGTTGCTTTAGCTCAAGAACAGCGTCGCTTGACGGCAACTCACTTTGTCTTGTTGTCTTGCTCTTTTGCTTAGCAAGCTGGCCCTGAAGTTTAGCGATTTGTGTCTTCAATTCGGCCACTTCTGTATGCTCTGACACTTCATTGTGGTTCTGATCAAGAGGGTTAGCAGTGACGACATGGGAACTGGCTCATTGTCTTTGTACTCCTAAGTGCTGCTTCATGCGACTTTCTTTGGTGAAGTATTTGTTCTCCTCACTGCGTAACTGTAGAAGTAACTCAGGAAAAGAGGGTGTTTTGCTCTTATGCTCAAGCCGAAGATTAGCTATTAGCATGTCATCCCAACAGCCTCGACAGAATTGTTTTAGAAGCTGTCGGTCGGCCTCATCAGCAAGAATACCGCCTCTTTTGATCACTTTGAGAAGGTTAGTGTACAATCGTTGCAAGTACAAAGAAGGTTTTTCTCCAGCGTTTTGCAGTGTGTTCAGAAACTTGGCAAAGAGATCATCACCGTCCTCCACGGTGTCGAAAGCGGAATCTAGGACATCAAGGTAAACAGCAGGTAAGGCTTTTCCACCTAACTGCTTGACAATCTCTGACGCTGGTGGCAGAAGGCTGTCTAAGATTTTCCTGGAACGATGCAAGTCAGACAATGAAGGATCTTGGAGAATTAACTCCACACTGTTCCGCCAAGTGTCATAATCAGCTTCGCCACTAGGGCGAGGAACTTTGCCTGAGAACACACTTAGCCTGAATGACGCACTAGAGTTCGCAACCCCATCACTTTTCACAATGTGTTCAATGATCATTTTCTGAACTTCAGGTGGGTTCACATCTTTTGTCTCAAGTGTGGGTGAGAAACTTCCCATACTAACTCTTTTGTCTGCACCAGAGTTCCATTTCCCATCTGGATGCTCAGTTCGCTTGGTTGGAAACGGAATGTCAGAGGAAGGATTATCAGCCATTTGAGATGACTCAAGATCATTGGCATCAACCGGATTGTCAGCGACATCAGTTGCGTTTGCAAGAAGTTGCTCTTTCAAGAGATCGTCGAAAGTTCTGCCACTGAGCTTGGCTATTCTCTTGAGTTCGGCAAAATAGTGAGTTGTAGCACTCTCTGTTACTGCTGACGTGTAGATACTTGATAGAAGCTTTACATGGTAGTCAACATCATGTGGGCTCTTGAAAGTGTAAGGCAACAGGGGTTTGAGATCCACTAATGCAGAGCAACTGCTGTACTCTACAATGACTTCTCCATGATCAGGCGATTTGGGATCGTCTATGGTGAGGTGTCTATGGGTAGTACCATATTTGTTGAGGAAGTCAGTTAGATCTTCGTCAATTTCTGTGTTGGTCAGTCCACTAATTATTACTGCGTTTTCAATTACAACGTTTTCAAGCTCAATTACTTCCATTTTGACTCTATTTGCACCACTCTGTTTGATTTTTCCTTTTTTTTTTTGCCTTTTAAAATTTACAACTATACCACTCCTGGCTGGCTCGCCACTTCTGTAATAACTCTATAGTCTGGTTAACTATGTTACAGTGACAGGTCGCTCTAAGGACCTGATATTGGACCAGTGTCTAGGTTCGGTTACTTGAGGGTAAGAATCAAAACACTCAAGACACAGGATATGCCTAATTATATGAATGTATTTTGATTGGTGCAAAACAATGATAATAAAAGCAAATGTGAAAACCACAACAACAATGAAATAAAAATAAATCAAATGAAACAATTGTCCTTTTAAATCCCTTGCTGTTCTTTTAGATATCTTTTGAGCTCTGTTCACTATTTACTTCTAGTCTTTAAGTTATATTTTAGTCGTTTAGTTTCTAATTTTAGTTATAGATATTTAGTTCCGCTAACTTTTAGTTTAATAAGAGCTTTTGTTATTTTGGGGTTTAGTTCCTCCTCACTCTTTTAGTTCCCACTCATAAAATGATTAACCAAAATTAAAACAAAATGTGAGGAAGTAAATTACATTAAATCACAATAGACAAATCAAAACAAATTGAAACAATTAAATTTCTCAACAGTATAACAGTTGATTACTCCTCAATAGAAATATTCTTTTTGTCAATCAAAGTGTAAAATATGTAAGTGTGTGCAAAGAGTCTTTGATGAAGGTTGTATTGCGACAGTCAATAGTGCAAAAGGATCCACGTCGGGAAAAGAATCTGATCCTTCCGATCAGAATGTACAATGAAAAAAAACGGATTCCACCTGTTTAGTTGAAACCGGAATCTTCCGTTTGCGTTTCTCTCAAATCACTGTGGTTCGGGTGGGTAGGCTCGCCATCTCGATGTCAAAGGGTTCATCCAATCGCACAAAAAAAACCTGACCTGTTCACACAAACAGCGTCTTAAGCATCATACACATTTGCACACCATTTCTTTTAGAACAACGCAATGTATACTCTTTACATTCATCAATCAACTATATATATATATATATATATATATATATATATATATATATATATATATATATATATATATATATATATATATATATATATATATATATATATATATATATATACATACACATGAAAATAGTATTTAAATACTCTTTTTCCACTAGTCATCACATATATAACATACCAGAATATGTCAATTTGTACAATATAACATTTAAGTGCTTAAATGGAATATTTTATCACCTTTCACCTGAACTATTTCACACTTTAAACACTTCAGAAACATTTCAAAACCTTCAATAAACAAATATAACATCCAGTTTTCAGTAAATTGAACAATATTACTCAAAAACTCACCAAATCCGGGGGTATTATATGTTTGATACCCGCATGGATTTACAGGGGTTCGAATCAGAAATCGTCAGTGGTAATATCGCAATCTCGTTCTAAAAACAACCCAATATAATCAATTAATAGGTCTACAGCATAATATATATATCATATTATACAGATATTAGAAAGGATTATTTAGATATCTGCCTTGGATTGATCTTGGATTTTTTCTCTCGCTCGCGATCAGCAAAATTCGTTCGCGTCTTACTGCTCCCGTGTCTCGTTTCTATGACGTCACTCGCAGTCGCAGTTTAAACTGAATATATCATTTCAGCATTTAGTCATTTTATTATTTATTATATTAAACTGCAATGACTTTAAGCAACATTCTATTTACTCCTTTTTACAATATGTTAGAATTATAATTATTTGAAAATTATATTATTTTCTTTCTATATCTATAGCAGGATTCTAACCTGTGTTACAATAGACTTGGATGTTCCTTTGTGTATAGACTTGGATGTTCCTTTGTGTATAGACTTGGTTGTTTCTTTGTGTATAGACTTGGATGTTCCTTTGTGTATATCTTATGAAATAAGAACAAGCTGTTCATCACATACTGTAAAACAAGTACTGATGAGAAATTCAGATAAGCAAATAATTAGGGGTATACCAGCTTAAACCTTTCTCTTTGAGTCTATCAATTATTCACAACATGTTGAAGACATGGATGATTGAGATGTCATGTGATGTGATGTCCAGAGGAAGTGATTTTGAAAAAAAGAGAAAATGTTGACAGGTTTGTGTTGTTGAAGTGTGGACGGCTCTGTGATGTGAACTTCTGTTCTACACACAAGCAGAAATCACCATGAGCTCATACATCTTCATCTGGACACTGATCATCTTTATTCAAGGTACATCATTTTGGTTTTACTCACTAAACTACATCATATCACTTCATGTGATGATTGTCATTCAGTCATAAGTTGAATGTAGATGTTGTAAGTGTGATGGATGTTTGAATCAGTTACAGATTGTCAAGCTGAGATCACAGTGATTCAGACTCCATCAGTGAAATCTGTTACAGTAGGAGAGACGGTCACTCAGAAGTGTAAAACCAGCAGAGATGTGGATTGTTGTTACAGCATCAGCGGTGGCAAATCTGGTTCAGCTCTTAGTTGGTATCATCAGACACCTGGGGAAGCTCCTAAACTTCTGATATATTTTACAAACACCCTTCAGTCTGGAACTCCATCTAGATTCAGTGGCAGTGGATCTAAAACAGATTTCACTCTGAGCATCAGTGGAGTTCACACTAAAGATGCAGGAGATTATTACTGTATGAGTAGACACAGCATCAGCGGTAGATATGTGTTCACACAGTGATAAAGAGTTGCACAAAAACCTCCATCAGTCAGACTGACACTGACAAACTTGATTGATTCTACAGCCGTACACAAACCAGTTGAAACACAAACACATCCTTTCAGAATTTCACAGTTTTTCCCATTTAATCTTGGGTGTGCGTACTGCGAATCACTGAACTTCAGTTAGCAGGCCGTCTGCAGAGATGGACAATAACTAAATATATTTAATAATAATAATAAGTCTTTACATTTATAAAGCGCTTTTCTGGACAAACGAAGCGATTTACATGGAAGGGGAATCTCCTCAAAAACCACCAGTGGCATACTTCTCTTTTGAATATTTTTTTTCTGGAAACTAGTGACTTTAACTCCACTAAATGCCTAAAAAGTTCTTGAATTGTATATTCTATTCTCCAGAACTTTATAACATGTGGCAGCTCAGAGGATTAAGGTTACAAATATATTGGAGTAAATGAAGAAACATTTTTTTTTTTTTTACTCGTTTAATGTCAAGAATGTCTACATTTACATTTAGTCATTTAGCAGACGCTTTTATCCGAACCGACTTACAGGTGGGGTAAACCATGGAAGCAATTGGGACAGCATAAGGACAACAAAAGGCATAAGTGCAATCAAAAAAAGGGCTGGTCTCATATAGCCTATATAACATATATACAGAGCTAAATTCAATCCATCCATCTTCTTCCGCGTCATCCTGGGCCGGGTCGCGAAACCCACAGCTCATGACCCACAGCTCATGACCGTAGGTGAGAGTAGGAACGTAGATTGACCGGTAAATCGAGAGCTTCGCCTTGCGGCTCAGCTCCTTCTTCACCACGACAGACCGGTACAGCCACCGTATTACTGCAGAAGCTGCACCGATCCGTCTGTCAATCTCACGTTCCATCCTTCCCTCACTGGTGAACAAGACCCCCAGATACTTGAACTCCACTTGAGGCAGGAACTCTCCACCAACCTGAAGTGGGCAAGCCACCCTTTTCCAACTGAGAACCATGGCCTCGGATTTGGAGGTGCTGATTCTCATCCCAGCCGCTTCACACTCGGCTGCAAACCATTCCAGTGCATGCTGAAGGTCCTGGTCTGATGGGGCCAGCACGACAACATCATCCGCAAAGAGCAGAGATGAAATCGTGTGGTCCCCAAACCCGACACCCTCCGGCCCCTGGCTGCGCCTAGAAATTCTGTCCATAAAAATTATAAACAGAACCGGCGACAAAGGGCAGCCCTGCCAGAGTCCAACATGCACCGGGAACAAGTCTGACTTACTCCCGGCAATGCGTACCAAGCTCCTGCTCCGGTTGTACAGGGGCCGGATGGCCCTAAGCAAAGGGTCCCATACTCCCAAAGCACCCTCCACAAGATGCTGCGAGGGACACAGTCGAATGGCTTCTCCAAATCCACAAAACACATGTGGTTGTTGGTTGGGCAAACTCCCATGCACCCTCCAGCACCCTGGAGAGGGTATAGAGCTGGTCCAGTTTTCCATGATAGGGACAAAAACCACACTGTTCCTCCTGAATCCGCGGTTCTACCATCGGCCGGATTCTCCTCTCAAGTACCCTGGCATAGACTTTCCCGGGGAGGCTGAGAAGTGTGATCCCCGATAGTTGGAGCACACCCTCCGGTCCCCCTTCTTAAAAAGAGGGACCACCACCCCGGTCTGTCAGTCCAAAGGCACTGTCCCCGACCGCCACGCGGTGCTGCAGAGGCGTGTCAGCCAAGACAGCCCCACAACATCCAGAGACTTGAGGTACTCAGGGCGGATCTCATCCACCCCCGGTTCCCCTACCACCGAGGAGTTTCTTGACTACCTCTGTGACTTCAGCCTGGGTGATGGACGAGTCCACCTCCGAGCCCTCACCCTCTGCTTCCTCAATGGAAGACGTGACGGCGGGATTGAGGAGATCCTCGAAGTGTTCCTTCCACCGCCCGACGATATCCCCGGTCGAGGTCAACAGCTGCCCCCCTCCACTGTAAACTGCGTTGGTAGGGCACTGCTAACCCCACAGTACGTTTGGGTTTGCCGAGTCTGTCCAGCTTCCTCCCCCGCCATCGGATTCAACTCACCACCAGGTGGTGATCAGTTGACAGCTCCGCCCCTCTCTTCACCCGGGTTTCCTCCCAACCACACCCCTCCAGCTTCCACTGCCCACGTGGGCTTTGAAGTCCCCCAGCAGAACATCGGAGTCCCCAGTCGGAGCACTTTCCAGCACCCCTCCCAGAGTCTCCAAGAAGGCCGGGCACTCTACACTGCTGTTTTGCCCATATGCGCACACGACAGTGAGAGACCTATACCCGAAGGCGCAGGGAACCGACCCTCTCGTTCACCGGGGTGAACTCCATCACATGGCGGCTGAGCTGGGGGGCTATAAGCAAACCCACACCAGCCCGCCGCCTCTCACCATGGGCAACTCCAGAGTGGTGAAGAGTCCATCCTCACTCGAGGAGTGTGGTTCCAGAGCCCAAGCTGTGCATAGGGGTGATCCCAACTTCCTCACACACAATCTCAGGCTCTTTCCCTGCCAGAGAGGTGACCTTCCATGTCCCTAGAGCCAGATTCCGCGTCCAGGGATCGGGTTGTCGAGGCCCCCTCGACTGCAGTCCGATCCACTAAGCACCGGCCCCTTATGGTCCCTCCTGCAGGTGGTGGGTCCACGGGAGGGTGGCCCCACATTGCTCCTACAGGCTGAGCCTGGCCAGACCCCATGGGGGGAGGCCCGACCACCAGGCGCTCGCATACAATCCCCAACCCCGGGCCTGGCTCCAGAGTGGGGCCCAAGCTGCGCCATGCCGGGCGACGTCATGGTCCTCAAATTTAGTGGCATCATAATGGTTTTTTGATCCGACGGTCTGACCCGTCACCCTGGACCTGTTTGCCTTGGGAGACCCTAACAGGGGCATATAGCCCCAGACAACATAGCTCCTAGGATCTTTCGGGTACTCAAACCCGCAAGACCTGATTTTGCAGAGTTCGACGCGTTTCTGGGTCCACAAGGGAGGCCCTTCACCTCCAACGGTTCAACCAATCAGCATCATCAACGTCACCTCTTTGAGTTTGAGCGCCGGTTTTCGTGCAACGACGGTTTCTGATTTTCGCCTTACAAGACACAACGCTCCACATTCGTTTGGTGCAGGCAAGGTAAGTTTATAACTTAGTGCATTTTAAATCCGCACCTGCTCAGCATAAGGTTCCTTATTGTTTTATAGTTGTATTATGGTTTGTGTACTGACGCTAGCAATCGCATAGACTGCCATATGAGGCGTTAATCGTCCAAACAATTTTCTATCGACTCTGCTCGCATCAAATTCAAGACTCTGCTCCTGGACTACAAGACCACTACTGGTTCGGCACCACCTTATCTTAAATCGTTAATGCAGACATATGTACCCGCCAGATCCCTACGCTCTGCAAACGAACGACGTCTTGTGGTGCAATCCCATAAAGGTAAAAAATCTCTCTCGCGCACCTTCTCCGGATCTGTTCCACCTATGTGGAATGATCTGCCCACTGCTACAAGATCTGCAGATTCTGTAGCCATCTTTAAGAAACGCCTGAAAACACATTTCTTCCGCCAACATCTGACTGATCTGTTCTGAATCTTTTCTTCTCTACTCTTTTCTTCTCTACTCTTAATAAAAAAAAAAAAAGTATGAATGATTGGTTCCGTTTACTGTGTTAGGTTATATGAGACTAGTCTTCTTTTTGATTGCACTTATGCTTTTGTTGTACTTATGCTGTCCTAATTGCTTCCTTTATCTACCACACTTGTAAGTCGCTTTGGATAAAAGCGTCTGCTAAATGACTAAATGTAAATGTAATGTCTATCGCATCTCAATTTAGCGATGGATTAACAAGTAATGCCAACACTAGCTAAATGCCCTTATTAAATGTAAATCAGCATCCGAGCCCGTAACTGTTTAGCCGCACAGTCCGGGAGTTATTTCCCCGCGATCGTGTCACCGGATCTATGTTGCACATTTTTATTTGTTCATGTGGAAGGCGATATTCTTTTTACAAATCTTCACTGATAGAGTTGGATCGATGATAATTGAAACGATAAAATATATTTTGCTGATCTGGGGACAGCATTGTGTCGATTCCGAGTCATCTTTCACTTAAATTCGTAATATAAACAATAATTGATCAATGGATTCTAAATAAAAGCAGTTGAACTATCATATGCTTGTGTTCATCTAGGGTCATCATATTTCTGTGTTGATCCAGGGTCTTCATATTTCTGTGTTGATCCAGGGTCTTCATATTTCTGTGTTGATCCAGGGTCTTCTTATGCCTATGTTGATCCAGGGTCATCGTTTGCCTGTGTTGATCCAGGGTCTTCATATTTCTGTGTTGATCCAGGGTCTTCATATTTCTGTGTTGATTCAGGGTCATCGTTTGCCTGTGTTGATCCAGGGTCTTCATATTTCTGTGTTGATCCAGGGTCATCATATTTCTGTGTTGATCCAGGGTCTTCATATTTCTGTGTTGATCCAGGGTCTTCATATTTCTGTGTTGATCCAGGGTCTTCATATTTCTGTGTTGATCCAGGGTCATCGTTTGCCTGTGTTGATCCAGGGTCATCAAATTTCTGTGTTGATCCAGGGTCTTCATATTTCTGTGTTGATCCAGGGTCTTCATATTTCTGTGTTGATCCAGGGTCTTCTTATGCCTGTGTTGATCCAGGGTCATCGTTTGCCTGTGTTGATCCAGGGTCTTCATATTTCTGTGTTGATCCAGGGTCTTCATATTTCTGTGCTGATCCAGGGTCATCGTTTGCCTGTGTTGATCCAGGGTCTTCATATTTCTGTGTTGATCCAGGGTCATCATATTTCTGTGTTGATCCAGGGTCTTCATATTTCTGTGTTGATCCAGGGTCTTCATATTTCTGTGTTGATCCAGGGTCTTCATATTTCTGTGTTGATCCAGGGTCATCGTTTGCCTGTGTTGATCCAGGGGCATCAAATTTCTGTGTTGATCCAGGGTCTTCATATTTCTGTGTTGATCCAGGGTCTTCATATTTCTGTGTTGATCCAGGGTCTTCATATTTCTGTGTTGATCCAGGGTCATCGTTTGCCTGTGTTGATCCAGTGTCTTCATATTTCTGTGTTGATCCAGGGTCATCATATTTCTGTGTTGATCCAGGGTCTTCATATTTCTGTGTTGATCCAGGGTCTTCATATTTCTGTGTTGATCCAGGGTCTTCATATTTCTGTGTTGATCCAGGGTCATCGTTTGCCTGTGTTGATCCAGGGTCATCACATTTCTGTGTTGATCCAGGGTCTTCATATTTCTGTGTTGATCCAGGGTCTTCATATTTCTGTGTTGATCCAGGGTCTTCATATTTCTGTGTTGATCCAGGGTCATCATATTTCTGTGTTGATCCAGGGTCTTCATATTTCTGTGTTGATCCAGGGTCTTCATATTTCTGTGTTGATCCAGGGTCTTCATATTTCTGTGTTGATCCAGAGTCATCGTTTGCCTGTGTTGATCCAGGGTCTTCATATTTCTGTGTTGATCCAGGGTCTTCATATTTCTGTGTTGATCCAGGGTCTTCATATTTCTGTGTTGATCCAGGGTCATCGTTTGCCTGTGTTGATCCAGGGTCTTCATATTTCTGTGTTGATCCAGGGTCATCATATTTCTGTGTTGATCCAGGGTCTTCATATTTCTGTGTTGATCCAGGGTCTTCATATTTCTGTGTTGATCCAGGGTCTTCATATTTCTGTGTTGATCCAAGGTCATCGTTTGCCTGTGTTGATCCAGGGTCATCATATTTCTGTGTTGATCCAGGGTCTTCATATTTCTGTGTTGATCCAGGGTCTTCATATTTCTGTGTTGATCCAGGGTCTTCATATTTCTGTGTTGATCCAGGGTCTTCATATTTCTGTGTTGATCCAGGGTCATCGTTTGCCTGTGTTGATCCAGGGTCATCAAATTTCTGTGTTGATCCAGGGTCTTCATATTTCTGTGTTGATCCAGGGTCTTCATATTTCTGTGTTGATCCAGGGTCTTCATATTTCTGTGTTGATCCAGGGTCATCATATTTCTGTGTTGATCCAGGGTCTTCATATTTCTGTGTTGATCCAGGGTCTTCATATTTCTGTGTTGATCCAGGGTCTTCATATTTCTGTGTTGATCCAGAGTCATCGTTTGCCTGTGTTGATCCAGGGTCATCATATTTCTGTGTTGATCCAGGGTCTTCATATTTCTGTGTTGATCCAGGGTCTTCATATTTCTGTGTTGATCCAGGGTCATCGTTTGCCTGTGTTGATCCAGGGTCTTCATATTTCTGTGTTGATCCAGGGTCATCATATTTCTGTGTTGATCCAGGGTCTTCATATTTCTGTGTTGATCCAGGGTCTTCATATTTCTGTGTTGATCCAGGGTCTTCATATTTCTGTGTTGATCCAAGGTCATCGTTTGCCTGTGTTGATCCAGGGTCATCATATTTCTGTGTTGATCCAGGGTCTTCATATTTCTGTGTTGATCCAGGGTCTTCATATTTCTGTTTTGATCCAGGGTCTTCATATTTCTGTGTTGATCCAGGGTCTTCATATTTCTGTGTTGATCCAGGGTCATCGTTTGCCTGTGTTGATCCAGGGTCTTCATATTTCTGTGTTTATCCAGGGTCTTCTTATGCCTGTGTTGATCCAGGGTCATCGTTTGCCTGTGTTGATCCAGGGTCTTCATATTTCTGTGTTGATCCAGGGTCATCGTTTGCCTGTGTTGATCCAGGGTCTTAATATTTCTGTGTTGATCCAGGGTCTTCATATTTCTGTGTTGATCCAGAGTCTTCATATTTCTGTGTTGATCCAGGGTCATCGTTTGCCTGTGTTGATCCAGGGTCATCACATTTCTGTGTTTATCCAGGGTCTTCTTATTTCTGTGTTGATCCAGGGTCATCATATTTCTGTGTTTATCCAGGGTCTTCTTATGCCTGTGTTGATCCAGGGTCATCGTTTGCCTGTGTTGATCCAGGGTCTTAATATTTCTGTGTTGATCCAGGGTCTTCATATTTCTGTGTTGATCCAGGGTCTTCATATTTCTGTGTTGATCCAGGGTCATCGTTTGCCTGTGTTGATCCAGGGTCTTCATATTTCTGTGTTGATCCAGAGTCTTCATATTTCTGTGTTGATCCAGGGTCATCGTTTGCCTGTGTTGATCCAGGGTCATCGCATTTCTGTGTTTATCCAGGGTCTTCTTATTTCTGTGTTGATCCAGGGTCATCATATTTCTGTGTTTATCCAGGGTCTTCATATTTCTGTGTTGATCCAGGGTCTTCATATTTCTGTGTTGATCCAGGGTCTTCATATTTCTGTGTTGATCCAGGGTCTTCTTATGCCTGTGTTGATCCAGGGTCATCGTTTGCCTGTGTTGATCCAGGGTCTTCATATTTCTGTGCTGATCCAGGGTCATCGTTTGCCTGTGTTGATCCAGGGTCTTCATATTTCTGTGTTGATCCAGGGTCATCATATTTCTGTGTTGATCCAGGGTCTTCATATTTCTGTGTTGATCCAGGTTCTTCATATTTCTGTGTTGATCCAGGGTCTTCATATTTCTGTGTTGATCCAGGGTCTTCATATTTCTGTGTTGATCCAGGGTCTTCTTATGCCTGTGTTGATCCAGGGTCATCGTTTGCCTGTGTTGATCCAGGGTCTTCATATTTCTGTGCTGATCCAGGGTCATCGTTTGCCTGTGTTGATCCAGGGTCTTCATATTTCTGTGTTGATCCAGGGTCATCATATATTTCTGTGTTGATCCAGGGTCTTCATATTTCTGTGTTGATCCAGGGTCTTCATATTTCTGTGTTGATCCAGGGTCTTCATATTTCTGTGTTGATCCAGGGTCATCGTTTGCCTGTGTTGATCCAGGGTCATCAAATTTCTGTGTTGATCCAGGGTCTTCATATTTCTGTGTTGATCCAGGGTCATCATATTTCTGTGTTGATCCAGGGTCTTCATATTTCTGTGTTGATCCAGGGTCTTCATATTTCTGTGTTGATCCAGGGTCTTCATATTTCTGTGTTGATCCAGGGTCATCGTTTGCCTGTGTTGATCCAGGGGCATCAAATTTCTGTGTTGATCCAGGGTCTTCATATTTCTGTGTTGAACCAGGGTCTTCATATTTCTGTGTTGATCCAGGGTCTTCATATTTCTGTGTTGATCCAGGGTCTTCATATTTCTGTGTTGATCCAGGGTCATCGTTTGCCTGTGTTGATCCAGGGTCTTCATATTTCTGTGTTGATCCAGGGTCTTCATATTTCTGTGTTGAACCAGGGTCTTCATATTTCTGTGTTGATCCAGGGTCATCGTTTGCCTGTGTTGATCCAGGGTCATCAAATTTTTGTGTTGATCCAGGGTCTTCATATTTCTGTGTTGATCCAGGGTCTTCATATTTCTGTGTTGATCCAGGGTCATCATATTTCTGTGTTGATCCAGGGTCTTCATATTTCTGTGTTGATCCAGGGTCTTCATATTTCTGTGTTGATCCAGGGTCTTCATATTTCTGTGTTGATCCAGGGTCTTCATATTTCTGTGTTGATCCAGAGTCATCGTTTGCCTGTGTTGATCCAGGGTCTTCATATTTCTGTGTTGATCCAGGGTCTTCATATTTCTGTGTTGATCCAGGGTCTTCATATTTCTGTGTTGATCCAGGGTCATCGTTTGCCTGTGTTGATCCAGGGTCTTCATATTTCTGTGTTGATCCAGGGTCATCATATTTCTGTGTTGATCCAGGGTCTTCATATTTCTGTGTTGATCCAGGGTCTTCATATTTCTGTGTTGATCCAGGGTCTTCATATTTCTGTGTTGATCCAAGGTCATCGTTTGCCTGTGTTGATCCAGGGTCATCATATTTCTGTGTTGATCCAGGGTCTTCATATTTCTGTGTTGATCCAGGGTCTTCATATTTCTGTGTTGATCCAGGGTCTTCATATTTCTGTGTTGATCCAGGGTCTTCATATTTCTGTGTTGATCCAGGGTCATCGTTTGCCTGTGTTGATCCAGGGTCTTCATATTTCTGTGTTTATCCAGGGTCTTCTTATGCCTGTGTTGATCCAGGGTCATCGTTTGCCTGTGTTGATCCAGGGTCTTAATATTTCTGTGTTGATCCAGGGTCTTCATATTTCTGTGTTGATCCAGGGTCTTCATATTTCTGTGTTGATCCAGGGTCATCGTTTGCCTGTGTTGATCCAGGGTCTTAATATTTCTGTGTTGATCCAGGGTCTTCATATTTCTGTGTTGATCCAGAGTCTTCATATTTCTGTGTTGATCCAGGGTCATCGTTTGCCTGTGTTGATCCAGGGTCATCACATTTCTGTGTTTATCCAGGGTCTTCTTATTTCTGTGTTGATCCAGGGTCATCATATTTCTGTGTTTATCCAGGGTCTTCTTATGCCTGTGTTGATCCAGGGTCATCGTTTGCCTGTGTTGATCCAGGGTCTTAATATTTCTGTGTTGATCCAGGGTCTTCATATTTCTGTGTTGATCCAGGGTCTTCTTATGCCTGTGTTGATCCAGGGTCATCGTTTGCCTGTGTTGATCCAGGGTCTTCATCTTTCTGTGTTGATCCAGGGTCTTCATATTTCTGTGTTGATCCAGGGTCATCGTTTGCCTGTGTTGATCCAGGGTCTTCATATTTCTGTGTTGATCCAGGGTCATCATATTTCTGTGTTGATCCAGGGTCTTCATATTTCTGTGTTGATCCAGGGTCTTCATATTTCTGTGTTGATCCAGGGTCTTCATATTTCTGTGTTGATCCAGGGTCATCGTTTGCCTGTGTTGATCCAGGGTCATCAAATTTCTGTGTTGATCCAGGGTCTTCATATTTCTGTGTTGATCCAGGGTCATCGTTTGCCTGTGTTGATCCAGGGTCTTCATATTTCTGTGTGGATCCAGGGTCATCATATTTCTGTGTTGATCCAGGGTCTTCATATTTCTGTGTTGATCCAGGGTCATCGTTTGCCTGTGTTGATCCAGGGTCTTCATATTTCTGTGTTGATCCAGGGTCTTCATATTTCTGTGTTGATCCAGGGTCTTCATATTTCTGTGTTGATCCAGGGTCTTCTTATGCCTGTGTTGATCCAGGGTCATCGTTTGCCTGTGTTGATCCAGGGTCTTCATATTTCTGTGTTGATCCAGGGTCTTCATATTTCTGTGTTGATCCAGGGTCATCGTTTGCCTGTGTTGATCCAGGGTCTTAATATTTCTGTGTTGATCCAGGGTCTTCATATTTCTGTGTTGATCCAGAGTCTTCATATTTCTGTGTTGATCCAGGGTCATCGTTTGCCTGTGTTGATCCAGGGTCATCACATTTCTGTGTTTATCCAGGGTCTTCTTATTTCTGTGTTGATCCAGGGTCATCATATTTCTGTGTTTATCCAGGGTCTTCTTATGCCTGTGTTGATCCAGGGTCATCGTTTGCCTGTGTTGATCCAGGGTCTTAATATTTCTGTGTTGATCCAGGGTCTTCATATTTCTGTGTTGATCCAGGGTCTTCATATTTCTGTGTTGATCCAGGGTCATCGTTTGCCTGTGTTGATCCAGGGTCTTCATATTTCTGTGTTGATCCAGAGTCTTCATATTTCTGTGTTGATCCAGGGTCATCGTTTGCCTGTGTTGATCCAGGGTCATCACATTTCTGTGTTTATCCAGGGTCTTCTTATTTCTGTGTTGATCCAGGGTCATCATATTTCTGTGTTTATCCAGGGTCTTCTTATGCCTGTGTTGATCCAGGGTCATCGTTTGCCTGTGTTGATCCAGGGTCTTCATCTTTCTGTGTTGATCCAGGGTCTTCATATTTCTGTGTTGATCCAGGGTCATCGTTTGCCTGTGTTGATCCAGGGTCTTCATATTTCTGTGTTGATCCAGGGTCATCATATTTCTGTGTTGATCCAGGGTCTTCATATTTCTGTGTTGATCCAGGGTCTTCATATTTCTGTGTTGATCCAGGGTCTTCATATTTCTGTGTTGATCCAGGGTCATAGTTTGCCTGTGTTGATCCAGGGTCATCAAATTTCTGTGTTGATCCAGGGTCTTCATATTTCTGTGTTGATCCAGGGTCATCGTTTGCCTGTGTTGATCCAGGGTCTTCATATTTCTGTGTTGATCCAGGGTCATCATATTTCTGTGTTGATCCAGGGTCTTCATATTTCTGTGTTGATCCAGGGTCTTCATATTTCTGTGTTGATCCAGGGTCTTCATATTTCTGTGTTGATCCAGGGTCTTCTTATGCCTGTGTTGATCCAGGGTCATCGTTTGCCTGTGTTGATCCAGGGTCTTCATATTTCTGTGCTGATCCAGGGTCATCGTTTGCCTGTGTTGATCCAGGGTCTTCATATTTCTGTGTTGATCCAGGGTCATCATATTTCTGTGTTGATCCAGGGTCTTCATGTTTCTGTGTTGATCCAGGGTCTTCATATTTCTGTGTTGATCCAGGGTCTTCATATTTCTGTGTTGATCCAGGGTCATCGTTTGCCTGTGTTGATCCAGGGTCATCAAATTTCTGTGTTGATCCAGGGTCTTCATATTTCTGTGTTGATCCAGGGTCTTCATATTTCTGTGTTGATCCAGGGTCTTCATATTTCTGTGTTTATCCAGGGTCTTCATATTTCTGTGTTGATCCAGGGTCTTCATATTTCTGTGTTGATCCAGGGTCATCGTTTGCCTGTGTTGATCCAGGGTCTTCATATTTCTGTGTTGATCCAGGGTCATCATATTTCTGTGTTGATCCAGGGTCATCGTTTGCCTGTGTTGATCCAGGGTCTTAATATTTCTGTGTTGATCCAGGGTCTTCATATTTCTGTGTTGATCCAGGGTCTTCATATTTCCTTGTTGATCCAGGGTCATCGTTTGCCTGTGTTGATCCAGGGTCATCATATTTCTGTGTTGATCCAGGGTCTTCATATTTCTGTGTTGATCCAGGGTCTTCATATTTCTGTGTTGATCCAGGGTCTTCATATTTCTGTGTTGATCCAGAGTCATCGTTTGCCTGTGTTGATCCAGGGTCTTCATATTTCTGTGTTGATCCAGGGTCATCATATTTCTGTGTTGATCCAGGGTCATCGTTTGCCTGTGTTGATCCAGGGTCTTCATCTTTCTGTGTTGATCCAGGGTCTTCATATTTCTGTGTTGATCCAGGGTCATCGTTTGCCTGTGTTGATCCAGGGTCTTCATATTTCTGTGTTGATCCAGGGTCTTCATATTTCTGTGTTGATCCAGGGTCTTAATATTTCTGTGTTGATCCAGGGTCTTCATATTTCTGTGTTGATCCAGGGTCATCGTTTGCCTGTGTTGATCCAGGGTCATCAAATTTCTGTGTTGATCCAGGGTCTTCATATTTCTGTGTTGATCCAGGGTCATCGTTTGCCTGTGTTGATCCAGGGTCTTCATATTTCTGTGTTGATCCAGGGTCATCATATTTCTGTGTTGATCCAGGGTCTTCATATTTCTGTGTTGATCCAGGGTCTTCATATTTCTGTGTTGATCCAGGGTCTTCATATTTCTGTGTTGATCCAGGGTCTTCTTATGCCTGTGTTGATCCAGGGTCATCGTTTGCCTGTGTTGATCCAGGGTCTTCATATTTCTGTGCTGATCCAGGGTCATCATATTTCTGTGTTGATCCAGGGTCTTCATATTTCTGTGTTGATCCAGTGTCTTCATATTTCTGTGTTGATCCAGGGTCTTCATATTTCTGTGTTGATCCAGGGTCATCGTTTGCCTGTGTTGATCCAGGGTCATCAAATTTCTGTGTTGATCCAGGGTCTTCATATTTCTGTGTTGATCCATGGTCTTCATATTTCTGTGTTTATCCAGGGTCTTCATATTTCTGTGTTGATCCAGGGTCTTCATATTTCTGTGTTGATCCAGTTTCATCGTTTGCCTGTGTTGATCCAGGGTCTTCATATTTCTGTGTTGATCCAGGGTCATCATATTTCTGTGTTGATCCAGGGTCTTCATATTTCTGTGTTGGTCCAGGGTCTACATATTTCTGTGTTGATCCAGGGTCTTCATATTTCTGTGTTGATCCAGGGTCATCGTTTGCCTGTGTTGATCCAGGGTCATCAAATTTCTGTGTTGATCCAGGGTCTTCATATTTCTGTGTTGATCCAGGGTCTTCATATTTCTGTGTTGATCCAGGGTCTTCATATTTCTGTGTTGATCCAGGGTCATCATATTTCTGTGTTGATCCAGGGTCTTCATATTTCTGTGTTGATCCAGGGTCTTCATATTTCTGTGTTGATCCAGGGTCTTCATATTTCTGTGTTGATCCAGAGTCATCGTTTGCCTGTGTTGATCCAGGGTCTTCATATTTCTGTGTTGATCCAGGGTCATCATATTTCTGTGTTTATCCAGGGTCTTCTTATGCCTGTGTTGATCCAGGGTCATCGTTTGCCTGTGTTGATCCAGGGTCTTCATATTTCTGTGTTGATCCAGGGTCTTCATATTTCTGTGTTGATCCAGGGTCTTCATATTTCTGTGTTGATCCAGGGTCATCGTTTGCCTGTGTTGATCCAGGGTCTTCATATTTCTGTGTTGATCCAGGGTCATCATATTTCTGTGTTGATCCAGGGTCTTCATATTTCTGTGTTGATCCAGGGTCTTCATATTTCTGTGTTGATCCAGGGTCATCATATTTCTGTGTTTATCCAGGGTCTTCTTATGCCTGTGTTGATCCAGGGTCATCGTTTGCCTGTGTTGATCCAGGGTCTTCATATTTCTGTGTTGATCCAGAGTCTTCATATTTCTGTGTTGATCCAGGGTCATCGTTTGCCTGTGTTGATCCAGGGTCATCACATTTCTGTGTTTATCCAGGGTCTTCTTATTTCTGTGTTGATCCAGGGTCATCATATTTCTGTGTTTATCCAGGGTCTTCTTATGCCTGTGTTGATCCAGGGTCATCGTTTGCCTGTGTTGATGCAGGGTCTTCATATTTCTGTGTTGATCCAGGGTCTTCATATTTCTGTGTTGATCCAGGGTCATCGTTTGCCTGTGTTGATCCAGGGTCTTCATATTTCTGTGTTGATCCAGGGTCATCATATTTCTGTGTTGATCCAGGGTCTTCATATTTCTGTGTTGATCCAGGGTCTTCATATTTCTGTGTTGATCCAGGGTCTTCATATTTCTGTGTTGATCCAGGGTCATCGTTTGCCTGTGTTGATCCAGGGTCATCAAATTTCTGTGTTGATCCAGGGTCTTCATATTTCTGTGTTGATCCAGGGTCTTCATATTTCTGTGTTGATCCAGGGTCTTCATATTTCTGTGTTGATCCAGGGTCTTCATATTTCTGTGTTGATCCAGGGTCATCGTTTGCCTGTGTTGATCCGGGGTCTTCATATTTCTGTGTTGATCCAGGGTCTTCATATTTCTGTGTTGATCCAGGGTCTTCATATTTCTGTGTTGATCCAGGGTCTTCATATTTCTGTGTTGATCCAGGGTCTTCATATTTCTGTGTTGATCCAGGGTCATCGTTTGCCTGTGTTGATCCAGGGTCATCAAATTTCTGTGTTGATCCAGGGTCATCATATTTCTGTGTTGATCCAGGGTCTTCATATTTCTGTGTTGATCCAGGGTCTTCATATTTCTGTGTTGATCCAGGGTCATCGTTTGCCTGTGTTGATCCAGGGTCTTCATATTTCTGTGTTGATCCAGGGTCATCATATTTCTGTGTTGATCCAGGGTCTTCATATTTCTTACTTCATATTTCATGGCAATCACAATAATTCCAAACACAATCAGTAGAGGAATTAAATGATCCTTCTTTGTACAGTTCAATCTGCGTGTTCAGGTACTCACGTCTCGTCAGCACTCTTAACAGACTTTCCGAAAAGCCCGCTCACAGTAACGTGCACGAGAACAAAGCGCGTTATTGCACAAGATTAAAAAGCTGCGCACGAGCACAAAGCGCATCCTCGCCTGAATTTACGCTCTTTGCATAGAGAATTGTCGACAGTGACAACAGCGCCTACTGCGGTCACAAAATATCACGGGTAACAGAAAATTTTGTAACACCGTTACAAAATAACAGTGTGATAATTTCTTGACAGTTACATCCCTAACGTTAGTTGGATTACATTTCTGTATAAGTACGGTTTTAAGTGTAAGTTACTCTGTTTAATTTGCTTAGAGTTTGTTTGTAGAGTCACTTATACTAAAATGTAGTTTAAATGTAAAATGCTTAAAGATAATTGTATAGTCACTATTAACTATTGCTATTGTCACATGTATAATTGTTTGTTTTAGGACACACTTTGCCATGCAGGCCACTGGATGCTGTCTACTGAAGGTTACGTTGTGTGTGACGGTGCTCAGCACAGCTTCATGTCTGGCCTTCATGTTCATAGCATGTTACATATTCAATCTTGAGTACCAGGATGGGGCAGCGTATATCTTGGAGTCCACTGAAAGGTATTAGTTGAACAACTTCCTTACCTGCTTTTTATAGATATGTTAATGTTATATACCTGTTAAGACCTTTAAAACAATATTTCTCAACGAGAGATGGATTTTTTTTGGGCAAATTATTTAGAAGTCTCCCCTATTTAACACTAGCAAGCTGATGATTTAATTCATGTGTTTTAATATAATATATTTTGTATATTTAATAAATAACATTTTGTTTTTCCTGACTCTTTGTAGATATTAATCCAGAGAGTGGAACAAGAAGAAGCGTCATCTAAAATGCCAGGATACAGAAGAAACAGTTTGCAGTGAACCCACATGTCGCCGCTCTTCTAAACACAATGATGAATTTTCAGTGTAATCGATGATAAGAAGCACGCACACAGACACACGCACACAGACACACACACACACAGACACACGCACACACACACACACAAGCACACACACAGACATACACACACACGCACACACACACACAGATCTCATCATTGAATAACATCATTTTATTATTCTCTGACTGTATATGTTGTCCTGTTTTTTTCTCTGACTATAAATTGAATATCTAACATTATTCTCTTGTTTCGTTTCCATAGTTCCAGCTACTTGTTGTGCTCTGATGGATCAAGATGTGGACCGTTTTACAGACTCACTCGGGCCTTGTTTTGCAATGTTGTTTCATGATGGTAATGTTGGTTAACGTGTTGTTTAAACATGAATGTTTAAAGAGACATGTTGGATACTATGAAGTTGTAACTGAATAAAATTATTTCATGTACAACAACGTACACAATTTGTCTGTAATGTATTTTTGTATCAATTAAAAAAACATAAACACTGTATATCCAGTATGCAAAACGTACTGGATATACAGTGATGTATGTATTTCTTCTAAATAAAATAAATTAAAATCAAGCAATTTGCTGTAAAAAATACAGCATTATACTGTTGCTATTCAAAATTACAGTTTTTCCTGTATTCTACAATTACAGTAAATGGCTGTAAATTAAATTACAGTACTGCGGCTGTACAATTTACAGTAACTGGCTGGCAACCCTGCTGCCAGTAGTTTACTGTAAATTTTACAGGATTTTTTTTACAGTGTACCTAATAGACTTTTTGGATTTTAAAGCGATTATTTATATTTAACGATTATCCACACAAAACGATGATACGGAGGATTTACAGATTCGTATTTCTTAACTTTTATTAATACATTTTAATTTATTTTTCAGCTTTTTCATTGCATTATTTAATGTTGTATTAACTTATTTACGTCTAAGAGTTTAATATTTTACATGTTCTTTTATGATATCGTTCGAAGGTCGTTTGCACATGACGTCACGTCACTGCTTTTCTTAAGCGCAAAACGCAGATGAAGAGCCGTTTATGATCGAAAATTCATGTTTTGCGTCCTTTACGCCAGCTCAAATCGATAGAAACGAGAAGCCACAAGGGAATATGAGCGTACCAAAGATACTAAGAGGAAAAATACAATTGTCGACTGATAAGCGCAGGAAAAAAAGCGCATTGTTAACCTGCGTCTGCGGTCCGGAGGAGCCGAGTTGGAAAACTTTCGCCAGAGTACGTGTAGTGACCACTTCGTCAAAGGTTGAATGCAACTTTCATGGATGGTGTTACGTCATAGGATGACCGGCTCTAGGATGTTGAACAACAAGGCAGGCTCTGGGTTTTAGTGTGTCATTGACATCAGGGAAATGGCTGTGAAGACTCTCAGTTAATGTCTTGACGCATGAATGCTGTATGTTAAAATTTAGTTGACTGTTTGGTCTTTAACTTGGTATGAATGCATTGTAAATAAAGCTGTTTAAAAGCCAAATAACATTCTTGTTTTCATTTATATCATTGTATCCTGCACAATCCTACGAAACATTTACATTCTTCAATTAACTTTCAAGGAGTCATACAAAATCCCACTAAACGTACACAAGCTTGGCTCTTCAAGTTTGCCTCTTGTTTGCTTTTTATCCAAAGTGACTTCAGGTTGCATTAAAGTTGTAGATTCTATCAACATGTGTTCCCTGAGAATCTAATTCCTGACCTTTGCAATACAAACAAATCTGAGCTACAGGAACATTTTATGAGCAATGTAAAGTGTTCGATATGGTACATACATTCATAAAAAGTAAAGTGATGTGTTTGCTGATAAAACACTTTTCTGTATCTATATTGTTTACAAAAGCAGCTTTTAAAGCTGACCCAGATCAATAAAAAGTCTATGCTTAGAAAAATTCAGACTCAAATTCATTCTTATGCTATTTTATTTACATTATGTACAGTTATTTACAATGAAAAGCTTTGACGTGTTCATCAAAGCTTCATGTTGGTCTTGTTCCGCGGGATTCTTCTGCCATAGATCCATTTGTCTGTAAAAACACAGACACGAGTGGTTACACACTAACACAAGCACAACCGTTACATTTAACGCCACATAACAACTCTGTCTGCTCAAGCACAACCTCATAGCATTGATTCACGCATTGCTATATTTTAACAGCAAAATTCCGACACTTACAATGTCTGCGTGTTGTCTGTAGATTCACGATGCTCCAGCTGGTGGGGCAGCTCAGGCTTCTGTACTCCGAACATCTATTTAATGTCGTCCAGAACCGGCGCCCCCACGTGGATGGTGACCGATGTGAAGGCTCACCCAGCTGTTATAGTAGAGAGAAAGATGTGTAAGCCATTGTTTAATTCAACTCAAAGTTTGAATGATCCAAAGTTTCATAAAGAGATTTCTACCTGTTGAGCTTGTGTTTTGACGGGAGCTGTTGCACCATCAGGCAGAATTTTGGGAATCTGAGATACTGCGGGAAACAAGAGAAAAGACAGTCGTATGAAGCAATTAAAGCTCTCCAAGAGTGTTTGTTTGTCTTATTAAATCTAAAGTGATAATCCAAGAGAAACATACACAAGTCTGATTAATAAAACGTGAAGCTACTCACAGTGAGTGATAACTTCCGTATCATCACTGGGTGCAGGCAGGGCGAGCAGTTGCATAGGACGCAAGACATCCAGCTCTGCTTGGCTTGCCTGCGCACACCAACATACATCAGTCTATTATTTGAATACTATTCCTCACTTGTTTCTGTAATCTAGAAGTGGTCGAAGTGAGATCAGATGCATGATGCGTGAGCACTGTCCCGGTATTCCAGAAGCACCTGAGAGACCAGCAGGCGCTGAGGCCGAGTACGAACATCATCCCACAGGACGACAGGCATCGGTGGGCGGAGACTCTCACCTGTAGACATGGAAAGATGTACATCCTCTATAAATACTTGGGAGTGAATAATAATGTGAATACGAAGGGGCTGACGAAGCATCATTTACAGAATGAGTAAGATATGAAAAGGCTACTGACTCTGAGCGAGGTCGCACGCTGCTGTCTGTCGACTGACGGGCTGGAGCGCGAGCTGGTTTTCAGGCTGAACGTCAAGGCGTTTTTGAACCTGCCACATGCAAAAACGAAGTTCAGCTAATTACATGAATTGTTATTGCCTTTCAATCTCGAGAAACCTGTAATAGTGGCTCATCTCACTTGAGGAACAGCAGACGTAAACCGTCCAGCAGGAAGCGATTCACTGCTGCTGTCCTGCTTCTCAGCCTGGGTCTTCTGCTCATTGTGACGAGACAGAGTGACCCGCAACGCCCTGCCGGCAACCACTCGCCCGTTCATGACAGACGCGGCCGTGGTCGCATCGTTGAGGGTGGAGAAGCTGACGAATCCAAAGCCTCGGCTGCGTCCGGCCTCCATCATCAACTGAACAGAGAAAAGCACTCGTTTAAGTCTTTCACTTCGATTGTTAATTACTAATCACAATAAAACAATGAGCGTCATACCTTGGCACTGATGATGCTTCCAAAGGGTGAAAACGCTCTGTACAGCTGCTGCTCACTGAAGCTATAGGGCAGGTTACACACGTACAGACTCAACCCCTGTCGAACAGACAAGATCCAGTCAGTAACACAAGAACGCTTCAACATTCGCTAAAGATTCGTTAGGTGATCAAAGGGTTTGGATACCGGGTAGTGCCTCTCGTTGTCCTGAGCCATGACCTGCTGCTCAACATGACGCTCTTGAAAGGTTTTAAAGTGGCCAATGGACCTTTAAAACACAAACCAAACGAGCTCAACACTATTCGATTAGACAAGACAAAGTACAAGAAGTACAACTGAAATCCACTTACACTAGCTGGTCGTCCAACAACATGCCATCAAGCGCTTTGATGGCCTTCTCTGCCGCTTCAAAGGTGGCAAAGTGGACGAATCCATAACCTTTGGATCCATGTGCATCGCAGACCACCTTGACGACCGACATGAATTCAGACATCAACACATGATCTACCTTATACAAGAAAACAATCAAACTGCAGATATTACCTTGCAGGACAGGATCTTCCCAAAAATTGAGAAGCTGTCATAAAGGCTGGCACCATCGATGCTGCTGGCCAGACCCTTGATGAAGATGTTCCCGACCCCAGTCGTCCTCAGAGTGGAATCACGCTGGGAGAACATGATCCGCATGGGTCTGCCCAGAAGATCCTGACACATCAGGCTGTCCATGGCGCTCTCAGCTGAAAGACAGAGTTGATAAGAGACAAGACCTAGCAAGTTTGTTTGTACGGCACACTTCACATAGCCTAATTTAAAGATGATTTACAGGAAACAACATCGAGGAGAAAAATACACAAGGCTGAAATTTCAAATTCAAATGTTTATTACCAAGATGTCAAGGTGAAGAACGGAGAGATAACTTACCATTGGCGTGGTTAACAAAGTTAACATAACCATACCGCAGGGATCGCCGAGTCACCCTGTCTCTGCAGACCCGCACGGACTGGATCGGACCGAACGGGCTGAACGTCTGATGGAGGACGAACTCGGACACTTCTGGATAAAGGTCCCCCACGAACAACGAGGCGATCTGATCCCTCGGTACGCCAGCTCCACAAGAGCTTCCTCCGATGAACGATGTCATCTGACCTCTGAAAATAACAACTCACGGACTGAGAATACGTTAAAAACAAGAAATGTTAAAACCAGACAAAAATATGACACTGAGTAATTCAGATGAAAATGTATTGATAAATGAATAAATTAACGAAATGAATGTATCAATAAAGTCAAGAAATGGAAAATGCAAATCTGAAGATCGCTCCGTCTCATCCAGCGCCTCGTCAAATCAATGTTTGTTGTTTGTAGAAGGTACGCTACGCGCTCGTTGCCTAGTGATCGACGTTTAAGGTGATACGCAGATGACCACGTCAACGTCATGCGTCGTTTTGTAATGGGACAAAATCGATTTCTTTTTTTAATACTAATCGCGTTTATTTAAAATAATACAAATGAGAAATAGATTTAGTAATAAATTATTAACAAATTAATACATCGCCGGAATGTGGCGTTGCTTTGTATGGAGTCCGATTAAAGTGAGGACTCTTTTGACATAAATGTTTTTTTATGGGTGACCAAAAATCACAATACTAAAATAAAACATCGTACAGTAGAAACTAAAACGATCAAATTAAAATAAAAGACCCAACTGGTCTAAAAAATAAAAAACGAGCAGCGGAACTAATACGAAGTGACGTAGGCTCAATGAACGCCTTCTCCCAAGCTGCGCGTGCCCTACAACATAACGGTATGATTAATGCATTATTTATATTCATTTATTATTCATCTAATTTATTCATTTGTAGATTTTTTATTACTGAAACCGGCTATTAGACTTTTAGTTTTTAAAGCGATTTTTAATGTTTTACGAATTAGGCCGATTTAAAATTCTACACAAAACGATGGATTTACAGATTCGTATTTCTTAACTGTTACTAATACATTTTTATTTAATTTTCAGCTTTTCCATTGCATTATTTTGTGTCGTATAAACTTATTTACGTCTCAACTCAACTCAACTCAACTTTATTTATATAGCGCTTTTTACAATTTTCATTGTTACAAAGCAGCTGTACATGAGACACATTTAATACAAGTATGAATTCTAAAGCAGCCCCCCCGGCCAGGCAGATAGTGCAAAACAATATGCAAACGGTGGTGAGGAACCCAAAACTCCCATCGAGAAAAAAAACCTCAGGGGAACCCAGGCCCAACCAGGGGATTCCAGTTCCCCTCTGGCAAAAGCTGCTGCCTCTGCACAAGCTCATCAGTGCTTGCACAACAAGGCTTAATAAAAATATAAAAATTAAAGATTATCATTAACAATCTAATAGCATTTGAAATGTTGTAGAAAAAAACAAAGTTGTCGCGTCCTTTATCCAGCTCTATCCTCTTAGCACTTGTCAGGTCACCGCTTCCCATTCTCAGCTCTGCCATCAGGTCTGGGCATGAACTGCATCCTGCGGTAACCTTGGAACAAAGAGACAAGACTGGCTGAGAGTAGAGTACTGTTCTGCACTCTTTGATGCAACAAGTACATCATTTGTTGTTGGATGTGTTCCTGGTTCCGGTTGATCTAAATAATGCAGCCTAAATCCTCTGAGGATTAATATTATGGAGGTGTAGTGTATGCAAGATTAAAAAGATGAGTCTTTAGTCTAGATGTAAACTGACAGAGTGTGTCTGCCTCCCGGACCGTGCAGGGAAGAATATTCCAAAGTTTAGGCGCTAGATAAGAAAAGGATCTACCACCTGCACTTGATTTTGAAATTCTAGGTATTACCAACTGACAGGACCCCTTAGAGCGTAATGTACGTGGTGGTCTGTAATACAATAGAAGTTCATTCAAATACTGCGGCGCTAGACCATGTAGGGCTTTATAGGTAATAAGCAAGATCTTAAAGTTAATGCGATGCTTTATAGGTAACCAGTGCAAGGTTGACAGAACCGGGGTTATATGCTCATACTTTTTTGTACGTGTAAGAACTCGAGCTGCCGCGTTTTGAACCAGTTGCAGTTTTTGTAATAGGCCCGCAGGGCAACCACCTAGAAGTGCATTACAGTAATCTAGTCTTGATGTCATGAATGCATGAATTAATTTCTCTGCATCTGACAGTGACAGCATATGACGTAATTTAGATATATTCTTAAGATGGAAAAATGCAATTTTACAGGTGTTTGCGACATGGCTTTCAAATGAGAGAGTACTGTCAAATACAACGCCAAGATTCTTAGCTGATGACGAGGATTTTATGGAGCATCCGTCAATCGTTAAGCAGTATTCTTGGTTGTTACGCATAGCAGTTTTCGGTCCAGTAAGTAACAATTCTGTTTTGTCCGAGTTTAGTAGTAAAAAATTGTTACTCATCCACATTTTTAAGTCAACTATGCAATCCTTTATTCGATGAAACTGCTGGGTTTCATGAGGCATCGAGGAAATATAAAGTTGAGTATCATCAGCATAACAGTGAAAGCTAATTCCGTGTCGCTTTATTATATCTCCTAGAGGTAGCATGTATAATGCGAAGAGCAGGGGTCCCAAGACTGAGCCCTGTGGAACACCGTACTGGACTTGTGATTTGCGGGACACCTCATTGTTTAATGCTACAAATTGAAAACGGTCGGATAAATAAGACTTAAACCATTTCAATGCTATTCCGTTAATGCCGACGTAATTTTCGAGTCTATGTAGAAGTATGCTGTGGTCAATGGTGTCAAATGCAGCACTGAGGTCTAGCAGCACCAATAACGAAATACAGCCACGGTCAGACGCTAAAAGCAGATCATTTGTAACTCTGATCAAAGCAGTCTCTGTACTGTGACATGCTCGAAATCCAGACTGGAATTCATCATTAATGTCATTCCTTTGGAGGAAGGAGCATAATTGGGTTGAAACTACTTTTTCCAGAACTTTAGATATAAAAGGTAAATTCGATATAGGCCTGTAATTCCCTAGTTCTTTAGGGTCGAGTTTGGGTTTTTTTAAAAGAGGCCTTATAACAGCCACCTTAAATGCTTTAGGCACATGTCCTAATGTCAGAGATGAGTTAATAATACTAAGAAGAGGATCTATAATTTCGGGGAGCATTTCTTTCAGTAGTTTTGTAGGTATAGGGTCTAGCATGCATGTTGATGATTTAGATGATTTAATGATTTTAGACAGTTCATCGTGATCTACTGTAGAAAATAATTGCAATTTCTCCTTAGGGGTGCTGTAGTTAGTTTGTTCAGCGGATTTCACTACAGGTTGCATTGTTATAATTTTTTCTCTTATATCTTGGATTTTACTTGTGAAGTAGTTCATAAATTCATCACTGTTATGCTGATAATCAGAATCTGACGTCGATGACGACTTATTTTTTGTTAATTTAGCCACGGTGTTAAATAAGAACCTAGGGTTGTGATGGTTTTCCTCTATTAGTGTTGAAAAGTAGGCGGATCTAGACGTTTTTATTGCATTCCTGTAATTTCGAGTACTATCCTTCCATGCTATACGAAATACCTCTAGATTCGTTTTCTTAAAGTTGCGCTCCATTTTACGGGATGCTTTTTTTAGAGTCTGAGTGTGTTCATTATACCACGGTGTTGGGCTGCTATTTTTAATTTTCTTTAAACGCAGAGGAGCAACTGTGTCTAATATTTCCGAGAAAGTAGAGTTAAAATTTTCAATAGTAGTGTCAAAATCGTCAACGTTATTACTCATGCTGGATATTTTAGACAATTCAGGCAGATTATCGAGAAACGCATCTTTGGTAGTTGAAGTAATCGTTCTACCATATTTGTAACAAGGAGTTTGATTTGCAGCCGTAGGCCATTGAAGCAAACATAATATCAGATAATGATCCGAAATATCTTCACTCTGCTGAACGATTTTAACGTCGTCCACATTTATACCATAAGAAAGTATTAAATCTAAAGTATGATTACGAAGGTGAGTGGGTCCTGACACATGTTGACTAACGCCCATGGAGTTAAGAGTGTCTTTGAAAGCCAGTCCCAAGGCATCTGTATCATTGTCTACATGGATATTAAAGTCACCGACGACAAGGACTCTATCTGCGGCCAGTACTAGTTCTGATAAGAACCCACCAAAATCTTTAATAAAATCTGTGTGGTGCCCTGGAGGCCTATATACAATAGCTAGAATAAATTTTAAAAATGTTTTGTCCTTAGTAATAGGTGTCGATACGTGAAGTACCATGACTTCAAAAGAACTGTACTTAAAATTAGACTTCTGAGAGGTAATAAAAGAATTCTTGTAAAGTGCAGCGACACCTCCCCCTCTACCTTTTAGACGAGGCTCGTGTTTATAGTAATAATCATGGGGAACGGATTCATTTAGAGTAATAAAATCATCTGGCTTTAGCCATGTTTCTGTCAAACAAAGCATGTCTATTTTATGATCGGTTATCAAATCGTTAACAAAAAGTGCTTTATTTGAGAGAGATCTAATATTAAGCAATCCGAGTCGTAACAGCTGATAATCTGTATTTTGTTCATGTTTGATTTGTTTAACGTTTATTAAATTACTTTCAAGAGGTTTACGCAATATCTTATGTTTGCTAATCCGGGGGACAGACACAGTCTCTATTTTATGTTGTTTGTAAGAAGGGATTATTACATGTTGTATATTTTGTGTATTCTGTAACGCGAGACGGCAAGCAGACAGTTGGTTAAGCCATTCTGTCTCCTTCCTGACCTGGGCCCTAGGTAGTCAGCCTTTAGCATTATTAAGACTGTGTGCCAAATTTCTAGAGAGGAGGAAAACCCCATCCCAGGAGGGATGGAGACCATCTCGTTTCAACAGGTCAGGTCTGCCCTCAAAACTCTTCCAGTTATTTATAAAATCTATATTATTCTGCAGGCACCACTCAGACAACCAGCCATTTAGTGATGATAATCTGCTATAAATCTCATCACCACGGTAAGCAGTAAGGGGGCCAGAGAATATTACAGTGTCTGACATCGTTTTTGCGAGCTCACACACCTCTTTAATATTATCTTTAGTGATCTCCGATTGACGGAGTCTAACATCATTTGTGCCGACATGAATAACAATCTTACTGAATTTACGATTAGTCTTAGCCAGCACATTTAAATTTGACTTGATGTCAGGCGCTCTGGCTCCCGGTAAACATTTGACTATGGTGGCTGGTGCCTCTATGTTAACGTTCCGGACAATAGAATCACCGATCACTAGGGCACTTTCAGCAGGTTTCTCAGTCGGTGCGTCACTGAGCGGGGCAAACCTGTTCGAGACTTTAATCGGAACGGTTGAGTGATGTTTTGTCCTGCGACTATGCCGTCTCACCGTCACAAAGTTTCCCAGCTGCAGGGGATTTTCAACCGGAACCGAGCTGTGTGCGCTAACATTGCTCGCATCCGAAGTGTTTTCTACGGTTCTTACACTCTTACTATCCTCAAATAAAGATTGGATGCGAGACTCTAATTCTAAAATCTTCTCCGTCAGCCTAACTACTTCCCTGCATTTATCACATGTAAAACCCTCGCCGCTGACAGAGAAGGCTAAACTAAACATATGACATGAGGTGCAAGTAACAACAATAGGAATAGAAGCCATAACTCACCGGGTATGAAGTGCAATCCTAACTTACCAAGGTTGCTTGATGAGTCTTAGTATATACACTTAAAAAGAGAAACAGTTAGCACACAAGACAAATAGGGGGAGATGATATTCCACAATGTAAACAGAAGGCAAGCTAACACGCTAATATGCTAGCGGCGTTACGTTTCAATGAATATAGGTTTAAAATATAAAGTTATAAATAATTCGGCAACGACAGTGATATGTAACGACAGTGATATGTAACGACAGTGATATGTAACGATAGTAAAATACACTAATAATAAGACCAAGAACAAATGTGAGGTGAAGCAAGTGTCAGAGGATACAAACTAGCCGCCGGCAGCGATGCAATCAGGAACCGGAGTTTAATTACGTCTGCGAGTTTAATATTTTTACAGATTCTTTTAAGATATCGTTCGAATGTCGTTTTCACATGACGTCACGTCACTGCTTTTCTGAAGCGCAAAACGCAGATGAAGAGCCGTAACTTTCGCCAGAGTACGTGTAGTGACCACTTCGTCAAAGGTTGAATGCAACTTTCATGGATGGTGTTACGTCATAGGATGACGGGCTCTATGATGTTGAACAACAAGGCAGGCTCTGGGTTTTAGTGTGTCATTGACATCAGGGAAATGGCTGTGAAGACTCTCAGTTAATGTCTTGACGCATGAATGCTGTATGTTAAAATTTAGTTGACTGTTTGGTCTTTAACTTGGTATGAATGCATTGTAAATAAAGCTGTTTAAAAGCCAAATAACATTCTTGTTTTCATTTATATCATTGTATCCTGCACAATCCTCGAAACATTTACATTCTTCAATTAACTTTCAAGGCGTCATACAAAATCCCACTAAATGTACACAAGCTTGGCTCTTAAAATTCATGTTTGCCTCTTGTTTGCTTTTTATCCAAAGTGACTTCAGGTTGCATTAAAGTTGTAGATTCTATCAACATGTGTTCCCTGAGAATCTAATTCCTGACCTTTGCAATACAAACAAATCTGAGCTACAGGAACATTTTATGAGCAATGTAAAGTGTTCGATATGGTACATACATTCATAAAAAGTAAAGTGATGTGTTTGCTGATAAAACACTTTTCTGTATCTATATTGTTTACAAAAGCAGCTTTTAAAGCTGACCCAGATCAATAAAAAGTCTATGCTTAGAAAAATTCAGACTCAAATTCATTCTTATGCTATTTTATTTACATTATGTACAGTTATTTACAATGAAAAGCTTTGACGTGTTCATCAAAGCTTCATGTTGGTCTTGTTCCGCGGGATTGTTCTGCCATAGATCCATTTGTCTGTAAAAACACAGACACGAGTGGTTACACACTAACACAAGCACAACCGTTACATTTAACGCCATATAACAACTCTGTCTGCTCAAGCACAACCTCATAGCATTGATTCACGCATTGCTATATTTTAACAGCAGAATTCCGACACTTACAATGTCTGCGTGTCGTCTGTAGATTCACGATGCTCCAGCTGGTGGGGCAGCTCAGGCTTCTGGACTCCGAACATCTATTTAATGTCGTCCAGAACCGGCGCCCCCACGTGGATGGTGACCGATGTGAAGACTCACCAAGCTGTTACAGTAGAGAGAAAGATGTGTAAGCCATTGTTTAATTCAACTCAAAGTTTGAATGATCCAAAGTTTCATAAAGAGATTTCTACCTGTTGAGCTTGTGTTTTGACGGGAGCTGTTGCACCATCAGGCAGAATTTTGGGAATCTGAGATACTGCGGGAAACAAGAGAAAAGACAGTCGTATGAAGCAATTAAAGCTCTCCAAGAGTGTTTGTTTTTTTTTCTTATTAAATCTAAAGTGATAATCCAAGAGAAACATACACAAGTCTGATTAATAAAACGTGAAGCTACTCACAGTGAGTGATAACTTCCGTATCATCACTGGGTGCAGGCAGGGCGAGCAGTCGCATAGGACGCAAGACATCCAGCTCTGCTTGGCTTGCCTGCGCACACCAACATACATCAGTCTATTATTTGAATACTATTCCTCACTTGTTTCTGTAATCTAGAAGTGGTCGAAGTGAGATCAGATGCATGATGCGTGAGCACTGACCCGGTATTCCAGAAGCACCTGAGAGACCAGCAGGTGCTGAGGCCGAGTACGAACATCATCCCACAGGACGACAGGCGTCGGTGGGCGGAGACTCTCACCTGGAGACATGGAAAGATGTACATCCTCTATAAATACTTGGGAGTGAATAATAATGTGAATACGAAGGGGCTGACGAAGCATCATTTACAGAATGAGTAAGATATGAAGAGGCTACTGACTCTGAGCGAGGTCGCACGCTGCTGTCTGTCGACTGACGGGCTGGAGCGCGAGCTGGTTTTCAGGCTGAACGTCAAGGCGTTTTTGAACCTGCCACCTGCAAAAACGAAGTTCAGCTAATTACATGAATTGTTATTGCCTTTCAATCTCGAGAAACCTGTAATAGTGGCTCATCTCACTTGAGGAACAGCAGACGTAAACCGTCCAGCAGGAAGCGATTCACTGCTGCTGTCCTGCTTCTCAGCCTGGGTCTTCTGCTCATTGTGACGAGACAGAGTGACCCGCAACGCCCTGCCGGCAACCACTCGCCCGTTCATGACAGACGCGGCCGTGGTCGCATAGTTGAGGGTGGAGAAGCTGACGAATCCAAAGCCTCGGCTGCGTCCGGCCTCCATCATCAACTGAACAGAGAAAAGCACTCGTTTAAGTCTTTCACTTCGATTGTTAATTACTAATCTCAATAAAACAATGAGCGTCATACCTTGGCACTGATGATGCTTCCAAAGGGTGAAAACGCTCTGTACAGCTGCTGCTCACTGAAGCTATAGGGCAGGTTACACACGTACAGACTCACCCCCTGTCGAACAGACAAGATCCAGTCAGTAACACAAGAACGCTTCAACATTCGCTAAAGATTCGTTAGGTGATCAAAGGGTTTGGATACCGGGTAGTGCCTCTCGTTGTCCTGAGCCATGACCTGCTGCTCAACATGACGCTCTTGAAAGGTTTTAAAGTGGCCAATGGACCTTTAAAACACAAACCAAACGAGCTCAACACTATTCGATTAGACAAGACAAAGTACAAGAAGTACAACTGAAATCCACTTACACTAGCTGGTCGTCCAACAACATGCCATCAAGCGCTTTGATGGCCTTCTCTGCCGCTTCAAAGGTGGCAAAGTGGACGAATCCATAACCTTTGGATCCATGTGCATCGCAGACCGCCTTGACGACCAACATGAATTCAGACATCAACACATGATCTACCTTATACAAGAAAACAATCAAACTGCAGATATTACCTTGCAGGACAGGATCTTCCCAAAAATTGAGAAGCAGTCATAAAGGCTGGCACCATCGATGCTGCTGGCCAGACCCTTGATGAAGATGTTCCCGACCCCAGTCGTCCTCAGAGTGGGATCACGCTGGGAGAACATGATCCGCATGGGTCTGCCCAGAAGATCCTGACACATCAGGCTGTCCATGGCGCTCTCAGCTGAAAGACAGAGTTGATAAGAGACAAGACCTAGCAAGTTTGTTTGTACGGCACACTTCACATAGCCTAATTTAAAGATGATTTACAGGAAACAACATCGAGGAGAAAAATACACAAGGCTGAAATTTCAAATTCAAATGTTTATTACCAAGATGTCAAGGTGAAGAACGGAGAGATAACTTACCATTGGCGTGGTTAACAAAGTTAACATAACCATACCGCAGGGATCGCCGAGTCACCCTGTCTCTGCAGACCCGCACGGACTGGATCGGACCGAACGGGCTGAACGTCTGATGGAGGACGAACTCGGACACTTCTGGATGAAGGTCCCCCACGAACAACGAGGCGATCTGATCCCTCGGTACGCCAGCTCCACAAGAGCTTCCTCCGATGAACGATGTCATCTGACCTGTGAAAATAACAACTCACGGACTGAGAATACGTTAAAAACAAGAAATGTTAAAACCAGACAAAAATATGACACTGAGTAATTCAGATGAAAATGTATTGATAAATGAATAAATTAACGAAATGAATGAATCAATAAAGTCAAGAAATGGAAAATGCAAATCTGAAGATCGCTCAGTCTCATCCAGCGGCTCGTCAAATCAATGTTTGTTGTTTGTAGAAGGTACGCTACGTTCGTTGCCTAGTGATCGACGTTTAAGGTGATACGCAGATGACCACGTCAACGTCATGCGTCGTTTTGTAATGGGACAAAATCGATTTCTTTTTTTAATACTAATCGCGTTTATTTAAAATAATACAAATGAGAAATAGATTTAGTAATAAATTATTAACAAATTAATACATCGCCGGAATGTGGCGTTGCTTTGTATGGAGTCCGATTAAAGTGAGGACTCTTTTGACATAAATGTTTTTTTATGGGTGACCAAAAATCACAATACTAAAATAAAACATCGTACAGTAGAAACTAAAACGATCAAATTAAAATAAAAGACCCAACTGGTCTAAAAAATAAAAAACGAGCAGCGGAACTAATACGAAGTGACGTAGGCTCAATGAACGCCTTCTCCCAAGCTGCGCGTGCCCTACAACATAACGGTATGATTAATGCATTATTTATATTCATTTATTATTCATCTAATTTATTCATTTGTAGATTTTTTATTACTGAAACCGGCTATTAGACTTTTAGTTTTTAAAGCGATTTTTAATGTTTTACGAATTAGGCCGATTTAAAATTCTACACAAAACGATGGATTTACAGATTCGTATTTCTTAACTGTTACTAATACATTTTTATTTAATTTTCAGCTTTTCCATTGCATTATTTTGTGTCGTATAAACTTATTTACGTCTGCGAGTTTAATATTTTTACAGATTCTTTTAAGATATCGTTCGAATGTCGTTTTCACATGACGTCACGTCACTGCTTTTCTGAAGCGCAAAACGCAGATGAAGAGCCGTAACTTTCGCCAGAGTACGTGTAGTGACCACTTCGTCAAAGGTTGAATGCAACTTTCATGGATGGTGTTACGTCATAGGATGACGGGCTCTATGATGTTGAACAACAAGGCAGGCTCTGGGTTTTAGTGTGTCATTGACATCAGGGAAATGGCTGTGAAGACTCTCAGTTAATCTCTTGACGCATGAATGCTGTATGTTAAAATTTAGTTGACTGTTTGGTCTTTAACTTGGTATGAATGCATTGTAAATAAAGCTGTTTAAAAGCCAAATAACATTCTTGTTTTCATTTATATCATTGTATCCTGCCAGGGGCGTCGCAACCGTGGGGGATGTGGGTGTTTTAACACCCACACTTTTCCCGGTGAAAGGGTTAAACACCCGCACTTTTTTTGCAGTTTTTCAGCAGTTTTTACAAAACGCCTTACAGCAGTCACTCCAGCGTTTCTCTGTCCGCTCTGTGTCTGCGCTCGATGCGGCTGCTTCCTCTCCTCTCCCCTCCCACTCAATCAGAACACCGGCTTTGAGTGTGACCGGATGATGATTGGCTGTTCTGCCTTAAGTCCCGCCTCTCTTGGTGTGTTAGATTTATCGGTTAGCTCGTGCTGAGGAGGCGGGAACGGTTATGGTTATTTACGTCTTCCTTTTCCAGCGACTTTGAATGAGTGTTTATGCTTTCAAAGTTTTTAAATAACCTTGATATGTGTTTGGGGAGATGTTCTGTTTATGTTTTGTTGATATGTCGAGTGTTTTCTGAATTATATTTAGTTTTTAGACTAATGCTAATTGGAAATTGGGATATTGTTCAGAAATAGCTAAATTGGGTTATTTATGTGGCATGCAATGTATAAAGTAACTGTGATGAAGAAGGCAGGGAATTGACGAGGAGGAGGGACAAATTGTCCTTGTTAAGCACTGTATTTATGGGTTTATTGATTTTGATATTTTGAACATTGCTTTTTTTGTTTAGCTGAATACTTTTGTGGATACTTACCTATTATGTTTGATTGTACCTGTTGAAGAACTATGAACGAAAAGTGTATATTATTTTAATGTTTAAAAACAGAAAATTGTTACATTATTTATACCACCAGAGAAAAAGCTTTGTGTGGGCGTTTTTTTATATCTCCCCTTTTTAAGGTGCAAGTAAGCAAACTTTAGCGGTCACAGTCCTGCCAGACCAATGTCACTATCAAGCTTTCCACTGTCTTCCCCCCTGTGATTATTAAAGTTTTTCTGATTCATTAGCAAGGTTGTGTATTTTCACAACAGAGTTTTGACTTATTTTCTGTGTGTTCCGAATGTGTTTTTATACTTTACTAGTATCACACATTTAAATGGGAAGCTTTTTATATCTTGTATGTTATACCTTTTGTACCTTTCTGTCATTACGTTCAAGGTTTTCATTGTTTACAAACAAAACACATCCATCCCCCGCACTTTTGAAAAGCTTGCTACGCCCCTGTATCCTGCACAATCCTACGAAACATTTACATTCTTCAATTAACTTTCAAGGAGTCATACAAAATCCCACTAAACGTACACAAGCTTGGCTCTTCAAGTTTGCCTCTTGTTTGCTTTTTATCCAAAGTGACTTCAGGTTGCATTAAAGTTGTAGATTCTATCAACATGTGTTCCCTGAGAATCTAATTCCTGACCTTTGCAATACAAACAAATCTGAGCTACAGGAACATTTTATGAGCAATGTAAAGTGTTCGATATGGTACATACATTCATAAAAAGTAAAGTGATGTGTTTGCTGATAAAACACTTTTCTGTATCTATATTGTTTACAAAAGCAGCTTTTAAAGCTGACCCAGATCAATAAAAAGTCTATGCTTAGAAAAATTCAGACTCAAATTCATTCTTATGCTATTTTATTTACATTATGTACAGTTATTTACAATGAAAAGCTTTGACGTGTTCATCAAAGCTTCATGTTGGTCTTGTTCCGCGGGATTCTTCTGCCATAGATCCATTTGTCTGTAAAAACACAGACACGAGTGGTTACACACTAACACAAGCACAACCGTTACATTTAACGCCACATAACAACTCTGTCTGCTCAAGCACAACCTCATAGCATTGATTCACGCATTGCTATATTTTAACAGCAAAATTCCGACACTTACAATGTCTGCGTGTTGTCTGTAGATTCACGATGCTCCAGCTGGTGGGGCAGCTCAGGCTTCTGTACTCCGAACATCTATTTAATGTCGTCCAGAACCGGCGCCCCCACGTGGATGGTGACCGATGTGAAGGCTCACCCAGCTGTTATAGTAGAGAGAAAGATGTGTAAGCCATTGTTTAATTCAACTCAAAGTTTGAATGATCCAAAGTTTCATAAAGAGATTTCTACCTGTTGAGCTTGTGTTTTGACGGGAGCTGTTGCACCATCAGGCAGAATTTTGGGAATCTGAGATACTGCGGGAAACAAGAGAAAAGACAGTCGTATGAAGCAATTAAAGCTCTCCAAGAGTGTTTGTTTGTCTTATTAAATCTAAAGTGATAATCCAAGAGAAACATACACAAGTCTGATTAATAAAACGTGAAGCTACTCACAGTGAGTGATAACTTCCGTATCATCACTGGGTGCAGGCAGGGCGAGCAGTTGCATAGGACGCAAGACATCCAGCTCTGCTTGGCTTGCCTGCGCACACCAACATACATCAGTCTATTATTTGAATACTATTCCTCACTTGTTTCTGTAATCTAGAAGTGGTCGAAGTGAGATCAGATGCATGATGCGTGAGCACTGACCCGGTATTCCAGAAGCACCTGAGAGACCAGCAGGCGCTGAGGCCGAGTACGAACATCATCCCACAGGACGACAGGCATCGGTGGGCGGAGACTCTCACCTGTAGACATGGAAAGATGTACATCCTCTATAAATACTTGGGAGTGAATAATAATGTGAATACGAAGGGGCTGACGAAGCATCATTTACAGAATGAGTAAGATATGAAAAGGCTACTGACTCTGAGCGAGGTCGCACGCTGCTGTCTGTCGACTGACGGGCTGGAGCGCGAGCTGGTTTTCAGGCTGAACGTCAAGGCGTTTTTGAACCTGCCACATGCAAAAACGAAGTTCAGCTAATTACATGAATTGTTATTGCCTTTCAATCTCGAGAAACCTGTAATAGTGGCTCATCTCACTTGAGGAACAGCAGACGTAAACCGTCCAGCAGGAAGCGATTCACTGCTGCTGTCCTGCTTCTCAGCCTGGGTCTTCTGCTCATTGTGACGAGACAGAGTGACCCGCAACGCCCTGCCGGCAACCACTCGCCCGTTCATGACAGACGCGGCCGTGGTCGCATCGTTGAGGGTGGAGAAGCTGACGAATCCAAAGCCTCGGCTGCGTCCGGCCTCCATCATCAACTGAACAGAGAAAAGCACTCGTTTAAGTCTTTCACTTCGATTGTTAATTACTAATCACAATAAAACAATGAGCGTCATACCTTGGCACTGATGATGCTTCCAAAGGGTGAAAACGCTCTGTACAGCTGCTGCTCACTGAAGCTATAGGGCAGGTTACACACGTACAGACTCAACCCCTGTCGAACAGACAAGATCCAGTCAGTAACACAAGAACGCTTCAACATTCGCTAAAGATTCGTTAGGTGATCAAAGGGTTTGGATACCGGGTAGTGCCTCTCGTTGTCCTGAGCCATGACCTGCTGCTCAACATGACGCTCTTGAAAGGTTTTAAAGTGGCCAATGGACCTTTAAAACACAAACCAAACGAGCTCAACACTATTCGATTAGACAAGACAAAGTACAAGAAGTACAACTGAAATCCACTTACACTAGCTGGTCGTCCAACAACATGCCATCAAGCGCTTTGATGGCCTTCTCTGCCGCTTCAAAGGTGGCAAAGTGGACGAATCCATAACCTTTGGATCCATGTGCATAGCAGACCACCTTGACGACCGACATGAATTCAGACATCAACACATGATCTACCTTATACAAGAAAACAATCAAACTGCAGATATTACCTTGCAGGACAGGATCTTCCCAAAAATTGAGAAGCTGTCATAAAGGCTGGCACCATCGATGCTGCTGGCCAGACCCTTGATGAAGATGTTCCCGACCCCAGTCGTCCTCAGAGTGGAATCACGCTGGGAGAACATGATCCGCATGGGTCTGCCCAGAAGATCCTGACACATCAGGCTGTCCATGGCGCTCTCAGCTGAAAGACAGAGTTGATAAGAGACAAGACCTAGCAAGTTTGTTTGTACGGCACACTTCACATAGCCTAATTTAAAGATGATTTACAGGAAACAACATCGAGGAGAAAAATACACAAGGCTGAAATTTCAAATTCAAATGTTTATTACCAAGATGTCAAGGTGAAGAACGGAGAGATAACTTACCATTGGCGTGGTTAACAAAGTTAACATAACCATACCGCAGGGATCGCCGAGTCACCCTGTCTCTGCAGACCCGCACGGACTGGATCGGACCGAACGGGCTGAACGTCTGATGGAGGACGAACTCGGACACTTCTGGATAAAGGTCCCCCACGAACAACGAGGCGATCTGATCCCTCGGTACGCCAGCTCCACAAGAGCTTCCTCCGATGAACGATGTCATCTGACCTCTGAAAATAACAACTCACGGACTGAGAATACGTTAAAAACAAGAAATGTTAAAACCAGACAAAAATATGACACTGAGTAATTCAAATGAAAATGTATTGATAAATGAATAAATTAACGAAATGAATGTATCAATAAAGTCAAGAAATGGAAAATGCAAATCTGAAGATCGCTCCGTCTCATCCAGCGCCTCGTCAAATCAATGTTTGTTGTTTGTAGAAGGTACGCTACGCGCTCGTTGCCTAGTGATCGACGTTTAAGGTGATACGCAGATGACCACGTCAACGTCATGCGTCGTTTTGTAATGGGACAAAATCGATTTCTTTTTTTAATACTAATCGCGTTTATTTAAAATAATACAAATGAGAAATAGATTTAGTTATAAATTATTAACAAATTAATACATCGCCGGAATGTGGCGTTGCTTTGTATGGAGTCCGATTAAAGTGAGGACTCTTTTGACATAAATGTTTTTTTATGGGTGACCAAAAATCACAATACTAAAATAAAACATCGTACAGTAGAAACTAAAACGATCAAATTAAAATAAAAGACCCAACTGGTCTAAAAAATAAAAAACGAGCAGCGGAACTAATACGAAGTGACGTAGGCTCAATGAACGCCTTCTCCCAAGCTGCGCGTGCCCTACAACATAACGGTATGATTAATGCATTATTTATATTCATTTATTATTCATCTAATTTATTCATTTGTAGATTTTTTATTACTGAAACCGGCTATTAGACTTTTAGTTTTTAAAGCGATTTTTAATGTTTTACGAATTAGGCCGATTTAAAATTCTACACAAAACGATGGATTTACAGATTCGTATTTCTTAACTGTTACTAATACATTTTTTTTTAATTTTCAGCTTTTCCATTGCATTATTTTGTGTCGTATAAACTTATTTACGTCTCAACTCAACTCAACTCAACTCAACTTTATTTATATAGCGCTTTTTACAATTTTCATTGTTACAAAGCAGCTGTACATGAGACACATTTAATACAAGTATGAATTCTAAAGCAGCCCCCCCGGCCAGGCAGATAGTGCAAAACAATATGCAAACGGTGGTGAGGAACCCAAAACTCCCATCGAGAAAAAAAACCTCAGGGGAACCCAGGCCCAACCAGGGGATTCCAGTTCCCCTCTGGCAAAAGCTGCTGCCTCTGCACAAGCTCATCAGTGCTTGCACAACAAGGCTTAATAAAAATATAAAAATTAAAGATTATCATTAACAATCTAATAGCATTTGAAATGTTGTAGAAAAAAACAAAGTTGTCGCGTCCTTTATCCAGCTCTATCCTCTTAGCACTTGTCAGGTCACCGCTTCCCATTCTCAGCTCTGCCATCAGGTCTGGGCATGAACTGCATCCTGCGGTAACCTTGGAACAAAGAGACAAGACTGGCTGAGAGTAGAGTACTGTTCTGCACTCTTTGATGCAACAAGTACATCATTTGTTGTTGGATGTGTTCCTGGTTCCGGTTGATCTAAATAATGCAGCCTAAATCCTCTGAGGATTAATATTATGGAGGTGTAGTGTATGCAAGATTAAAAAGATGAGTCTTTAGTCTAGATGTAAACTGACAGAGTGTGTCTGCCTCCCGGACCGTGCAGGGAAGAATATTCCAAAGTTTAGGCGCTAGATAAGAAAAGGATCTACCACCTGCACTTGATTTTGAAATTCTAGGTATTACCAACTGACAGGACCCCTTAGCGCGTAATGTACGTGGTGGTCTGTAATACAATAGAAGTTCATTCAAATACTGCGGCGCTAGACCATGTAGGGCTTTATAGGTAATAAGCAAGATCTTAAAGTTAATGCGATGCTTTATAGGTAACCAGTGCAAGGTTGACAGAACCGGGGTTATATGCTCATACTTTTTTGTACGTGTAAGAACTCGAGCTGCCGCGTTTTGAACCAGTTGCAGTTTTTGTAATAGGCCCGCAGGGCAACCACCTAGAAGTGCATTACAGTAATCTAGTCTTGATGTCATGAATGCATGAATTAATTTCTCTGCATCTGACAGTGACAGCATATGACGTAATTTAGATATATTCTTAAGATGGAAAAATGCAATTTTACAGGTGTTTGCGACATGGCTTTCAAATGAGAGAGTACTGTCAAATACAACGCCAAGATTCTTAGCTGATGACGAGGATTTTATGGAGCATCCGTCAATCGTTAAGCAGTATTCTTGGTTGTTACGCATAGCAGTTTTCGGTCCAGTAAGTAACAATTCTGTTTTGTCCGAGTTTAGTAGTAAAAAATTGTTACTCATCCACATTTTTAAGTCAACTATGCAATCCTTTATTCGATGAAACTGCTGGGTTTCATGAGGCATCGAGGAAATATAAAGTTGAGTATCATCAGCATAACAGTGAAAGCTAATTCCGTGTCGCTTTATTATATCTCCTAGAGGTAGCATGTATAATGCGAAGAGCAGGGGTCCCAAGACTGAGCCCTGTGGAACACCGTACTGGACTTGTGATTTGCGGGACACCTCATTGTTTAATGCTACAAATTGAAAACGGTCGGATAAATAAGACTTAAACCATTTCAATGCTATTCCGTTAATGCCGACGTAATTTTCGAGTCTATGTAGAAGTATGCTGTGGTCAATGGTGTCAAATGCAGCACTGAGGTCTAGCAGCACCAATAACGAAATACAGCCACGGTCATACGCTAAAAGCAGATCATTTGTAACTCTGATCAAAGCAGTCTCTGTACTGTGACATGCTCGAAATCCAGACTGGAATTCATCATTAATGTCATTCCTTTGGAGGAAGGAGCATAATTGGGTTGAAACTACTTTTTCCAGAACTTTAGATATAAAAGGTAAATTCGATATAGGCCTGTAATTCCCTAGTTCTTTAGGGTCGAGTTTGGGTTTTTTTAAAAGAGGCCTTATAACAGCCACCTTAAATGCTTTAGGCACATGTCCTAATGTCAGAGATGAGTTAATAATACTAAGAAGAGGATCTATAATTTCGGGGAGCATTTCTTTCAGTAGTTTTGTAGGTATAGGGTCTAGCATGCATGTTGATGATTTAGATGATTTAATGATTTTAGACAGTTCATCGTGATCTACTGTAGAAAATAATTGCAATTTCTCCTTAGGGGTGCTGTAGTTAGTTTGTTCAGCGGATTTCACTACAGGTTGCATTGTTATAATTTTTTCTCTTATATCTTGGATTTTACTTGTGAAGTAGTTCATAAATTCATCACTGTTATGCTGATAATCAGAATCTGACGTCGATGACGACT
The DNA here is from genome assembly GCF_015846415.1 of Triplophysa dalaica. Taxonomy (NCBI): domain Eukaryota; kingdom Metazoa; phylum Chordata; class Actinopteri; order Cypriniformes; family Nemacheilidae; genus Triplophysa; species Triplophysa dalaica. The sequence goes on along the minus strand of NC_079564.1, from coordinate 18,310,257 downwards.
TATTTTTTGTTAATTTAGCCACGGTGTTAAATAAGAACCTAGGGTTGTGATGGTTTTCCTCTATTAGTGTTGAAAAGTAGGCGGATCTAGACGTTTTTATTGCATTCCTGTAATTTCGAGTACTATCCTTCCATGCTATACGAAATACCTCTAGATTCGTTTTCTTAAAGTTGCGCTCCATTTTACGGGATGCTTTTTTTAGAGTCTGAGTGTGTTCATTATACCACGGTGTTGGGCTGCTATTTTTAATTTTCTTTAAACGCAGAGGAGCAACTGTGTCTAATATTTCCGAGAAAGTAGAGTTAAAATTTTCAATAGTAGTGTCAAAATCGTCAACGTTATTACTCATGCTGGATATTTTAGACAATTCAGGCAGATTATCGAGAAACGCATCTTTGGTAGTTGAAGTAATCGTTCTACCATATTTGTAACAAGGAGTTTGATTTGCAGCCGTAGGCCATTGAAGCAAACATAATATCAGATAATGATCCGAAATATCTTCACTCTGCTGAACGATTTTAACGTCGTCCACATTTATACCATAAGAAAGTATTAAATCTAAAGTATGATTACGAAGGTGAGTGGGTCCTGACACATGTTGACTAACGCCCATGGAGTTAAGAGTGTCTTTGAAAGCCAGTCCCAAGGCATCTGTATCATTGTCTACATGGATATTAAAGTCACCGACGACAAGGACTCTATCTGCGGCCAGTACTAGTTCTGATAAGAACCCACCAAAATCTTTAATAAAATCTGTGTGGTGCCCTGGAGGCCTATATACAATAGCTAGAATAAATTTTAAAAATGTTTTGTCCTTAGTAATAGGTGTCGATACGTGAAGTACCATGACTTCAAAAGAACTGTACTTAAAATTAGACTTCTGAGAGGTAATAAAAGAATTCTTGTAAAGTGCAGCGACACCTCCCCCTCTACCTTTTAGACGAGGCTCGTGTTTATAGTAATAATCATGGGGAACGGATTCATTTAGAGTAATAAAATCATCTGGCTTTAGCCATGTTTCTGTCAAACAAAGCATGTCTATTTTATGATCGGTTATCAAATCGTTAACAAAAAGTGCTTTATTTGAGAGAGATCTAATATTAAGCAATCCGAGTCGTAACAGCTGATAATCTGTATTTTGTTCATGTTTGATTTGTTTAACGTTTATTAAATTACTTTCAAGAGGTTTACGCAATATCTTATGTTTGCTAATCCGGGGGACAGACACAGTCTCTATTTTATGTTGTTTGTAAGAAGGGATTATTACATGTTGTATATTTTGTGTATTCTGTAACGCGAGACGGCAAGCAGACAGTTGGTTAAGCCATTCTGTCTCCTTCCTGACCTGGGCCCTAGGTAGTCAGCCTTTAGCATTATTAAGACTGTGTGCCAAATTTCTAGAGAGGAGGAAAACCCCATCCCAGGAGGGATGGAGACCATCTCGTTTCAACAGGTCAGGTCTGCCCTCAAAACTCTTCCAGTTATTTATAAAATCTATATTATTCTGCAGGCACCACTCAGACAACCAGCCATTTAGTGATGATAATCTGCTATAAATCTCATCACCACGGTAAGCAGTAAGGGGGCCAGAGAATATTACAGTGTCTGACATCGTTTTTGCGAGCTCACACACCTCTTTAATATTATCTTTAGTGATCTCCGATTGACGGAGTCTAACATCATTTGTGCCGACATGAATAACAATCTTACTGAATTTACGATTAGTCTTAGCCAGCACATTTAAATTTGACTTGATGTCAGGCGCTCTGGCTCCCGGTAAACATTTGACTATGGTGGCTGGTGCCTCTATGTTAACGTTCCGGACAATAGAATCACCGATCACTAGGGCACTTTCAGCAGGTTTCTCAGTCGGTGCGTCACTGAGCGGGGCAAACCTGTTCGAGACTTTAATCGGAACGGTTGAGTGATGTTTTGTCCTGCGACTATGCCGTCTCACCGTCACAAAGTTTCCCAGCTGCAGGGGATTTTCAACCGGAACCGAGCTGTGTGCGCTAACATTGCTCGCATCCGAAGTGTTTTCTACGGTTCTTACACTCTTACTATCCTCAAATAAAGATTGGATGCGAGACTCTAATTCTAAAATCTTCTCCGTCAGCCTAACTACTTCCCTGCATTTATCACATGTAAAACCCTCGCCGCTGACAGAGAAGGCTAAACTAAACATATGACATGAGGTGCAAGTAACAACAATAGGAATAGAAGCCATAACTCACCGGGTATGAAGTGCAATCCTAACTTACCAAGGTTGCTTGATGAGTCTTAGTATATACACTTAAAAAGAGAAACAGTTAGCACACAAGACAAATAGGGGGAGATGATATTCCACAATGTAAACAGAAGGCAAGCTAACACGCTAATATGCTAGCGGCGTTACGTTTCAATGAATATAGGTTTAAAATATAAAGTTATAAATAATTCGGCAACGACAGTGATATGTAACGACAGTGATATGTAACGATAGTGATATGTAACGACAGTGATATGTAACGACAGTGATATGTAACGACAGTGATATGTAACGACAGTGATATGTAACGATAGTAAAATACACTAATAATAAGACCAAGAACAAATGTGAGGTGAAGCAAGTGTCAGAGGATACAAACTAGCCGCCGGCAGCGATGCAATCAGGAACCGGAGTTTAATTACGTCTGCGAGTTTAATATTTTTACAGATTCTTTTAAGATATCGTTCGAATGTCGTTTTCACATGACGTCACGTCACTGCTTTTCTGAAGCGCAAAACGCAGATGAAGAGCCGTAACTTTCGCCAGAGTACGTGTAGTGACCACTTCGTCAAAGGTTGAATGCAACTTTCATGGATGGTGTTACGTCATAGGATGACGGGCTCTATGATGTTGAACAACAAGGCAGGCTCTGGGTTTTAGTGTGTCATTGACATCAGGGAAATGGCTGTGAAGACTCTCAGTTAATGTCTTGACGCATGAATGCTGTATGTTAAAATTTAGTTGACTGTTTGGTCTTTAACTTGGTATGAATGCATTGTAAATAAAGCTGTTTAAAAGCCAAATAACATTCTTGTTTTCATTTATATCATTGTATCCTGCACAATCCTCGAAACATTTACATTCTTCAATTAACTTTCAAGGCGTCATACAAAATCCCACTAAACGTACACAAGCTTGGCTCTTAAAATTCATGTTTGCCTCTTGTTTGCTTTTTATCCAAAGTGACTTCAGGTTGCATTAAAGTTGTAGATTCTATCAACATGTGTTCCCTGAGAATCTAATTCCTGACCTTTGCAATACAAACAAATCTGAGCTACAGGAACATTTTATGAGCAATGTAAAGTGTTCGATATGGTACATACATTCATAAAAAGTAAAGTGATGTGTTTGCTGATAAAACACTTTTCTGTATCTATATTGTTTACAAAAGCAGCTTTTAAAGCTGACCCAGATCAATAAAAAGTCTATGCTTAGAAAAATTCAGACTCAAATTCATTCTTATGCTATTTTATTTACATTATGTACAGTTATTTACAATGAAAAGCTTTGACGTGTTCATCAAAGCTTCATGTTGGTCTTGTTCCGCGGGATTGTTCTGCCATAGATCCATTTGTCTGTAAAAACACAGACACGAGTGGTTACACACTAACACAAGCACAACCGTTACATTTAACGCCATATAACAACTCTGTCTGCTCAAGCACAACCTCATAGCATTGATTCACGCATTGCTATATTTTAACAGCAGAATTCCGACACTTACAATGTCTGCGTGTCGTCTGTAGATTCACGATGCTCCAGCTGGTGGGGCAGCTCAGGCTTCTGGACTCCGAACATCTATTTAATGTCGTCCAGAACCGGCGCCCCCACGTGGATGGTGACCGATGTGAAGACTCACCAAGCTGTTACAGTAGAGAGAAAGATGTGTAAGCCATTGTTTAATTCAACTCAAAGTTTGAATGATCCAAAGTTTCATAAAGAGATTTCTACCTGTTGAGCTTGTGTTTTGACGGGAGCTGTTGCACCATCAGGCAGAATTTTGGGAATCTGAGATACTGCGGGAAACAAGAGAAAAGACAGTCGTATGAAGCAATTAAAGCTCTCCAAGAGTGTTTGTTTGTCTTATTAAATCTAAAGTGATAATCCAAGAGAAACATACACAAGTCTGATTAATAAAACGTGAAGCTACTCACAGTGAGTGATAACTTCCGTATCATCACTGGGTGCAGGCAGGGCGAGCAGTCGCATAGGACGCAAGACATCCAGCTCTGCTTGGCTTGCCTGCGCACACCAACATACATCAGTCTATTATTTGAATACTATTCCTCACTTGTTTCTGTAATCTAGAAGTGGTCGAAGTGAGATCAGATGCATGATGCGTGAGCACTGACCCGGTATTCCAGAAGCACCTGAGAGACCAGCAGGTGCTGAGGCCGAGTACGAACATCATCCCACAGGACGACAGGCGTCGGTGGGCGGAGACTCTCACCTGGAGACATGGAAAGATGTACATCCTCTATAAATACTTGGGAGTGAATAATAATGTGAATACGAAGGGGCTGACGAAGCATCATTTACAGAATGAGTAAGATATGAAGAGGCTACTGACTCTGAGCGAGGTCGCACGCTGCTGTCTGTCGACTGACGGGCTGGAGCGCGAGCTGGTTTTCAGGCTGAACGTCAAGGCGTTTTTGAACCTGCCACCTGCAAAAACGAAGTTCAGCTAATTACATGAATTGTTATTGCCTTTCAATCTCGAGAAACCTGTAATAGTGGCTCATCTCACTTGAGGAACAGCAGACGTAAACCGTCCAGCAGGAAGCGATTCACTGCTGCTGTCCTGCTTCTCAGCCTGGGTCTTCTGCTCATTGTGACGAGACAGAGTGACCCGCAACGCCCTGCCGGCAACCACTCGCCCGTTCATGACAGACGCGGCCGTGGTCGCATAGTTGAGGGTGGAGAAGCTGACGAATCCAAAGCCTCGGCTGCGTCCGGCCTCCATCATCAACTGAACAGAGAAAAGCACTCGTTTAAGTCTTTCACTTCGATTGTTAATTACTAATCTCAATAAAACAATGAGCGTCATACCTTGGCACTGATGATGCTTCCAAAGGGTGAAAACGCTCTGTACAGCTGCTGCTCACTGAAGCTATAGGGCAGGTTACACACGTACAGACTCACCCCCTGTCGAACAGACAAGATCCAGTCAGTAACACAAGAACGCTTCAACATTCGCTAAAGATTCGTTAGGTGATCAAAGGGTTTGGATACCGGGTAGTGCCTCTCGTTGTCCTGAGCCATGACCTGCTGCTCAACATGACGCTCTTGAAAGGTTTTAAAGTGGCCAATGGACCTTTAAAACACAAACCAAACGAGCTCAACACTATTCGATTAGACAAGACAAAGTACAAGAAGTACAACTGAAATCCACTTACACTAGCTGGTCGTCCAACAACATGCCATCAAGCGCTTTGATGGCCTTCTCTGCCGCTTCAAAGGTGGCAAAGTGGACGAATCCATAACCTTTGGATCCATGTGCATCGCAGACCGCCTTGACGACCAACATGAATTCAGACATCAACACATGATCTACCTTATACAAGAAAACAATCAAACTGCAGATATTACCTTGCAGGACAGGATCTTCCCAAAAATTGAGAAGCAGTCATAAAGGCTGGCACCATCGATGCTGCTGGCCAGACCCTTGATGAAGATGTTCCCGACCCCAGTCGTCCTCAGAGTGGGATCACGCTGGGAGAACATGATCCGCATGGGTCTGCCCAGAAGATCCTGACACATCAGGCTGTCCATGGCGCTCTCAGCTGAAAGACAGAGTTGATAAGAGACAAGACCTAGCAAGTTTGTTTGTACGGCACACTTCACATAGCCTAATTTAAAGATGATTTACAGGAAACAACATCGAGGAGAAAAATACACAAGGCTGAAATTTCAAATTCAAATGTTTATTACCAAGATGTCAAGGTGAAGAACGGAGAGATAACTTACCATTGGCGTGGTTAACAAAGTTAACATAACCATACCGCAGGGATCGCCGAGTCACCCTGTCTCTGCAGACCCGCACGGACTGGATCGGACCGAACGGGCTGAACGTCTGATGGAGGACGAACTCGGACACTTCTGGATGAAGGTCCCCCACGAACAACGAGGCGATCTGATCCCTCGGTACGCCAGCTCCACAAGAGCTTCCTCCGATGAACGATGTCATCTGACCTGTGAAAATAACAACTCACGGACTGAGAATACGTTAAAAACAAGAAATGTTAAAACCAGACAAAAAAATGACACTGAGTAATTCAGATGAAAATGTATTGATAAATGAATAAATTAACGAAATGAATGAATCAATAAAGTCAAGAAATGGAAAATGCAAATCTGAAGATCGCTCAGTCTCATCCAGCGGCTCGTCAAATCAATGTTTGTTGTTTGTAGAAGGTACGCTACGTTCGTTGCCTAGTGATCGACGTTTAAGGTGATACGCAGATGACCACGTCAACGTCATGCGTCGTTTTGTAATGGGACAAAATCGATTTCTTTTTTTAATACTAATCGCGTTTATTTAAAATAATACAAATGAGAAATAGATTTAGTAATAAATTATTAACAAATTAATACATCGCCGGAATGTGGCGTTGCTTTGTATGGAGTCCGATTAAAGTGAGGACTCTTTTGACATAAATGTTTTTTTATGGGTGACCAAAAATCACAATACTAAAATAAAACATCGTACAGTAGAAACTAAAACGATCAAATTAAAATAAAAGACCCAACTGGTCTAAAAAATAAAAAACGAGCAGCGGAACTAATACGAAGTGACGTAGGCTCAATGAACGCCTTCTCCCAAGCTGCGCGTGCCCTACAACATAACGGTATGATTAATGCATTATTTATATTCATTTATTATTCATCTAATTTATTCATTTGTAGATTTTTTATTACTGAAACCGGCTATTAGACTTTTAGTTTTTAAAGCGATTTTTAATGTTTTACGAATTAGGCCGATTTAAAATTCTACACAAAACGATGGATTTACAGATTCGTATTTCTTAACTGTTACTAATACATTTTTATTTAATTTTCAGCTTTTCCATTGCATTATTTTGTGTCGTATAAACTTATTTACGTCTGCGAGTTTAATATTTTTACAGATTCTTTTAAGATATCGTTCGAATGTCGTTTTCACATGACGTCACGTCACTGCTTTTCTGAAGCGCAAAACGCAGATGAAGAGCCGTAACTTTCGCCAGAGTACGTGTAGTGACCACTTCGTCAAAGGTTGAATGCAACTTTCATGGATGGTGTTACGTCATAGGATGACGGGCTCTATGATGTTGAACAACAAGGCAGGCTCTGGGTTTTAGTGTGTCATTGACATCAGGGAAATGGCTGTGAAGACTCTCAGTTAATCTCTTGACGCATGAATGCTGTATGTTAAAATTTAGTTGACTGTTTGGTCTTTAACTTGGTATGAATGCATTGTAAATAAAGCTGTTTAAAAGCCAAATAACATTCTTGTTTTCATTTATATCATTGTATCCTGCACAATCCTACGAAACATTTACATTCTTCAATTAACTTTCAAGGCGTCATACAAAATCCCACTAAACGTACACAAGCTTGGCTCTTAAAATTCATGTTTGCCTCTTGTTTGCTTTTTATCCAAAGTGACTTCAGGTTGCATTAAAGTTGTAGATTCTATCAACATGTGTTCCCTGAGAATCTAATTCCTGACCTTTGCAATACAAACAAATCTGAGCTACAGGAACATTTTATGAGCAATGTAAAGTGTTCGATATGGTACATACATTCATAAAAAGTAAAGTGATGTGTTTGCTGATAAAACACTTTTCTGTATCTATATTGTTTACAAAAGCAGCTTTTAAAGCTGACCCAGATCAATAAAAAGTCTATGCTTAGAAAAATTCAGACTCAAATTCATTCTTATGCTATTTTATTTACATTATGTACAGTTATTTACAATGAAAAGCTTTGACGTGTTCATCAAAGCTTCATGTTGGTCTTGTTCCGCGGGACTGTTCTGCCATAGATCCATTTGTCTGTAAAAACACAGACACGAGTGTTTACACACTAACACAAGCACAACCGTTACATTTAACGCCACATAACAACTCTGTCTGCTCAAGCACAACCTCATAGCATTGATTCACGCATTGCTATATTTTAACAGCAGAATTCTGACACTTACAATGTCTGCGTGTTGTCTGTAGATTCACGATGCTCCAGCTGGTGGGGCAGCTCAGGCTTCTGGACTCCGAACATCTATTTAATGTCGTCCAGAACCGGCGCCCCCACGTGGATGGTGACCGATGTGAAGACTCACCAAGCTGTTACAGTAGAGAGAAAGATGTGTAAGCCATTGTTTAATTCAACTCAAAGTTTGAATGATCCAAAGTTTCATAAAGAGATTTCTACCTGTTGAGCTTGTGTTTTGACGGGAGCTGTTGCACCATCAGGCAGAATTTTGGGAATCTGAGATACTGCGGGAAACAAGAGAAAAGACAGTCGTATGAAGCAATTAAAGCTCTCCAAGAGTGTTTGTTTGTCTTATTAAATCTAAAGTGATAATCCAAGAGAAACATACACAAGTCTGATTAATAAAACGTGAAGCTACTCACAGTGAGTGATAACTTCCGTATCATCACTGGGTGCAGGCAGGGCGAGCAGTCGCATAGGACGCAAGACATCCAGCTCTGCTTGGCTTGCCTGCGCACACCAACATACATCAGTCTATTATTTGAATACTATTCCTCACTTGTTTCTGTAATCTAGAAGTGGTCGAAGTGAGATCAGATGCATGATGCGTGAGCACTGACCCGGTATTCCAGAAGCACCTGAGAGACCAGCAGGCGCTGAGGCCGAGTACGAACATCATCCCACAGGACGACAGGCATCGGTGGGCGGAGACTCTCACCTGTAGACATGGAAAGATGTACATCCTCTATAAATACTTGGGAGTGAATAATAATGTGAATACGAAGGGGCTGACGAAGCATCATTTGCAGAATGAGTAAGATATGAAGAGGCTACTGACTCTGAGCGAGGTCGCACGCTGCTGTCTGTCGACTGACGGGCTGGAGCGCGAGCTGGTTTTCAGGCTGAACGTCAAGGCGTTTTTGAACCTGCCACATGCAAAAACGAAGTTCAGCTAATTACATGAATTGTTATTGCCTTTCAATCTCGAGAAACCTGTAATAGTGGCTCATCTCACTTGAGGAACAGCAGACGTAAACCGTCCAGCAGGAAGCGATTCACTGCTGCTGTCCTGCTTCTCAGCCTGGGTCTTCTGCTCATTGTGACGAGACAGAGTGACCCGCAACGCCCTGCCGGCAACCACTCGCCCGTTCATGACAGACGCGGCCGTGGTCGCATAGTTGAGGTTGGAGAAGCTGACGAATCCAAAGCCTCGGCTGCGTCCGGCCTCCATCATCAACTGAACAGAGAAAAGCACTCGTTTAAGTCTTTCACTTCGATTGTTAATTACTAATCTCAATAAAACAATGAGCGTCATACCTTGGCACTGATGATGCTTCCAAAGGGTGAAAACGCTCTGTACAGCTGCTGCTCACTGAAGCTATAGGGCAGGTTACACACGTACAGACTCACCCCCTGTCGAACAGACAAGATCCAGTCAGTAACACAAGAACGCTTCAACATTCGCTAAAGATTCGTTAGGTGATCAAAGGGTTTGGATACCGGGTAGTGCCTCTCGTTGTCCTGAGCCATGACCTGCTGCTCAACATGACGCTCTTGAAAGGTTTTAAAGTGGCCAATGGACCTTTAAAACACAAACCAAACGAGCTCAACACTATTCGATTAGACAAGACAAAGTACAAGAAGTACAACTGAAATCCACTTACACTAGCTGGTCGTCCAACAACATGCCATCAAGCGCTTTGATGGCCTTCTCTGCCGCTTCAAGGGTGGCAAAGTGGACGAATCCATAACCTTTGGATCCATGTGCATCGCAGACCGCCTTGACGACCAACATGAATTCAGACATCAACACATGATCTACCTTATACAAGAAAACAATCAAACTGCAGATATTACCTTGCAGGACAGGATCTTCCCAAAAATTGAGAAGCAGTCATAAAGGCTGGCACCATCGATGCTGCTGGCCAGACCCTTGATGAAGATGTTCCCGACCCCAGTCGTCCTCAGAGTGGGATCACGCTGGGAGAACATGATCCGCATGGGTCTGCCCAGAAGATCCTGACACATCAGGCTGTCCATGGCGCTCTCAGCTGAAAGACAGAGTTGATAAGAGACAAGACCTAGCAAGTTTGTTTGTACGGCACACTTCACATAGCCTAATTTAAAGATGATTTACAGGAAACAACATCGAGGAGAAAAATACACAAGGCTGAAATTTCAAATTCAAATGTTTATTACCAAGATGTCAAGGTGAAGAACGGAGAGATAACTTACCATTGGCGTGGTTAACAAAGTTAACATAACCATACCGCAGGGATCGCCGAGTCACCCTGTCTCTGCAGACCCGCACGGACTGGATCGGACCGAACGGGCTGAACGTCTGATGGAGGACGAACTCGGACACTTCTGGATGAAGGTCCCCCACGAACAACGAGGCGATCTGATCCCTCGGTACGCCAGCTCCACAAGAGCTTCCTCCGATGAACGATGTCATCTGACCTGTGAAAATAACAACTCACGGACTGAGAATACGTTAAAAACAAGAAATGTTAAAACCAGACAAAAATATGACACTGAGTAATTCAGATGAAAATGTATTGATAAATGAATAAATTAACGAAATGAATGAATCAATAAAGTCAAGAAATGGAAAATGCAAATCTGAAGATCGCTCCGTCTCATCCAGCGGCTCGTCAAATCAATGTTTGTTGTTTGTAGAAGGTACGCTACGTTCGTTGCCTAGTGATCGACGTTTAAGGTGATACGCAGATGACCACGTCAACGTCATGCGTCGTTTTGTAATGGGACAAAATCGATTTCTTTTTTTAATACTAATCGCGTTTATTTAAAATAATACAAATGAGAAATAGATTTAGTAATAAATTATTAACAAATTAATACATCGCCGGAATGTGGCGTTGCTTTGTATGGAGTCCGATTAAAGTGAGGACTCTTTTGACATAAATGTTTTTTTATGGGTGACCAAAAATCACAATACTAAAATAAAACATCGTACAGTAGAAACTAAAACGATCAAATTAAAATAAAAGACCCAACTGGTCTAAAAAATAAAAAACGAGCAGCGGAACTAATACGAAGTGACGTAGGCTCAATGAACGCCTTCTCCCAAGCTGCGCGTGCCCTACAACATAACGGTATGATTAATGCATTATTTATATTCATTTATTATTCATCTAATTTATTCATTTGTAGATTTTTTTAGACTTTTAGTTTTTAAAGCGATTTTTAATGTTTTACGAATTAGGCCGATTTAAAATTCTACACAAAACGATGGATTTACAGATTCGTATTTCTTAACTGTTACTAATACATTTTTATTTAATTTTCAGCTTTTCCATTGCATTATTTTGTGTCGTATAAACTTATTTACGTCTGCGAGTTTAATATTTTTACAGATTCTTTTAAGATATCGTTCGAATGTCGTTTTCACATGACGTCACGTCACTGCTTTTCTGAAGCGCAAAACGCAGATGAAGAGCCGTAACTTTCGCCAGAGTACGTGTAGTGACCACTTCGTCAAAGGTTGAATGCAACTTTCATGGATGGTGTTACGTCATAGGATGACGGGCTCTATGATGTTGAACAACAAGGCAGGCTCTGGGTTTTAGTGTGTCATTGACATCAGGGAAATGGCTGTGAAGACTCTCAGTTAATGTCTTTACGCATGAATGCTGTATGTTAAAATTTAGTTGACTGTTTGGTCTTTAACTTGGTATGAATGCATTGTAAATAAAGCTGTTTAAAAGCCAAATAACATTCTTGTTTTCATTTATATCATTGTATCCTGCACAATCCTACGAAACATTTACATTCTTCAATGAACTTTCAAGGCGTCATACAAAATCCCACTAAACGTACACAAGCTTGGCTCTTAAAATTCATGTTTGCCTCTTGTTTGCTTTTTATCCAAAGTGACTTCAGGTTGCATTAAAGTTGTAGATTCTATCAACATGTGTTCCCTGAGAATCTAATTCCTGACCTTTGCAATACAAACAAATCTGAGCTACAGGAACATTTTATGAGCAATGTAAAGTGTTCGATATGGTACATACATTCATAAAAAGTAAAGTGATGTGTTTGCTGATAAAACACTTTTCTGTATCTATATTGTTTACAAAAGCAGCTTTTAAAGCTGACCCAGATCAATAAAAAGTCTATGCTTAGAAAAATTCAGACTCAAATTCATTCTTATGCTATTTTATTTACATTATGTACAGTTATTTACAATGAAAAGCTTTGACGTGTTCATCAAAGCTTCATGTTGGTCTTGTTCCGCGGGACTGTTCTGCCATAGATCCATTTGTCTGTAAAAACACAGACACGAGTGTTTACACACTAACACAAGCACAACCTTTACTTTTAACGCCACATAACAACTCTGTCTGCTCAAGCACAGCCTCATAGCATTGATTCACGCATTGCTATATTTTAACAGCAGAATTCTGACACTTACAATGTCTGCGTGTTGTCTGTAGATTCACGATGCTCCAGCTGGTGGGGCAGCTCAGGCTTCTGGACTCCGAACATCTATTTAATGTCGTCCAGAACCGGCGCCCCCACGTGGATGGTGACCGATGTGAAGACTCACCAAGCTGTTACAGTAGAGAGAAAGATGTGTAAGCCATTGTTTAATTCAACTCAAAGTTTGAATGATCCAAAGTTTCATAAAGAGATTTCTACCTGTTGAGCTTGTGTTTTGACGGGAGCTGTTGCACCATCAGGCAGAATTTTGGGAATCTGAGATACTGCGGGAAACAAGAGAAAAGACAGTCGTATGAAGCAATTAAAGCTCTCCAAGAGTGTTTGTTTGTCTTATTAAATCTAAAGTGATAATCCAAGAGAAACATACACAAGTCTGATTAATAAAACGTGAAGCTACTCACAGTGAGTGATAACTTCCGTATCATCACTGGGTGCAGGCAGGGCGAGCAGTCGCATAGGACGCAAGACATCCAGCTCTGCTTGGCTTGCCTGCGCACACCAACATACATCAGTCTATTATTTGAATACTATTCCTCACTTGTTTCTGTAATCTAGAAGTGGTCGAAGTGAGATCAGATGCATGATGCGTGAGCACTGACCCGGTATTCCAGAAGCACCTGAGAGACCAGCAGGCGCTGAGGCCGAGTACGAACATCATCCCACAGGACGACAGGCATCGGTGGACAGAGACTCTCACCTGTAGACATGGAAAGATGTACATCCTCTATAAATACTTGGGAGTGAATAATAATGTGAATACGAAGGGGCTGACGAAGCATCATTTGCAGAATGAGTAAGATATGAAGAGGCTACTGACTCTGAGCGAGGTCGCACGCTGCTGTCTGTCGACTGACGGGCTGGAGCGCGAGCTGGTTTTCAGGCTGAACGTCAAGGCGTTTTTGAACCTGCCACATGCAAAAACGAAGTTCAGCTAATTACATGAATTGTTATTGCCTTTCAATCTCGAGAAACCTGTAATAGTGGCTCATCTCACTTGTGGAACAGCAGACGTAAACCGTCCAGCAGGAAGCGATTCACTGCTGCTGTCCTGCTTCTCAGCCTGGGTCTTCTGCTCATAGTGACGAGACAGAGTGACCCGCAACGCCCTGCCGGCAACCACTCGCCCGTTCATGACAGACGCGGCCGTGGTCGCATCGTTGAGGGTGGAGAAGCTGACGAATCCAAAGCCTCGGCTGCGTCCGGCCTCCATTATCAACTGAACAGAGAAAAGCACTCGATTTAGTCTTTCACTTCGATTGTTAATTACTAATCTCAATAAAACAATGAGCGTCATACCTTGGCACTGATGATGCTTCCAAAGGGTGAAAACGCTCTGTACAGCTGCTGCTCACTGAAGCTATAGGGCAGGTTACACACGTACAGACTCACCCCCTGTCGAACAGACAAGATCCAGTCAGTAACACAAGAACGCTTCAACATTCGCTAAAGATTCGTTAGGTGATCAAAGGGTTTGGATACCGGGTAGTGCCTCTCGTTGTCCTGAGCCATGACCTGCTGCTCAACATGACGCTCTTGAAAGGTTTTAAAGTGGCCAATGGACCTTTAAAACACAAACCAAACGAGCTCAACACTATTCGATTAGACAAGACAAAGTACAAGAAGTACAACTGAAATCCACTTACACTAGCTGGTCGTCCAACAACATGCCATCAAGCGCTTTGATGGCCTTCTCTGCCGCTTCAAAGGTGGCAAAGTGGACGAATCCATAACCTTTGGATCCATGTGCATCGCAGACCGCCTTGACGACCAACATGAATTCAGACATCAACACATGATCTACCTTATACAAGAAAACAATCAAACTGCAGATATTACCTTGCAGGACAGGATCTTCCCAAAAATTGAGAAGCAGTCATAAAGGCTGGCACCATCGATGCTGCTGGCCAGACCCTTGATGAAGATGTTCCCGACCCCAGTCGTCCTCAGAGTGGAATCACGCTGGGAGAACATGATCCGCATGGGTCTGCCCAGAAGATCCTGACACATCAGGCTGTCCATGGCGCTCTCAGCTGAAAGACAGAGTTGATAAGAGACAAGACCTAGCAAGTTTGTTTGTACGGCACACTTCACATAGCCTAATTTAAAGATGATTTACAGGAAACAACATCGAGGAGAAAAATACACAAGGCTGAAATTTCAAATTCAAATGTTTATTACCAAGATGTCAAGGTGAAGAACGGAGAGATAACTTACCATTGGCGTGGTTAACAAAGTTAACATAACCATACCGCAGGGATCGCCGAGTCACCCTGTCTCTGCAGACCCGCACGGACTGGATCGGACCGAACGGGCTGAACGTCTGATGGAGGACGAACTCGGACACTTCTGGATGAAGGTCCCCCACGAACAACGAGGCGATCTGATCCCTCGGTACGCCAGCTCCACAAGAGCTTCCTCCGATGAACGATGTCATCTGACCTGTGAAAATAACAACTCACGGACTGAGAATACGTTAAAAACAAGAAATGTTAAAACCAGACAAAAATATGACACTGAGTAATTCAGATGAAAATGTATTGATAAATGAATAAATTAACGAAATGAATGTATCAATAAAGTCAAGAAATGGAAAATGCAAATCTGAAGATCGCTCCGTCTCATCCAGCGGCTCGTCAAATCAATGTTTGTTGTTTGTAGAAGGTACGCTACGCGCTCGTTGCCTAGTGATCGACGTTTAAGGTGATACGCAGATGACCACGTCAACGTCATGCGTCGTTTTGTAATGGGACAAAATCGATTTCTTTTTTTAATACTAATCGCGTTTATTTAAAATAATACAAATGAGAAATAGATTTAGTAATAAATTATTAACAAATTAATACATCGCCGGAATGTGGCGTTGCTTTGTATGGAGTCCGATTAAAGTGAGGACTCTTTTGACATAAATGTTTTTTTATGGGTGACCAAAAATCACAATACTAAAATAAAACATCGTACAGTAGAAACTAAAACGATCAAATTAAAATAAAAGACCCAACTGGTCTAAAAAATAAAAAACGAGCAGCGGAACTAATACGAAGTGACGTAGGCTCAATGAACGCCTTCTCCCAAGCTGCGCGTGCCCTACAACATAACGGTATGATTAATGCATTATTTATATTCATTTATTATTCATCTAATTTATTCATTTGTAGATTTTTTATTACTGAAACCGGCTATTAGACTTTTAGTTTTTAAAGCGATTTTTAATGTTTTACGAATTAGGCCGATTTAAAATTCTACACAAAACGATGGATTTACAGATTCGTATTTCTTAACTGTTACTAATACATTTTTATTTAATTTTCAGCTTTTCCATTGCATTATTTTGTGTCGTATAAACTTATTTACGTCTGCGAGTTTAATATTTTTACAGATTCTTTTAAGATATCGTTCGAATGTCGTTTTCACATGACGTCACGTCACTGCTTTTCTGAAGCGCAAAACGCAGATGAAGAGCCGTAACTTTCGCCAGAGTACGTGTAGTGACCACTTCGTCAAAGGTTGAATGCAACTTTCATGGATGGTGTTACGTCATAGGATGACGGGCTCTATGATGTTGAACAACAAGGCAGGCTCTGGGTTTTAGTGTGTCATTGACATCAGGGAAATGGCTGTGAAGACTCTCAGTTAATCTCTTGACGCATGAATGCTGTATGTTAAAATTTAGTTGACTGTTTGGTCTTTAACTTGGTATGAATGCATTGTAAATAAAGCTGTTTAAAAGCCAAATAACATTCTTGTTTTCATTTATATCATTGTATCCTGCACAATCCTACGAAACATTTACATTCTTCAATTAACTTTCAAGGCGTCATACAAAATCCCACTAAACGTACACAAGCTTGGCTCTTAAAATTCATGTTTGCCTCTTGTTTGCTTTTTATCCAAAGTGACTTCAGGTTGCATTAAAGTTGTAGATTCTATCAACATGTGTTCCCTGAGAATCTAATTCCTGACCTTTGCAATACAAACAAATCTGAGCTACAGGAACATTTTATGAGCAATGTAAAGTGTTCGATATGGTACATACATTCATAAAAAGTAAAGTGATGTGTTTGCTGATAAAACACTTTTCTGTATCTATATTGTTTACAAAAGCAGCTTTTAAAGCTGACCCAGATCAATAAAAAGTCTATGCTTAGAAAAATTCAGACTCAAATTCATTCTTATGCTATTTTATTTACATTATGTACAGTTATTTACAATGAAAAGCTTTGACGTGTTCATCAAAGCTTCATGTTGGTCTTGTTCCGCGGGATTGTTCTGCCATAGATCCATTTGTCTGTAAAAACACAGACACGAGTGGTTACACACTAACACAAGCACAACCGTTACATTTAACGCCACATAACAACTCTGTCTGCTCAAGCACAACCTCATAGCATTGATTCACGCATTGCTATATTTTAACAGCAGAATTCCGACACTTACAATGTCTGCGTGTCGTCTGTAGATTCACGATGCTCCAGCTGGTGGGGCAGCTCAGGCTTCTGTACTCCGAACATCTATTTAATGTCGTCCAGAACCGGCGCCCCCACGTGGATGGTGACCGATGTGAAGACTCACCAAGCTGTTACAGTAGAGAGAAAGATGTGTAAGCCATTGTTTAATTCAACTCAAAGTTTGAATGATCCAACGTTTCATAAAGAGATTTCTACCTGTTGAGCTTGTGTTTTGACGGGAGCTGTTGCACCATCAGGCAGAATTTTGGGAATCTGAGATACTGCGGAAACACGAGAAAAGACAGTCGTATGAAGCAATTAAAGCTCTCCAAGAGTGTTTGTTTGTCTTATTAAATCTAAAGTGATAATCCAAGAGAAACATACACAAGTCTGATTAATAAAACGTGAAGCTACTCACAGTGAGTGATAACTTCCGTATCATCACTGGGTGCAGGCAGGGCGAGCAGTCGCATAGGACGCAAGACATCCAGCTCTGCTTGGCTTGCCTGCGCACACCAACATACATCAGTCTATTATTTGAATACTATTCCTCACTTGTTTCTGTAATCTAGAAGTGGTCGAAGTGAGATCAGATGCATGATGCGTGAGCACTGACCCGGTATTCCAGAAGCACCTGAGAGACCAGCAGGCGCTGAGGCCGAGTACGAACATCATCCCACAGGACGACAGGCATCGGTGGGCGGAGACTCTCACCTGTAGACATGGAAAGATGTACATCCTCTATAAATACTTGGGAGTGAATAATAATGTGAATACGAAGGGGCTTACGAAGCATCATTTACAGAATGAGTAAGATATGAAGAGGCTACTGACTCTGAGCGAGGTCGCACGCTGCTGTCTGTCGACTGACGGGCTGGAGCGCGAGCTGGTTTTCAGGCTGAACGTCAAGGCGTTTTTGAACCTGCCACATGCAAAAACGAAGTTCAGCTAATTACATGAATTGTTATTGCCTTTCAATCTCGAGAAACCTGTAATAGTGGCTCATCTCACTTGAGGAACAGCAGACGTAAACCGTCCAGCAGGAAGCGATTCACTGCTGCTGTCCTGCTTCTCAGCCTGGGTCTTCTGCTCATAGTGACGAGACAGAGTGACCCGCAACGCCCTGCCGGCAACCACTCGCCCGTTCATGACAGACGCGGCCGTGGTCGCATCGTTGAGGGTGGAGAAGCTGACGAATCCAAAGCCTCGGCTGCGTCCGGCCTCCATCATCAACTGAACAGAGAAAAGCACTCGTTTAAGTCTTTCACTTCGATTGTTAATTACTAATCTCAATAAAACAATGATTGTCATACCTTGGCACTGATGATGCTTCCAAAGGGTGAAAACGCTCTGTACAGCTGCTGCTCACTGAAGCTATAGGGCAGGTTACACACGTACAGACTCACCCCCTGTCGAACAGACAAGATCCAGTCAGTAACACAAGAACGCTTCAACATTCGCTAAAGATTCGTTAGGTGATCAAAGGGTTTGGATACCGGGTAGTGCCTCTCGTTGTCCTGAGCCATGACCTGCTGCTCAACATGACGCTCTTGAAAGGTTTTAAAGTGGCCAATGGACCTTTAAAACACAAACCAAACGAGCTCAACACTATTCGATTAGACAAGACAAAGTACAAGAAGTACAACTGAAATCCACTTACACTAGCTGGTCGTCCAACAACATGCCATCAAGCGCTTTGATGGCCTTCTCTGCCGCTTCAAAGGTGGCAAAGTGGACGAATCCATAACCTTTGGATCCATGTGCATCGCAGACCGCCTTGACGACCAACATGAATTCAGACATCAACACATGATCTACCTTATACAAGAAAACAATCAAACTGCAGATATTACCTTGCAGGACAGGATCTTCCCAAAAATTGAGAAGCAGTCATAAAGGCTGGCACCATCGATGCTGCTGGCCAGACCCTTGATGAAGATGTTCCCGACCCCAGTCGTCCTCAGAGTGGAATCACGCTAGGAGAACATGATCCGCATGGGTCTGCCCAGAAGATCCTGACACATCAGGCTGTCCATGGCGCTCTCAGCTGAAAGACAGAGTTGATAAGAGACAAGACCTAGCAAGTTTGTTTGTACGGCACACTTCACATAGCCTAATTTAAAGATGATTTACAGGAAACAACATCGAGGAGAAAAATACACAAGGCTGAAATTTCAAATTCAAATGTTTATTACCAAGATGTCAAGGTGAAGAACGGAGAGATAACTTACCATTGGCGTGGTTAACAAAGTTAACATAACCATACCGCAGGGATCGCCGAGTCACCCTGTCTCTGCAGACCCGCACGGACTGGATCGGACCGAACGGGCTGAACGTCTGATGGAGGACGAACTCGGACACTTCTGGATGAAGGTCCCCCACGAACAACGAGGCGATCTGATCCCTCGGTACGCCAGCTCCACAAGAGCTTCCTCCGATGAACGATGTCATCTGACCTGTGAAAATAACAACTCACGGACTGAGAATACGTTAAAAACAAGAAATGTTAAAACCAGACAAAAATATGACACTGAGTAATTCAGATGAAAATGTATCGATAAATGAATAAATTAACGAAATGAATGAATCAATAAAGTCAAGAAATGGAAAATGCAAATCTGAAGATCGCTCCGTCTCATCCAGCGGCTCGTCAAATCAATGTTTGTTGTTTGTAGAAGGTACGCTACGCGCTCGTTGCCTAGTGATCGACGTTTAAGGTGATACGCAGATGACCACGTCAACGTCATGCGTCGTTTTGTAATGGGACAAAATCGATTTCTTTTTTTAATACTAATCGCGTTTATTTAAAATAATACAAATGAGAAATAGATTTAGTAATAAATTATTAACAAATTAATACATCGCCGGAATGTGGCGTTGCTTTGTATGTAGTCCGATTAAAGTGAGGACTCTTTTGACATAAATGTTTTTTTATGGGTGACCAAAAATCACAATACTAAAATAAAACATCGTACAGTAGAAACTAAAACGATCAAATTAAAATAAAAGACCCAACTGGTCTAAAAAATAAAAAACGAGCAGCGGAACTAATACGAAGTGACGTAGGCTCAATGAACGCCTTCTCCCAAGCTGCGCGTGCCCTACAACATAACGGTATGATTAATGCATTATTTATATTCATTTATTATTCATCTAATTTATTCATTTGTAGATTTTTTATTACTGAAACCGGCTATTAGACTTTTAGTTTTTAAAGCGATTTTTAATGTTTTACGAATTAGGCCGATTTAAAATTCTACACAAAACGATGGATTTACAGATTCGTATTTCTTAACTGTTACTAATACATTTTTATTTAATTTTCAGCTTTTCCATTGCATTATTTTGTGTCGTATAAACTTATTTACGTCTGCGAGTTTAATATTTTTACAGATTCTTTTAAGATATCGTTCGAATGTCGTTTTCACATGACGTCACGTCACTGCTTTTCTGAAGCGCAAAACGCAGATGAAGAGCCGTAACTTTCGCCAGAGTACGTGTAGTGACCACTTCGTCAAAGGTTGAATGCAACTTTCATGGATGGTGTTACGTCATAGGATGACGGGCTCTATGATGTTGAACAACAAGGCAGGCTCTGGGTTTTAGTGTGTCATTGACATCAGGGAAATGGCTGTGAAGACTCTCAGTTAATCTCTTGACGCATGAATGCTGTATGTTAAAATTTAGTTGACTGTTTGGTCTTTAACTTGGTATGAATGCATTGTAAATAAAGCTGTTTAAAAGCCAAATAACATTCTTGTTTTCATTTATATCATTGTATCCTGCACAATCCTACGAAACATTTACATTCTTCAATTAACTTTCAAGGCGTCATACAAAATCCCACTAAACGTACACAAGCTTGGCTCTTAAAATTCATGTTTGCCTCTTGTTTGCTTTTTATCCAAAGTGACTTCAGGTTGCATTAAAGTTGTAGATTCTATCAACATGTGTTCCCTGAGAATCTAATTCCTGACCTTTGCAATACAAACAAATCTGAGCTACAGGAACATTTTATGAGCAATGTAAAGTGTTCGATATGGTACATACATTCATAAAAAGTAAAGTGATGTGTTTGCTGATAAAACACTTTTCTGTATCTATATTGTTTACAAAAGCAGCTTTTAAAGCTGACCCAGATCAATAAAAAGTCTATGCTTAGAAAAATTCAGACTCAAATTCATTCTTATGCTATTTTATTTACATTATGTACAGTTATTTACAATGAAAAGCTTTGACGTGTTCATCAAGGCTTCATGTTGGTCTTGTTCCGCGGGATTGTTCTGCCATAGATCCATTTGTCTGTAAAAACACAGACACGAGTGGTTACACACTAACACAAGCACAACCGTTACATTTAACGCCACATAACAACTCTGTCTGCTCAAGCACAACCTCATAGCATTGATTCACGCATTGCTATATTTTAACAGCAGAATTCCGACACTTACAATGTCTGCGTGTCGTCTGTAGATTCACGATGCTCCAGCTGGTGGGGCAGCTCAGGCTTCTGTACTCCGAACATCTATTTAATGTCGTCCAGAACCGGCGCCCCCACGTGGATGGTGACCGATGTGAAGACTCACCAAGCTGTTACAGTAGAGAGAAAGATGTGTAAGCCATTGTTTAATTCAACTCAAAGTTTGAATGATCCAACGTTTCATAAAGAGATTTCTACCTGTTGAGCTTGTGTTTTGACGGGAGCTGTTGCACCATCAGGCAGAATTTTGGGAATCTGAGATACTGCGGAAACACGAGAAAAGACAGTCGTATGAAGCAATTAAAGCTCTCCAAGAGTGTTTGTTTGTCTTATTAAATCTAAAGTGATAATCCAAGAGAAACATACACAAGTCTGATTAATAAAACGTGAAGCTACTCACAGTGAGTGATAACTTCCGTATCATCACTGGGTGCAGGCAGGGCGAGCAGTCGCATAGGACGCAAGACATCCAGCTCTGCTTGGCTTGCCTGCGCACACCAACATACATCAGTCTATTATTTGAATACTATTCCTCACTTGTTTCTGTAATCTAGAAGTGGTCGAAGTGAGATCAGATGCATGATGCGTGAGCACTGACCCGGTATTCCAGAAGCACCTGAGAGACCAGCAGGCGCTGAGGCCGAGTACGAACATCATCCCACAGGACGACAGGCATCGGTGGGCGGAGACTCTCACCTGTAGACATGGAAAGATGTACATCCTCTATAAATACTTGGGAGTGAATAATAATGTGAATACGAAGGGGCTTACGAAGCATCATTTACAGAATGAGTAAGATATGAAGAGGCTACTGACTCTGAGCGAGGTCGCACGCTGCTGTCTGTCGACTGACGGGCTGGAGCGCGAGCTGGTTTTCAGGCTGAACGTCAAGGCGTTTTTGAACCTGCCACATGCAAAAACGAAGTTCAGCTAATTACATGAATTGTTATTGCCTTTCAATCTCGAGAAACCTGTAATAGTGGCTCATCTCACTTGAGGAACAGCAGACGTAAACCGTCCAGCAGGAAGCGATTCACTGCTGCTGTCCTGCTTCTCAGCCTGGGTCTTCTGCTCATAGTGACGAGACAGAGTGACCCGCAACGCCCTGCCGGCAACCACTCGCCCGTTCATGACAGACGCGGCCGTGGTCGCATCGTTGAGGGTGGAGAAGCTGACGAATCCAAAGCCTCGGCTGCGTCCGGCCTCCATCATCAACTGAACAGAGAAAAGCACTCGTTTAAGTCTTTCACTTCGATTGTTAATTACTAATCTCAATAAAACAATGATTGTCATACCTTGGCACTGATGATGCTTCCAAAGGGTGAAAACGCTCTGTACAGCTGCTGCTCACTGAAGCTATAGGGCAGGTTACACACGTACAGACTCACCCCCTGTCGAACAGACAAGATCCAGTCAGTAACACAAGAACGCTTCAACATTCGCTAAAGATTCGTTAGGTGATCAAAGGGTTTGGATACCGGGTAGTGCCTCTCGTTGTCCTGAGCCATGACCTGCTGCTCAACATGACGCTCTTGAAAGGTTTTAAAGTGGCCAATGGACCTTTAAAACACAAACCAAACGAGCTCAACACTATTCGATTAGACAAGACAAAGTACAAGAAGTACAACTGAAATCCACTTACACTAGCTGGTCGTCCAACAACATGCCATCAAGCGCTTTGATGGCCTTCTCTGCCGCTTCAAAGGTGGCAAAGTGGACGAATCCATAACCTTTGGATCCATGTGCATCGCAGACCGCCTTGACGACCAACATGAATTCAGACATCAACACATGATCTACCTTATACAAGAAAACAATCAAACTGCAGATATTACCTTGCAGGACAGGATCTTCCCAAAAATTGAGAAGCAGTCATAAAGGCTGGCACCATCGATGCTGCTGGCCAGACCCTTGATGAAGATGTTCCCGACCCCAGTCGTCCTCAGAGTGGAATCACGCTAGGAGAACATGATCCGCATGGGTCTGCCCAGAAGATCCTGACACATCAGGCTGTCCATGGCGCTCTCAGCTGAAAGACAGAGTTGATAAGAGACAAGACCTAGCAAGTTTGTTTGTACGGCACACTTCACATAGCCTAATTTAAAGATGATTTACAGGAAACAACATCGAGGAGAAAAATACACAAGGCTGAAATTTCAAATTCAAATGTTTATTACCAAGATGTCAAGGTGAAGAACGGAGAGATAACTTACCATTGGCGTGGTTAACAAAGTTAACATAACCATACCGCAGGGATCG
This sequence comes from Triplophysa dalaica, assembly GCF_015846415.1. Classification (NCBI taxonomy): domain Eukaryota; kingdom Metazoa; phylum Chordata; class Actinopteri; order Cypriniformes; family Nemacheilidae; genus Triplophysa; species Triplophysa dalaica. The sequence goes on along the minus strand of NC_079564.1, from coordinate 18,286,388 downwards.
CCGAGTCACCCTGTCTCTGCAGACCCGCACGGACTGGATCGGACCGAACGGGCTGAACGTCTGATGGAGGACGAACTCGGACACTTCTGGATGAAGGTCCCCCACGAACAACGAGGCGATCTGATCCCTCGGTACGCCAGCTCCACAAGAGCTTCCTCCGATGAACGATGTCATCTGACCTGTGAAAATAACAACTCACGGACTGAGAATACGTTAAAAACAAGAAATGTTAAAACCAGACAAAAATATGACACTGAGTAATTCAGATGAAAATGTATCGATAAATGAATAAATTAACGAAATGAATGAATCAATAAAGTCAAGAAATGGAAAATGCAAATCTGAAGATCGCTCCGTCTCATCCAGCGGCTCGTCAAATCAATGTTTGTTGTTTGTAGAAGGTACGCTACGCGCTCGTTGCCTAGTGATCGACGTTTAAGGTGATACGCAGATGACCACGTCAACGTCATGCGTCGTTTTGTAATGGGACAAAATCGATTTCTTTTTTTAATACTAATCGCGTTTATTTAAAATAATACAAATGAGAAATAGATTTAGTAATAAATTATTAACAAATTAATACATCGCCGGAATGTGGCGTTGCTTTGTATGTAGTCCGATTAAAGTGAGGACTCTTTTGACATAAATGTTTTTTTATGGGTGACCAAAAATCACAATACTAAAATAAAACATCGTACAGTAGAAACTAAAACGATCAAATTAAAATAAAAGACCCAACTGGTCTAAAAAATAAAAAACGAGCAGCGGAACTAATACGAAGTGACGTAGGCTCAATGAACGCCTTCTCCCAAGCTGCGCGTGCCCTACAACATAACGGTATGATTAATGCATTATTTATATTCATTTATTATTCATCTAATTTATTCATTTGTAGATTTTTTATTACTGAAACCGGCTATTAGACTTTTAGTTTTTAAAGCGATTTTTAATGTTTTACGAATTAGGCCGATTTAAAATTCTACACAAAACGATGGATTTACAGATTCGTATTTCTTAACTGTTACTAATACATTTTTATTTAATTTTCAGCTTTTCCATTGCATTATTTTGTGTCGTATAAACTTATTTACGTCTGCGAGTTTAATATTTTTACAGATTCTTTTAAGATATCGTTCGAATGTCGTTTTCACATGACGTCACGTCACTGCTTTTCTGAAGCGCAAAACGCAGATGAAGAGCCGTAACTTTCGCCAGAGTACGTGTAGTGACCACTTCGTCAAAGGTTGAATGCAACTTTCATGGATGGTGTTACGTCATAGGATGACGGGCTCTATGATGTTGAACAACAAGGCAGGCTCTGGGTTTTAGTGTGTCATTGACATCAGGGAAATGGCTGTGAAGACTCTCAGTTAATCTCTTGACGCATGAATGCTGTATGTTAAAATTTAGTTGACTGTTTGGTCTTTAACTTGGTATGAATGCATTGTAAATAAAGCTGTTTAAAAGCCAAATAACATTCTTGTTTTCATTTATATCATTGTATCCTGCACAATCCTACGAAACATTTACATTCTTCAATTAACTTTCAAGGCGTCATACAAAATCCCACTAAACGTACACAAGCTTGGCTCTTAAAATTCATGTTTGCCTCTTGTTTGCTTTTTATCCAAAGTGACTTCAGGTTGCATTAAAGTTGTAGATTCTATCAACATGTGTTCCCTGAGAATCTAATTCCTGACCTTTGCAATACAAACAAATCTGAGCTACAGGAACATTTTATGAGCAATGTAAAGTGTTCGATATGGTACATACATTCATAAAAAGTAAAGTGATGTGTTTGCTGATAAAACACTTTTCTGTATCTATATTGTTTACAAAAGCAGCTTTTAAAGCTGACCCAGATCAATAAAAAGTCTATGCTTAGAAAAATTCAGACTCAAATTCATTCTTATGCTATTTTATTTACATTATGTACAGTTATTTACAATGAAAAGCTTTGACGTGTTCATCAAGGCTTCATGTTGGTCTTGTTCCGCGGGATTGTTCTGCCATAGATCCATTTGTCTGTAAAAACACAGACACGAGTGGTTACACACTAACACAAGCACAACCGTTACATTTAACGCCACATAACAACTCTGTCTGCTCAAGCACAACCTCATAGCATTGATTCACGCATTGCTATATTTTAACAGCAGAATTCCGACACTTACAATGTCTGCGTGTCGTCTGTAGATTCACGATGCTCCAGCTGGTGGGGCAGCTCAGGCTTCTGTACTCCGAACATCTATTTAATGTCGTCCAGAACCGGCGCCCCCACGTGGATGGTGACCGATGTGAAGACTCACCAAGCTGTTACAGTAGAGAGAAAGATGTGTAAGCCATTGTTTAATTCAACTCAAAGTTTGAATGATCCAAAGTTTCATAAAGAGATTTCTACCTGTTGAGCTTGTGTTTTGACGGGAGCTGTTGCACCATCAGGCAGAATTTTGGGAATCTGAGATACTGCGGGAAACAAGAGAAAAGACAGTCGTATGAAGCAATTAAAGCTCTCCAAGAGTGTTTGTTTGTCTTATTAAATCTAAAGTGATAATCCAAGAGAAACATACACAAGTCTGATTAATAAAACGTGAAGCTACTCACAGTGAGTGATAACTTCCGTATCATCACTGGGTGCAGGCAGGGCGAGCAGTCGCATAGGACGCAAGACATCCAGCTCTGCTTGGCTTGCCTGCGCACACCAACATACATCAGTCTATTATTTGAATACTATTCCTCACTTGTTTCTGTAATCTAGAAGTGGTCGAAGTGAGATCAGATGCATGATGCGTGAGCACTGACCCGGTATTCCAGAAGCACCTGAGAGACCAGCAGGCGCTGAGGCCGAGTACGAACATCATCCCACAGGACGACAGGCATCGGTGGGCGGAGACTCTCACCTGTAGACATGGAAAGATGTACATCCTCTATAAATACTTGGGAGTGAATAATAATGTGAATACGAAGGGGCTGACGAAGCATCATTTACAGAATGAGTAAGATATGAAGAGGCTACTGACTCTGAGCGAGGTCGCACGCTGCTGTCTGTCGACTGACGGGCTGGAGCGCGAGCTGGTTTTCAGGCTGAACGTCAAGGCGTTTTTGAACCTGCCACATGCAAAAACGAAGTTCAGCTAATTACATGAATTGTTATTGCCTTTCAATCTCGAGAAACCTGTAATAGTGGCTCATCTCACTTGAGGAACAGCAGACGTAAACCGTCCAGCAGGAAGCGATTCACTGCTGCTGTCCTGCTTCTCAGCCTGGGTCTTCTGCTCATTGTGACGAGACAGAGTGACCCGCAACGCCCTGCCGGCAACCACTCGCCCGTTCATGACAGACGCGGCAGTGGTCGCATCGTTGAGGGTGGAGAAGCTGACGAATCCAAAGCCTCGGCTGCGTCCGGCCTCCATCATCAACTGAACAGAGAAAAGCACTCGTTTAAGTCTTTCACTTCGATTGTTAATTACTAATCTCAATAAAACAATGAGCGTCATACCTTGGCACTGATGATGCTTCCAAAGGGTGAAAACGCTCTGTACAGCTGCTGCTCACTGAAGCTATAGGGCAGGTTACACACGTACAGACTCACCCCCTGTCGAACAGACAAGATCCAGTCAGTAACACAAGAACGCTTCAACATTCGCTAAAGATTCGTTAGGTGATCAAAGGGTTTGGATACCGGGTAGTGCCTCTCGTTGTCCTGAGCCATGACCTGCTGCTCAACATGACGCTCTTGAAAGGTTTTAAAGTGGCCAATGGACCTTTAAAACACAAACCAAACGAGCTCAACACTATTCGATTAGACAAGACAAAGTACAAGAAGTACAACTGAAATCCACTTACACTAGCTGGTCGTCCAACAACATGCCATCAAGCGCTTTGATGGCCTTCTCTGCCGCTTCAAAGGTGGCAAAGTGGACGAATCCATAACCTTTGGATCCATGTGCATCGCAGACCGCCTTGACGACCAACATGAATTCAGACATCAACACATGATCTACCTTATACAAGAAAACAATCAAACTGCAGATATTACCTTGCAGGACAGGATCTTCCCAAAAATTGAGAAGCAGTCATAAAGGCTGGCACCATCGATGCTGCTGGCCAGACCCTTGATGAAGATGTTCCCGACCCCAGTCGTCCTCAGAGTGGAATCACGCTGGGAGAACATGATCCGCATGGGTCTGCCCAGAAGATCCTGACACATCAGGCTGTCCATGGCGCTCTCAGCTGAAAGACAGAGTTGATAAGAGACAAGACCTAGCAAGTTTGTTTGTACGGCACACTTCACATAGCCTAATTTAAAGATGATTTACAGGAAACAACATCGAGGAGAAAAATACACAAGGCTGAAATTTCAAATTCAAATGTTTATTACCAAGATGTCAAGGTGAAGAACGGAGAGATAACTTACCATTGGCGTAACATAACCATACCGCAGGGATCGCCGAGTCACCCTGTCTCTGCAGACCCGCACGGACTGGATCGGACCGAACGGGCTGAACGTCTGATGGAGGACGAACTCGGACACTTCTGGAAGAAGGTCCCCCACGAACAACGAGGCGATTTGATCCCTCGGTACGCCAGCTCCACAAGAGCTTCCTCCGATGAACGATGTCATCTGACCTGTGAAAATAACAACTCACGGACTGAGAATACGTTAAAAACAAGAAATGTTAAAACCAGACAAAAATATGACACTGAGTAATTCAGATGAAAATGTATTGATAAATGAATAAATTAACGAAATGAATATATCAATAAAGTCAAGAAATGGAAAATGCAAATCTGAAGATCGCTCCGTCTCATCCAGCGGCTCGTCAAATCAATGTTTGTTGTTTGTAGAAGGTACGCTACGCGCTCGTTGCCTAGTGATCGACGTTTAAGGTGATACGCAGATGACCACGTCAACGTCATGCGTCGTTTTGTAATGGGACAAAATCGATTTCTTTTTTTAATACTAATCGCGTTTATTTAAAATAATACAAATGAGAAATAGATTTAGTAATAAATTATTAACAAATTAATACATCGCCGGAATGTGGCGTTGCTTTGTATGGAGTCCGATTAAAGTGAGGACTCTTTTGACATAAATGTTTTTTTATGGGTGACCAAAAATCACAATACTAAAATAAAACATCGTACAGTAGAAACTAAAACGATCAAATTAAAATAAAAGACCCAACTGGTCTAAAAAATAAAAAACGAGCAGCGGAACTAATACGAAGTGACGTAGGCTCAATGAACGCCTTCTCCCAAGCTGCGCGTGCCCTACAACATAACGGTATGATTAATGCATTATTTATATTCATTTATTATTCATCTAATTTATTAATTTGTAGATTTTTTATTACTGAAACCGGCTATTAGACTTTTAGTTTTTAAAGCGATTTTTAATGTTTTACGAATTAGGCCGATTTAAAATTCTACACAAAACGATGGATTTACAGATTCGTATTTCTTAACTGTTACTAATACATTTTTATTTAATTTTCAGCTTTTACATTGCATAATTTTGTGTCGTATAAACTTATTTACGTCTGCGAGTTTAATATTTTTACAGATTCTTTTAAGATATCGTTCGAATGTCGTTTTCACATGACGTCACGTCACTGCTTTTCTGAAGCGCAAAACGCAGATGAAGAGCCGTAACTTTCGCCAGAGTACGTGTAGTGACCACTTCGTCAAAGGTTGAATGCAACTTTCATGGATGGTGTTACGTCATAGGATGACGGGCTCTATGATGTTGAACAACAAGGCAGGCTCTGGGTTTTAGTGTGTCATTGACATCAGGGAAATGGCTGTGAAGACTCTCAGTTAATCTCTTGACGCATGATTGCTGTATGTTAAAATTTAGTTGACTGTTTGGTCTTTAACTTGGTATGAATGCATTGTAAATAAAGCTGTTTAAAAGCCAAATAACATTCTTGTTTTCATTTATATCATTGTATCCTGCACAATCCTACGGAACATTTACATTCTTCAATTAACTTTCAAGGCGTCATACAAAATCCCACTAAACGTACACAAGCTTGGCTCTTAAAATTCATGTTTGCCTCTTGTTTGCTTTTTATCCAAAGTGACTTCAGGTTGCATTAAAGTTGTAGATTCTATCAACATGTGTTCCCTGAGAATCTAATTCCTGACCTTTGCAATACAAACAAATCTGAGCTACAGGAACATTTTATGAGCAATGTAAAGTGTTCGATATGGTACATACATTCATCAAAAAGTAAAGTGATGTGTTTGCTGATAAAACACTTTTCTGTATCTATATTGTTTACAAAAGCAGCTTTTAAAGCTGACCCAGATCAATAAAAAGTCTATGCTTAGAAAAATTCAGACTCAAATTCATTCTTATGCTATTTTATTTACATTATGTACAGTTATTTACAATGAAAAGCTTTGACGTGTTCATCAAGGCTTCATGTTGGTCTTGTTCCGCGGGATTGTTCTGCCATAGATCCATTTGTCTGTAAAAACACAGACACGAGTGGTTACACACTAACACAAGCACAACCGTTACATTTAACGCCACATAACAACTCTGTCTGCTCAAGCACAACCTCATAGCATTGATTCACGCATTGCTATATTTTAACAGCAGAATTCCGACACTTACAATGTCTGCGTGTCGTCTGTAGATTCACGATGCTCCAGCTGGTGGGGCAGCTCAGGCTTCTGTACTCCGAACATCTGTTTAATGTCGTCCAGAACCGGCGCCCCCACGTGGATGGTGACCGATGTGAAGACTCACCAAGCTGTTACAGTAGAGAGAAAGATGTGTAAGCCATTGTTTAATTCAACTCAAAGTTTGAATGATCCAACGTTTCATAAAGAGATTTCTACCTGTTGAGCTTGTGTTTTGACGGGAGCTGTTGCACCATCAGGCAGAATTTTGGGAATCTGAGATACTGCGGAAACACGAGAAAAGACAGTCGTATGAAGCAATTAAAGCTCTCCAAGAGTGTTTGTTTGTCTTATTAAATCTAAAGTGATAATCCAAGAGAAACATACACAAGTCTGATTAATAAAACGTGAAGCTACTCACAGTGAGTGATAACTTCCGTATCATCACTGGGTGCAGGCAGGGCGAGCAGTCGCATAGGACGCAAGACATCCAGCTCTGCTTGGCTTGCCTGCGCACACCAACATACATCAGTCTATTATTTGAATACTATTCCTCACTTGTTTCTGTAATCTAGAAGTGGTCGAAGTGAGATCAGATGCATGATGCGTGAGCACTGACCCGGTATTCCAGAAGCACCTGAGAGACCAGCAGGCGCTGAGGCCGAGTACGAACATCATCCCACAGGACGACAGGCATCGGTGGGCGGAGACTCTCACCTGTAGACATGGAAAGATGTACATCCTCTATAAATACTTGGGAGTGAATAATAATGTGAATACGTAGGGGCTGACGAAGCATCATTTACAGAATGAGTAAGATATGAAGAGGCTACTGACTCTGAGCGAGGTCGCACGCTGCTGTCTGTCGACTGACGGGCTGGAGCGCGAGCTGGTTTTCAGGCTGAACGTCAAGGCGTTTTTGAACCTGCCACATGCAAAAACGAAGTTCAGCTAATTACATGAATTGTTATTGCCTTTCAATCTCGAGAAACCTGTAATAGTGGCTCATCTCACTTGAGGAACAGCAGACGTAAACCGTCCAGCAGGAAGCGATTCACTGCTGCTGTCCTGCTTCTCAGCCTGGGTCTTCTGCTCATAGTGACGAGACAGAGTGACCCGCAACGCCCTGCCGGCAACCACTCGCCCGTTCATGACAGACGCGGCCGTGGTCGCATCGTTGAGGGTGGAGAAGCTGACGAATCCAAAGCCTCGGCTGCGTCCGGCCTCCATCATCAACTGAACAGAGAAAAGCACTCGTTTAAGTCTTTCACTTCGATTGTTAATTACTAATCTCAATAAAACAATGAGCGTCATACCTTGGCACTGATGATGCTTCCAAAGGGTGAAAACGCTCTGTACAGCTGCTGCTCACTGAAGCTATAGGGCAGGTGTGACGGGGTACGAGACACGGCAGACACAGAGCAACGGTGCAAGCAACCCCAGCGGGGAATTTATTAAACAACTTAAAATATACTGTCCCACAAGGTAACATCCTGGGTGCTCTTAAATCATAATTGGCCAGTCCGTGCTCGTGTATGAAGGTCCTCGTCCCTGCTTCCCTCGCTGTCCTTCCGTTTTCCATTCCGGGGCAAATGGTGACAGCGGTGTTGTCTCTCGACCCAGGACCTCGAGTGATCTTCGCACGCGGCCTTTATGCCCGGCAGCTAATCCAGCGCAGGTGTAGCGCAATCAGCGCTAGCTGCCGGGCTGTTGCCCAGGTGACGCTGATCCCAAGTCAGCTCCGCGTCACAGCAGGTTACACACGTACAGACTCACCCCCTGTCGAACAGACAAGATCCAGTCAGTAACACAAGAACGCTTCAACATTCGCTAAAGATTCGTTAGGTGATCAAAGGGTTTGGATACCGGGTAGTGCCTCTCGTTGTCCTGAGCCATGACCTGCTGCTCAACATGACGCTCTTGAAAGGTTTTAAAGTGGCCAATGGACCTTTAAAACACAAACCAAACGAGCTCGACACTATTCGATTAGACAAGACAAAGTACAAGAAGTACAACTGAAATCCACTTACACTAGCTGGTCGTCCAACAACATGCCATCAAGCGCTTTGATGGCCTTCTCTGCCGCTTCAAAGGTGGCAAAGTGGACGAATCCATAACCTTTGGATCCATGTGCATCGCAGACCGCCTTGACGACCGACATGAATTCAGACATCAACACATGATCTACCTTATACAAGAAAACAATCAACTGCGGATATTACCTTGCAGGACAGGATCTTCCCAAAAATTGAGAAGCAGTCATAAAGGCTGGCACCATCGATGCTGCTGGCCAGACCCTTGATGAAGATGTTCCCGACCCCAGTCGTCCTCAGAGTGGAATCACGCTGGGAGAACATGATCCGCATGGGTCTGCCCAGAAGATCCTGACACATCAGGCTGTCCATGGCGCTCTCAGCTGAAAGACAGAGTTGATAAGAGACAAGACCTAGCAAGTTTGTTTGTACGGCACACTTCACATAGCCTAATTTAAAGATGATTTACAGGAAACAACATCGAGGAGAAAAATACACAAGGCTGAAATTTCAAATTCAAATGTTTATTACCAAGATGTCAAGGTGAAGAACGGAGAGATAACTTACCATTGGCGTGGTTAACAAAGTTAACATAACCATACCGCAGGGATCGCCGAGTCACCCTGTCTCTGCAGACCCGCACGGACTGGATCGGACCGAACGGGCTGAACGTCTGATGGAGGACGAACTCGGACACTTCTGGATGAAGGTCCCCCACGAACAACGAGGCGATCTGATCCCTCGGTACGCCAGCTCCACAAGAGCTTCCTCCGATGAACGATGTCATCTGACCTGTGAAAATAACAACTCACGGACTGAGAATACGTTAAAAACAAGAAATGTTAAAACCAGACAAAAATATGACACTGAGTAATTCAGATGAAAATGTATTGATAAATGAATAAATTAACGAAATGAATGTATCAATAAAGTCAAGAAATGGAAAATGCAAATCTGAAGATCGCTCAGTCTCATCCAGCGGCTCGTCAAATCAATGTTTGTTGTTTGTAGAAGGTACGCTACGCGCTCGTTGCCTAGTGATCGACGTTTAAGGTGATACGCAGATGACCACGTCAACGTCATGCGTCGTTTTGTAATGGGACAAAATCGATTTCTTTTTTTAATACTAATCGCGTTTATTTAAAATAATACAAATGAGAAATAGATTTAGTAATAAATTATTAACAAATTAATACATCGCCGGAATGTGGCGTTGCTTTGTATGGAGTCCGATTAAAGTGAGGACTCTTTTGACATAAATGTTTTTTTATGGGTGACCAAAAATCACAATACTAAAATAAAACATCGTACAGTAGAAACTAAAACGATCAAATTAAAATAAAAGACCCAACTGGTCTAAAAAATAAAAAACGAGCAGCGGAACTAATACGAAGTGACGTAGGCTCAATGAACGCCTTCTCCCAAGCTGCGCGTGCCCTACAACATAACGGTATGATTAATGCATTATTTATATTCATTTATTATTCATCTAATTTATTCATTTGTAGATTTTTTATTACTGAAACCGGCTATTAGACTTTTAGTTTTTAAAGCGATTTTTAATGTTTTACGAATTAGGCCGATTTAAAATTCTACACAAAACGATGGATTTACAGATTCGTATTTCTTAACTGTTACTAATACATTTTTATTTAATTTTCAGCTTTTCCATTGCATTATTTTGTGTCGTATAAACTTATTTACGTCTGCGAGTTTAATATTTTTACAGATTCTTTTAAGATATCGTTCGAATGTCGTTTTCACATGACGTCACGTCACTGCTTTTCTGAAGCGCAAAACGCAGATGAAGAGCCGTAACTTTCGCCAGAGTACGTGTAGTGACCACTTCGTCAAAGGTTGAATGCAACTTTCATGGATGGTGTTACGTCATAGGATGACGGGCTCTATGATGTTGAACAACAAGGCAGGCTCTGGGTTTTAGTGTGTCATTGACATCAGGGAAATGGCTGTGAAGACTCTCAGTTAATCTCTTGACGCATGAATGCTGTATGTTAAAATTTAGTTGACTGTTTGGTCTTTAACTTGGTATGAATGCATTGTAAATAAAGCTGTTTAAAAGCCAAATAACATTCTTGTTTTCATTTATATCATTGTATCCTGCACAATCCTACGGAACATTTACATTCTTCAATTAACTTTCAAGGCGTCATACAAAATCCCACTAAACGTACACAAGCTTGGCTCTTAAAATTCATGTTTGCCTCTTGTTTGCTTTTTATCCAAAGTGACTTCAGGTTGCATTAAAGTTGTAGATTCTATCAACATGTGTTCCCTGAGAATCTAATTCCTGACCTTTGCAATACAAACAAATCTGAGCTACAGGAACATTTTATGAGCAATGTAAAGTGTTCGATATGGTACATACATTCATAAAAAGTAAAGTGATGTGTCTGCTGATAAAACACTTTTCTGTATCTATATTGTTTACAAAAGCAGCTTTTAAAGCTGACCCAGATCAATAAAAAGTCTATGCTTAGAAAAATTCAGACTCAAATTCATTCTTATGCTATTTTATTTACATTATGTACAGTTATTTACAATGAAAAGCTTTGACGTGTTCATCAAGGCTTCATGTTGGTCTTGTTCCGCGGGATTGTTCTGCCATAGATCCATTTGTCTGTAAAAACACAGACACGAGTGGTTACACACTAACACAAGCACAACCGTTACATTTAACGCCACATAACAACTCTGTCTGCTCAAGCACAACCTCATAGCATTGATTCACGCATTGCTATATTTTAACAGCAGAATTCCGACACTTACAATGTCTGCGTGTCGTCTGTAGATTCACGATGCTCCAGCTGGTGGGGCAGCTCAGGCTTCTGTACTCCGAACATCTGTTTAATGTCGTCCAGAACCGGCGCCCCCACGTGGATGGTGACCGATGTGAAGACTCACCAAGCTGTTACAGTAGAGAGAAAGATGTGTAAGCCATTGTTTAATTCAACTCAAAGTTTGAATGATCCAACGTTTCATAAAGAGATTTCTACCTGTTGAGCTTGTGTTTTGACGGGAGCTGTTGCACCATCAGGCAGAATTTTGGGAATCTGAGATACTGCGGAAACACGAGAAAAGACAGTCGTATGAAGCAATTAAAGCTCTCCAAGAGTGTTTGTTTGTCTTATTAAATCTAAAGTGATAATCCAAGAGAAACATACACAAGTCTGATTAATAAAACGTGAAGCTACTCACAGTGAGTGATAACTTCCGTATCATCACTGGGTGCAGGCAGGGCGAGCAGTCGCATAGGACGCAAGACATCCAGCTCTGCTTGGCTTGCCTGCGCACACCAACATACATCAGTCTATTATTTGAATACTATTCCTCACTTGTTTCTGTAATCTAGAAGTGGTCGAAGTGAGATCAGATGCATGATGCGTGAGCACTGACCCGGTATTCCAGAAGCACCTGAGAGACCAGCAGGCGCTGAGGCCGAGTACGAACATCATCCCACAGGACGACAGGCATCGGTGGGCGGAGACTCTCACCTGTAGACATGGAAAGATGTACATCCTCTATAAATACTTGGGAGTGAATAATAATGTGAATACGTAGGGGCTGACGAAGCATCATTTACAGAATGAGTAAGATATGAAGAGGCTACTGACTCTGAGCGAGGTCGCACGCTGCTGTCTGTCGACTGACGGGCTGGAGCGCGAGCTGGTTTTCAGGCTGAACGTCAAGGCGTTTTTGAACCTGCCACATGCAAAAACGAAGTTCAGCTAATTACATGAATTGTTATTGCCTTTCAATCTCGAGAAACCTGTAATAGTGGCTCATCTCACTTGAGGAACAGCAGACGTAAACCGTCCAGCAGGAAGCGATTCACTGCTGCTGTCCTGCTTCTCAGCCTGGGTCTTCTGCTCATAGTGACGAGACAGAGTGACCCGCAACGCCCTGCCGGCAACCACTCGCCCGTTCATGACAGACGCGGCCGTGGTCGCATCGTTGAGGGTGGAGAAGCTGACGAATCCAAAGCCTCGGCTGCGTCCGGCCTCCATCATCAACTGAACAGAGAAAAGCACTCGTTTAAGTCTTTCACTTCGATTGTTAATTACTAATCTCAATAAAACAATGAGCGTCATACCTTGGCACTGATGATGCTTCCAAAGGGTGAAAACGCTCTGTACAGCTGCTGCTCACTGAAGCTATAGGGCAGGTGTGACGGGGTACGAGACACGGCAGACACAGAGCAACGGTGCAAGCAACCCCAGCGGGGAATTTATTAAACAACTTAAAATATACTGTCCCACAAGGTAACATCCTGGGTGCTCTTAAATCATAATTGGCCAGTCCGTGCTCGTGTATGAAGGTCCTCGTCCCTGCTTCCCTCGCTGTCCTTCCGTTTTCCATTCCGGGGCAAATGGTGACAGCGGTGTTGTCTCTCGACCCAGGACCTCGAGTGATCTTCGCACGCGGCCTTTATGCCCGGCAGCTAATCCAGCGCAGGTGTAGCGCAATCAGCGCTAGCTGCCGGGCTGTTGCCCAGGTGACGCTGATCCCAAGTCAGCTCCGCGTCACAGCAGGTTACACACGTACAGACTCACCCCCTGTCGAACAGACAAGATCCAGTCAGTAACACAAGAACGCTTCAACATTCGCTAAAGATTCGTTAGGTGATCAAAGGGTTTGGATACCGGGTAGTGCCTCTCGTTGTCCTGAGCCATGACCTGCTGCTCAACATGACGCTCTTGAAAGGTTTTAAAGTGGCCAATGGACCTTTAAAACACAAACCAAACGAGCTCGACACTATTCGATTAGACAAGACAAAGTACAAGAAGTACAACTGAAATCCACTTACACTAGCTGGTCGTCCAACAACATGCCATCAAGCGCTTTGATGGCCTTCTCTGCCGCTTCAAAGGTGGCAAAGTGGACGAATCCATAACCTTTGGATCCATGTGCATCGCAGACCGCCTTGACGACCGACATGAATTCAGACATCAACACATGATCTACCTTATACAAGAAAACAATCAACTGCGGATATTACCTTGCAGGACAGGATCTTCCCAAAAATTGAGAAGCAGTCATAAAGGCTGGCACCATCGATGCTGCTGGCCAGACCCTTGATGAAGATGTTCCCGACCCCAGTCGTCCTCAGAGTGGAATCACGCTGGGAGAACATGATCCGCATGGGTCTGCCCAGAAGATCCTGACACATCAGGCTGTCCATGGCGCTCTCAGCTGAAAGACAGAGTTGATAAGAGACAAGACCTAGCAAGTTTGTTTGTACGGCACACTTCACATAGCCTAATTTAAAGATGATTTACAGGAAACAACATCGAGGAGAAAAATACACAAGGCTGAAATTTCAAATTCAAATGTTTATTACCAAGATGTCAAGGTGAAGAACGGAGAGATAACTTACCATTGGCGTGGTTAACAAAGTTAACATAACCATACCGCAGGGATCGCCGAGTCACCCTGTCTCTGCAGACCCGCACGGACTGGATCGGACCGAACGGGCTGAACGTCTGATGGAGGACGAACTCGGACACTTCTGGATGAAGGTCCCCCACGAACAACGAGGCGATCTGATCCCTCGGTACGCCAGCTCCACAAGAGCTTCCTCCGATGAACGATGTCATCTGACCTGTGAAAATAACAACTCACGGACTGAGAATACGTTAAAAACAAGAAATGTTAAAACCAGACAAAAATATGACACTGAGTAATTCAGATGAAAATGTATTGATAAATGAATAAATTAACGAAATGAATGTATCAATAAAGTCAAGAAATGGAAAATGCAAATCTGAAGATCGCTCCGTCTCATCCAGCGGCTCGTCAAATCAATGTTTGTTGTTTGTAGAAGGTACGCTACGCGCTCGTTGCCTAGTGATCGACGTTTAAGGTGATACGCAGATGACCACGTCAACGTCATGCGTCGTTTTGTAATGGGACAAAATCGATTTCTTTTTTTAATACTAATCGCGTTTATTTAAAATAATACAAATGAGAAATAGATTTAGTAATAAATTATTAACAAATTAATACATCGCCGGAATGTGGCGTTGCTTTGTATGGAGTCCGATTAAAGTGAGGACTCTTTTGACATAAATGTTTTTTTATGGGTGACCAAAAATCACAATACTAAAATAAAACATCGTACAGTAGAAACTAAAACGATCAAATTAAAATAAAAGACCCAACTGGTCTAAAAAATAAAAAACGAGCAGCGGAACTAATACGAAGTGACGTAGGCTCAATGAACGCCTTCTCCCAAGCTGCGCGTGCCCTACAACATAACGGTATGATTAATGCATTATTTATATTCATTTATTATTCATCTAATTTATTCATTTGTAGATTTTTTATTACTGAAACCGGCTATTAGACTTTTAGTTTTTAAAGCGATTTTTAATGTTTTACGAATTAGGCCGATTTAAAATTCTACACAAAACGATGGATTTACAGATTCGTATTTCTTAACTGTTACTAATACATTTTTATTTAATTTTCAGCTTTTCCATTGCATTATTTTGTGTCGTATAAACTTATTTACGTCTGCGAGTTTAATATTTTTACAGATTCTTTTAAGATATCGTTCGAATGTCGTTTTCACATGACGTCACGTCACTGCTTTTCTGAAGCGCAAAACGCAGATGAAGAGCCGTAACTTTCGCCAGAGTACGTGTAGTGACCACTTCGTCAAAGGTTGAATGCAACTTTCATGGATGGTGTTACGTCATAGGATGACGGGCTCTATGATGTTGAACAACAAGGCAGGCTCTGGGTTTTAGTGTGTCATTGACATCAGGGAAATGGCTGTGAAGACTCTCAGTTAATCTCTTGACGCATGAATGCTGTATGTTAAAATTTAGTTGACTGTTTGGTCTTTAACTTGGTATGAATGCATTGTAAATAAAGCTGTTTAAAAGCCAAATAACATTCTTGTTTTCATTTATATCATTGTATCCTGCACAATCCTACGAAACATTTACATTCTTCAATTAACTTTCAAGGCGTCATACAAAATCCCACTAAACGTACACAAGCTTGGCTCTTAAAATTCATGTTTGCCTCTTGTTTGCTTTTTATCCAAAGTGACTTCAGGTTGCATTAAAGTTGTAGATTCTATCAACATGTGTTCCCTGAGAATCTAATTCCTGACCTTTGCAATACAAACAAATCTGAGCTACAGGAACATTTTATGAGCAATGTAAAGTGTTCGATATGGTACATACATTCATAAAAAGTAAAGTGATGTGTTTGCTGATAAAACACTTTTCTGTATCTATATTGTTTACAAAAGCAGCTTTTAAAGCTGACCCAGATCAATAAAAAGTCTATGCTTAGAAAAATTCAGACTCAAATTCATTCTTATGCTATTTTATTTACATTATGTACAGTTATTTACAATGAAAAGCTTTGACGTGTTCATCAAGGCTTCATGTTGGTCTTGTTCCGCGGGATTGTTCTGCCATAGATCCATTTGTCTGTAAAAACACAGACACGAGTGGTTACACACTAACACAAGCACAACCGTTACATTTAACGCCACATAACAACTCTGTCTGCTCAAGCACAACCTCATAGCATTGATTCACGCATTGCTATATTTTAACAGCAGAATTCCGACACTTACAATGTCTGCGTGTCGTCTGTAGATTCACGATGCTCCAGCTGGTGGGGCAGCTCAGGCTTCTGTACTCCGAACATCTATTTAATGTCGTCCAGAACCGGCGCCCCCACGTGGATGGTGACCGATGTGAAGACTCACCAAGCTGTTACAGTAGAGAGAAAGATGTGTAAGCCATTGTTTAATTCAACTCAAAGTTTGAATGATCCAAAGTTTCATAAAGAGATTTCTACCTGTTGAGCTTGTGTTTTGACGGGAGCTGTTGCACCATCAGGCAGAATTTTGGGAATCTGAGATACTGCGGGAAACAAGAGAAAAGACAGTCGTATGAAGCAATTAAAGCTCTCCAAGAGTGTTTGTTTGTCTTATTAAATCTAAAGTGATAATCCAAGAGAAACATACACAAGTCTGATTAATAAAACGTGAAGCTACTCACAGTGAGTGATAACTTCCGTATCATCACTGGGTGCAGGCAGGGCGAGCAGTCGCATAGGACGCAAGACATCCAGCTCTGCTTGGCTTGCCTGCGCACACCAACATACATCAGTCTATTATTTGAATACTATTCCTCACTTGTTTCTGTAATCTAGAAGTGGTCGAAGTGAGATCAGATGCATGATGCGTGAGCACTGACCCGGTATTCCAGAAGCACCTGAGAGACCAGCAGGCGCTGAGGCCGAGTACGAACATCATCCCACAGGACGACAGGCATCGGTGGGCGGAGACTCTCACCTGTAGACATGGAAAGATGTACATCCTCTATAAATACTTGGGAGTGAATAATAATGTGAATACGAAGGGGCTGACGAAGCATCATTTACAGAATGAGTAAGATATGAAGAGGCTACTGACTCTGAGCGAGGTCGCACGCTGCTGTCTGTCGACTGACGGGCTGGAGCGCGAGCTGGTTTTCAGGCTGAACGTCAAGGCGTTTTTGAACCTGCCACATGCAAAAACGAAGTTCAGCTAATTACATGAATTGTTATTGCCTTTCAATCTCGAGAAACCTGTAATAGTGGCTCATCTCACTTGAGGAACAGCAGACGTAAACCGTCCAGCAGGAAGCGATTCACTGCTGCTGTCCTGCTTCTCAGCCTGGGTCTTCTGCTCATTGTGACGAGACAGAGTGACCCGCAACGCCCTGCCGGCAACCACTCGCCCGTTCATGACAGACGCGGCCGTGGTCGCATCGTTGAGGGTGGAGAAGCTGACGAATCCAAAGCCTCGGCTGCGTCCGGCCTCCATCATCAACTGAACAGAGAAAAGCACTCGTTTAAGTCTTTCACTTCGATTGTTAATTACTAATCACAATAAAACAATGAGCGTCATACCTTGGAACTGATGATGCTTCCAAAGGGTGAAAACGCTCTGTACAGCTGCTGCTCACTGAAGCTATAGGGCAGGTTACACACGTACAGACTCACCCCCTGTCGAACAGACAAGATCCAGTCAGTAACACAAGAACGCTTCAACATTCGCTAAAGATTCGTTAGGTGATCAAAGGGTTTGGATACCGGGTAGTGCCTCTCGTTGTCCTGAGCCATGACCTGCTGCTCAACATGACGCTCTTGAAAGGTTTTAAAGTGGCCAATGGACCTTTAAAACACAAACCAAACGAGCTCGACACTATTCGATTAGACAAGACAAAGTACAAGAAGTACAACTGAAATCCACTTACACTAGCTGGTCGTCCAACAACATGCCATCAAGCGCTTTGATGGCCTTCTCTGCCGCTTCAAAGGTGGCAAAGTGGACGAATCCATAACCTTTGGATCCATGTGCATCGCAGACCGCCTTGACGACCGACATGAATTCAGACATCAACACATGATCTACCTTATACAAGAAAACAATCAACTGCGGATATTACCTTGCAGGACAGGATCTTCCCAAAAATTGAGAAGCAGTCATAAAGGCTGGCACCATCGATGCTGCTGGCCAGACCCTTGATGAAGATGTTCCCGACCCCAGTCGTCCTCAGAGTGGAATCACGCTGGGAGAACATGATCCGCATGGGTCTGCCCAGAAGATCCTGACACATCAGGCTGTCCATGGCGCTCTCAGCTGAAAGACAGAGTTGATAAGAGACAAGACCTAGCAAGTTTGTTTGTACGGCACACTTCACATAGCCTAATTTAAAGATGATTTACAGGAAACAACATCGAGGAGAAAAATACACAAGGCTGAAATTTCAAATTCAAATGTTTATTACCAAGATGTCAAGGTGAAGAACGGAGAGATAACTTACCATTGGCGTGGTTAACAAAGTTAACATAACCATACCGCAGGGATCGCCGAGTCACCCTGTCTCTGCAGACCCGCACGGACTGGATCGGACCGAACGGGCTGAACGTCTGATGGAGGACGAACTCGGACACTTCTGGATGAAGGTCCCCCACGAACAACGAGGCGATCTGATCCCTCGGTACGCCAGCTCCACAAGAGCTTCCTCCGATGAACGATGTCATCTGACCTGTGAAAATAACAACTCACGGACTGAGAATACGTTAAAAACAAGAAATGTTAAAACCAGACAAAAATATGACACTGAGTAATTCAGATGAAATGTATTGATAAATGAATAAATTAACGAAATGAATGTATCAATAAAGTCAAGAAATGGAAAATGCAAATCTGAAGATCGCTCCGTCTCATCCAGCGGCTCGTCAAATCAATGTTTGTTGTTTGTAGAAGGTACGCTACGCGCTCGTTGCCTAGTGATCGACGTTTAAGGTGATACGCAGATGACCACGTCAACGTCATGCGTCGTTTTGTAATGGGACAAAATCGATTTCTTTTTTTAATACTAATCGCGTTTATTTAAAATAATACAAATGAGAAATAGATTTAGTAATAAATTATTAACAAATTAATACATCGCCGGAATGTGGCGTTGCTTTGTATGGAGTCCGATTAAAGTGAGGACTCTTTTGACATAAATGTTTTTTTATGGGTGACCAAAAATCACAATACTAAAATAAAACATCGTACAGTAGAAACTAAAACGATCAAATTAAAATAAAAGACCCAACTGGTCTAAAAAATAAAAAACGAGCAGCGGAACTAATACGAAGTGACGTAGGCTCAATGAACGCCTTCTCCCAAGCTGCGCGTGCCCTACAACATAACGGTATGATTAATGCATTATTTATATTCATTTATTATTCATCTAATTTATTCATTTGTAGATTTTTTATTACTGAAACCGGCTATTAGACTTTTAGTTTTTAAAGCGATTTTTAATGTTTTACGAATTAGGCCGATTTAAAATTCTACACAAAACGATGGATTTACAGATTCGTATTTCTTAACTGTTACTAATACATTTTTATTTAATTTTCAGCTTTTCCATTGCATTATTTTGTGTCGTATAAACTTATTTACGTCTGCGAGTTTAATATTTTTACAGATTCTTTTAAGATATCGTTCGAATGTCGTTTTCACATGACGTCACGTCACTGCTTTTCTGAAGCGCAAAACGCAGATGAAGAGCCGTAACTTTCGCCAGAGTACGTGTAGTGACCACTTCGTCAAAGGTTGAATGCAACTTTCATGGATGGTGTTACGTCATAGGATGACGGGCTCTATGATGTTGAACAACAAGGCAGGCTCTGGGTTTTAGTGTGTCATTGACATCAGGGAAATGGCTGTGAAGACTCTCAGTTAATCTCTTGACGCATGAATGCTGTATGTTAAAATTTAGTTGACTGTTTGGTCTTTAACTTGGTATGAATGCATTGTAAATAAAGCTGTTTAAAAGCCAAATAACATTCTTGTTTTCATTTATATCATTGTATCCTGCACAATCCTACGAAACATTTACATTCTTCAATTAACTTTCAAGGCGTCATACAAAATCCCACTAAACGTACACAAGCTTGGCTCTTAAAATTCATGTTTGCCTCTTGTTTGCTTTTTATCCAAAGTGACTTCAGGTTGCATTAAAGTTGTAGATTCTATCAACATGTGTTCCCTGAGAATCTAATTCCTGACCTTTGCAATACAAACAAATCTGAGCTACAGGAACATTTTATGAGCAATGTAAAGTGTTCGATATGGTACATACATTCATAAAAAGTAAAGTGATGTGTTTGCTGATAAAACACTTTTCTGTATCTATATTGTTTACAAAAGCAGCTTTTAAAGCTGACCCAGATCAATAAAAAGTCTATGCTTAGAAAAATTCAGACTCAAATTCATTCTTATGCTATTTTATTTACATTATGTACAGTTATTTACAATGAAAAGCTTTGACGTGTTCATCAAGGCTTCATGTTGGTCTTGTTCCGCGGGATTGTTCTGCCATAGATCCATTTGTCTGTAAAAACACAGACACGAGTGGTTACACACTAACACAAGCACAACCGTTACATTTAACGCCACATAACAACTCTGTCTGCTCAAGCACAACCTCATAGCATTGATTCACGCATTGCTATATTTTAACAGCAGAATTCCGACACTTACAATGTCTGCGTGTCGTCTGTAGATTCACGATGCTCCAGCTGGTGGGGCAGCTCAGGCTTCTGTACTCCGAACATCTATTTAATGTCGTCCAGAACCGGCGCCCCCACGTGGATGGTGACCGATGTGAAGACTCACCAAGCTGTTACAGTAGAGAGAAAGATGTGTAAGCCATTGTTTAATTCAACTCAAAGTTTGAATGATCCAAAGTTTCATAAAGAGATTTCTACCTGTTGAGCTTGTGTTTTGACGGGAGCTGTTGCACCATCAGGCAGAATTTTGGGAATCTGAGATACTGCGGGAAACAAGAGAAAAGACAGTCGTATGAAGCAATTAAAGCTCTCCAAGAGTGTTTGTTTGTCTTATTAAATCTAAAGTGATAATCCAAGAGAAACATACACAAGTCTGATTAATAAAACGTGAAGCTACTCACAGTGAGTGATAACTTCCGTATCATCACTGGGTGCAGGCAGGGCGAGCAGTCGCATAGGACGCAAGACATCCAGCTCTGCTTGGCTTGCCTGCGCACACCAACATACATCAGTCTATTATTTGAATACTATTCCTCACTTGTTTCTGTAATCTAGAAGTGGTCGAAGTGAGATCAGATGCATGATGCGTGAGCACTGACCCGGTATTCCAGAAGCACCTGAGAGACCAGCAGGCGCTGAGGCCGAGTACGAACATCATCCCACAGGACGACAGGCATCGGTGGGCGGAGACTCTCACCTGTAGACATGGAAAGATGTACATCCTCTATAAATACTTGGGAGTGAATAATAATGTGAATACGAAGGGGCTGACGAAGCATCATTTACAGAATGAGTAAGATATGAAGAGGCTACTGACTCTGAGCGAGGTCGCACGCTGCTGTCTGTCGACTGACGGGCTGGAGCGCGAGCTGGTTTTCAGGCTGAACGTCAAGGCGTTTTTGAACCTGCCACATGCAAAAACGAAGTTCAGCTAATTACATGAATTGTTATTGCCTTTCAATCTCGAGAAACCTGTAATAGTGGCTCATCTCACTTGAGGAACAGCAGACGTAAACCGTCCAGCAGGAAGCGATTCACTGCTGCTGTCCTGCTTCTCAGCCTGGGTCTTCTGCTCATTGTGACGAGACAGAGTGACCCGCAACGCCCTGCCGGCAACCACTCGCCCGTTCATGACAGACGCGGCCGTGGTCGCATCGTTGAGGGTGGAGAAGCTGACGAATCCAAAGCCTCGGCTGCGTCCGGCCTCCATCATCAACTGAACAGAGAAAAGCACTCGTTTAAGTCTTTCACTTCGATTGTTAATTACTAATCACAATAAAACAATGAGCGTCATACCTTGGAACTGATGATGCTTCCAAAGGGTGAAAACGCTCTGTACAGCTGCTGCTCACTGAAGCTATAGGGCAGGTTACACACGTACAGACTCACCCCCTGTCGAACAGACAAGATCCAGTCAGTAACACAAGAACGCTTCAACATTCGCTAAAGATTCGTTAGGTGATCAAAGGGTTTGGATACCGGGTAGTGCCTCTCGTTGTCCTGAGCCATGACCTGCTGCTCAACATGACGCTCTTGAAAGGTTTTAAAGTGGCCGATGGACCTTTAAAACACAAACCAAACGAGCTCAACACTATTCGATTAGACAAGACAAAGTACAAGAAGTACAACTGAAATCCACTTACACTAGCTGGTCGTCCAACAACATGCCATCAAGCGCTTTGATGGCCTTCTCTGCCGCTTCAAAGGTGGCAAAGTGGACGAATCCATAACCTTTGGATCCATGTGCATCGCAGACCGCCTTGACGACCAACATGAATTCAGACATCAACACATGATCTACCTTATACAAGAAAACAATCAAACTGCAGATATTACCTTGCAGGACAGGATCTTCCCAAAAATTGAGAAGCAGTCATAAAGGCTGGCACCATCGATGCTGCTGGCCAGACCCTTGATGAAGATGTTCCCGACCCCAGTCGTCCTCAGAGTGGAATCACGCTGGGAGAACATGATCCGCATGGGTCTGCCCAGAAGATCCTGACACATCAGGCTGTCCATGGCGCTCTCAGCTGAAAGACAGAGTTGATAAGAGACAAGACCTAGCAAGTTTGTTTGTACGGCACACTTCACATAGCCTAATTTAAAGATGATTTACAGGAAACAACATCGAGGAGAAAAATACACAAGGCTGAAATTTCAAATTCAAATGTTTATTACCAAGATGTCAAGGTGAAGAACGGAGAGATAACTTACCATTGGCGTGGTTAACAAAGTTAACATAACCATACCGCAGGGATCGCCGAGTCACCCTGTCTCTGCAGACCCGCACGGACTGGATCGGACCGAACGGGCTGAACGTCTGATGGAGGACGAACTCGGACACTTCTGGATGAAGGTCCCCCACGAACAACGAGGCGATCTGATCCCTCGGTACGCCAGCTCCACAAGAGCTTCCTCCGATGAACGATGTCATCTGACCTGTGAAAATAACAACTCACGGACTGAGAATACGTTAAAAACAAGAAATGTTAAAACCAGACAAAAATATGACACTGAGTAATTCAGATGGAAATGTATTGATAAATGAATAAATTAACGAAATGAATGTATCAATAAAGTCAAGAAATGGAAAATGCAAATCTGAAGATCGCTCCGTCTCATCCAGCGGCTCGTCAAATCAATGTTTGTTGTTTGTAGAAGGTACGCTACGCGCTCGTTGCCTAGTGATCGACGTTTAAGGTGATACGCAGATGACCACGTCAACGTCATGCGTCGTTTTGTAATGGGACAAAATCGATTTCTTTTTTTAATACTAATCGCGTTTATTTAAAATAATACAAATGAGAAATAGATTTAGTAATAAATTATTAACAAATTAATACATCGCCGGAATGTGGCGTTGCTTTGTATGGAGTCCGATTAAAGTGAGGACTCTTTTGACATAAATGTTTTTTTATGGGTGACCAAAAATCACAATACTAAAATAAAACATCGTACAGTAGAAACTAAAACGATCAAATTAAAATAAAAGACCCAACTGGTCTAAAAAATAAAAAACGAGCAGCGGAACTAATACGAAGTGACGTAGGCTCAATGAACGCCTTCTCCCAAGCTGCGCGTGCCCTACAACATAACGGTATGATTAATGCATTATTTATATTCATTTATTATTCATCTAATTTATTCATTTGTAGATTTTTTATTACTGAAACCGGCTATTAGACTTTTAGTTTTTAAAGCGATTTTTAATGTTTTACGAATTAGGCCGATTTAAAATTCTACACAAAACGATGGATTTACAGATTCGTATTTCTTAACTGTTACTAATACATTTTTATTTAATTTTCAGCTTTTCCATTGCATTATTTTGTGTCGTATAAACTTATTTACGTCTGCGAGTTTAATATTTTTACAGATTCTTTTAAGATATCGTTCGAATGTCGTTTTCACATGACGTCACGTCACTGCTTTTCTGAAGCGCAAAACGCAGATGAAGAGCCGTAACTTTCGCCAGAGTACGTGTAGTGACCACTTCGTCAAAGGTTGAATGCAACTTTCATGGATGGTGTTACGTCATAGGATGACGGGCTCTATGATGTTGAACAACAAGGCAGGCTCTGGGTTTTAGTGTGTCATTGACATCAGGGAAATGGCTGTGAAGACTCTCAGTTAATCTCTTGACGCATGAATGCTGTATGTTAAAATTTAGTTGACTGTTTGGTCTTTAACTTGGTATGAATGCATTGTAAATAAAGCTGTTTAAAAGCCAAATAACATTCTTGTTTTCATTTATATCATTGTATCCTGCACAATCCTACGAAACATTTACATTCTTCAATTAACTTTCAAGGCGTCATACAAAATCCCACTAAACGTACACAAGCTTGGCTCTTAAAATTCATGTTTGCCTCTTGTTTGCTTTTTATCCAAAGTGACTTCAGGTTGCATTAAAGTTGTAGATTCTATCAACATGTGTTCCCTGAGAATCTAATTCCTGACCTTTGCAATACAAACAAATCTGAGCTACAGGAACATTTTATGAGCAATGTAAAGTGTTCGATATGGTACATACATTCATAAAAAGTAAAGTGATGTGTTTGCTGATAAAACACTTTTCTGTATCTATATTGTTTACAAAAGCAGCTTTTAAAGCTGACCCAGATCAATAAAAAGTCTATGCTTAGAAAAATTCAGACTCAAATTCATTCTTATGCTATTTTATTTACATTATGTACAGTTATTTACAATGAAAAGCTTTGACGTGTTCATCAAAGCTTCATGTTGGTCTTGTTCCGCGGGATTTTTCTGCCATAGATCCATTTGTCTGTAAAAACACAGACACGAGTGGTTACACACTAACACAAGCACAACCGTTACATTTAACGCCACATAACAACTCTGTCTGCTCAAGCACAACCTCATAGCATTGATTCACGCATTGCTATATTTTAACAGCAGAATTCCGATACTTACAATGTCTGCGTGTCGTCTGTAGATTCACGATGCTCCAGCTGGTGGGGCAGCTCAGGCTTCTGTACTCCGAACATCTATTTAATGTCGTCCAGAACCGGCGCCCCCACGTGGATGGTGACCGATGTGAAGACTCACCAAGCTGTTACAGTAGAGAGAAAGATGTGTAAGCCATTGTTTAATTCAACTCAAAGTTTGAATGATCCAAAGTTTCATAAAGAGATTTCTACCTGTTGAGCTTGTGTTTTGACGGGAGCTGTTGCACCATCAGGCAGAATTTTGGGAATCTGAGATACTGCGGGAAACAAGAGAAAAGACAGTCGTATGAAGCAATTAAAGCTATTCAAGAGTGTTTGTTTGTCTTATTAAATCTAAAGTGATAATCCAAGAGAAACATACACAAGTCTGATTAATAAAACGTGAAGCTACTCACAGTGAGTGATAACTTCCGTATCATCACTGGGTGCAGGCAGGGCGAGCAGTCGCATAGGACGCAAGACATCCAGCTCTGCTTGGCTTGCCTGCGCACACCAACATACATCAGTCTATTATTTGAATACTATTCCTCACTTGTTTCTGTAATCTAGAAGTGGTCGAAGTGAGATCAGATGCATGATGCGTGAGCACTGACCCGGTATTCCAGAAGCACCTGAGAGACCAGCAGGCGCTGAGGCCGAGTACGAACATCATCCCACAGGACGACAGGCATCGGTGGGCGGAGACTCTCACCTGTAGACATGGAAAGATGTACATCCTCTATAAATACTTGGGAGTGAATAATAATGTGAATACGAAGGGGCTGACGAAGCATCATTTGCAGAATGAGTAAGATATGAAGAGGCTACTGACTCTGAGCGAGGTCGCACGCTGCTGTCTGTCGACTGACGGGCTGGAGCGCGAGCTGGTTTTCAGGCTGAACGTCAAGGCGTTTTTGAACCTGCCACATGCAAAAACGAAGTTCAGCTAATTACATGAATTGTTATTGCCTTTCAATCTCGAGAAACCTGTAATAGTGGCTCATCTCACTTGAGGAACAGCAGACGTAAACCGTCCAGCAGGAAGCGATTCACTGCTGCTGTCCTGCTTCTCAGCCTGGGTCTTCTGCTCATTGTGACGAGACAGAGTGACCCGCAACGCCCTGCCGGCAACCACTCGCCCGTTCATGACAGACGCGGCCGTGGTCGCATCGTTGAGGGTGGAGAAGCTGACGAATCCAAAGCCTCGGCTGCGTCCGGCCTCCATCATCAACTGAACACAGAAAAGCACTCGTTTAAGTCTTTCACTTCGATTGTTAATTACTAATCTCAATAAAACAATGAGCGTCATACCTTGGCACTGATGATGCTTCCAAAGGGTGAAAACGCTCTGTACAGCTGCTGCTCACTGAAGCTATAGGGCAGGTTACACACGTACAGACTCACCCCCTGTCGAACAGACAAGATCCAGTCAGTAACACAAGAACGCTTCAACATTCGCTAAAGATTCGTTAGGTGATCAAAGGGTTTGGATACCGGGTAGTGCCTCTCGTTGTCCTGAGCCATGACCTGCTGCTCAACATGACGCTCTTGAAAGGTTTTAAAGTGGCCAATGGACCTTTAAAACACAAACCAAACGAGCTCGACACTATTCGATTAGACAAGACAAAGTACAAGTAGTACAACTGAAATCCACTTACACTAGCTGGTCGTCCAACAACATGCCATCAAGCGCTTTGATGGCCTTCTCTGCCGCTTCAAAGGTGGCAAAGTGGACGAATCCATAACCTTTGGATCCATGTGCATCGCAGACCACCTTGACGACCGACATGAATTCAGACATCAACACATGATCTACCTTATACAAGAAAACAATCAAACTGCAGATATTACCTTGCAGGACAGGATCTTCCCAAAAATTGAGAAGCAGTCATAAAGGCTGGCACCATCGATGCTGCTGGCCAGACCCTTGATGAAGATGTTCCCGACCCCAGTCGTCCTCAGAGTGGAATCACGCTGGGAGAACATGATCCGCATGGGTCTGCCCAGAAGATCCTGACACATCAGGCTGTCCATGGCGCTCTCAGCTGAAAGACAGAGTTGATAAGAGACAAGACCTAGCAAGTTTGTTTGTACGGCACACTTCACATAGCCTAATTTAAAGATGATTTACAGGAAACAACATCGAGGAGAAAAATACACAAGGCTGAAATTTCAAATTCAAATGTTTATTACCAAGATGTCAAGGTGAAGAACGGAGAGATAACTTACCATTGGCGTGGTTAACAAAGTTAACATAACCATACCGCAGGGATCGCCGAGTCACCCTGTCTCTGCAGACCCGCACGGACTGGATCGGACCGAACGGGCTGAACGTCTGATGGAGGACGAACTCGGACACTTCTGGATGAAGGTCCCCCACGAACAACGAGGCGATCTGATCCCTCGGTACGCCAGCTCCACAAGAGCTTCCTCCGATGAACGATGTCATCTGACCTGTGAAAATAACAACTCACGGACTGAGAATACGTTAAAAACAAGAAATGTTAAAACCAGACAAAAATATGACACTGAGTAATTCAGATGAAAATGTATTGATAAATGAATAAATTAACGAAATGAATGTATCAATAAAGTCAAGAAATGGAAAATGCAAATCTGAAGATCGCTCCGTCTCATCCAGCGGCTCGTCAAATCAATGTTTGTTGTTTGTAGAAGGTACGCTACGCGCTCGTTGCCTAGTGATCGACGTTTAAGGTGATACGCAGATGACCACGTCAACGTCATGCGTCGTTTTGTAATGGGACAAAATCGATTTCTTTTTTTAATACTAATCGCGTTTATTTAAAATAATACAAATGAGAAATAGATTTAGTAATAAATTATTAACAAATTAATACATCGCCGGAATGTGGCGTTGCTTTGTATGGAGTCCGATTAAAGTGAGGACTCTTTTGACATAAATGTTTTTTTATGGGTGACCAAAAATCACAATACTAAAATAAAACATCGTACAGTAGAAACTAAAACGATCAAATTAAAATAAAAGACCCAACTGGTCTAAAAAATAAAAAAACGAGCAGCGGAACTAATACGAAGTGACGTAGGCTCAATGAACGCCTTCTCCCAAGCTGCGCGTGCCCTACAACATAACGGTATGATTAATGCATTATTTATATTCATTTATTATTCATCTAATTTATTCATTTGTAGATTTTTTATTACTGAAACCGGCTATTAGACTTTTAGTTTTTAAAGCGATTTTTAATGTTTTACGAATTAGGCCGATTTAAAATTCTACACAAAACGATGGATTTACAGATTCGTATTTCTTAACTGTTACTAATACATTTTTATTTAATTTTCAGCTTTTCCATTGCATTATTTTGTGTCGTATAAACTTATTTACGTCTGCGAGTTTAATATTTTTACAGATTCTTTTAAGATATCGTTCGAATGTCGTTTTCACATGACGTCACGTCACTGCTTTTCTGAAGCGCAAAACGCAGATGAAGAGCCGTAACTTTCGCCAGAGTACGTGTAGTGACCACTTCGTCAAAGGTTGAATGCAACTTTCATGGATGGTGTTACGTCATAGGATGACGGGCTCTATGATGTTGAACAACAAGGCAGGCTCTGGGTTTTAGTGTGTCATTGACATCAGGGAAATGGCTGTGAAGACTCTCAGTTAATCTCTTGACGCATGAATGCTGTATGTTAAAATTTAGTTGACTGTTTGGTCTTTAACTTGGTATGAATGCATTGTAAATAAAGCTGTTTAAAAGCCAAATAACATTCTTGTTTTCATTTATATCATTGTATCCTGCACAATCCTACGAAACATTTACATTCTTCAATTAACTTTCAAGGCGTCATACAAAATCCCACTAAACGTACACAAGCTTGGCTCTTAAAATTCATGTTTGCCTCTTGTTTGCTTTTTATCCAAAGTGACTTCAGGTTGCATTAAAGTTGTAGATTCTATCAACATGTGTTCCCTGAGAATCTAATTCCTGACCTTTGCAATACAAACAAATCTGAGCTACAGGAACATTTTATGAGCAATGTAAAGTGTTCGATATGGTACATACATTCATAAAAAGTAAAGTGATGTGTTTGCTGATAAAACACTTTTCTGTATCTATATTGTTTACAAAAGCAGCTTTTAAAGCTGACCCAGATCAATAAAAAGTCTATGCTTAGAAAAATTCAGACTCAAATTCATTCTTATGCTATTTTATTTACATTATGTACAGTTATTTACAATGAAAAGCTTTGACGTGTTCATCAAAGCTTCATGTTGGTCTTGTTCCGCGGGATTTTTCTGCCATAGATCCATTTGTCTGTAAAAACACAGACACGAGTGGTTACACACTAACACAAGCACAACCGTTACATTTAACGCCACATAACAACTCTGTCTGCTCAAGCACAACCTCATAGCATTGATTCACGCATTGCTATATTTTAACAGCAGAATTCCGATACTTACAATGTCTGCGTGTCGTCTGTAGATTCACGATGCTCCAGCTGGTGGGGCAGCTCAGGCTTCTGTACTCCGAACATCTATTTAATGTCGTCCAGAACCGGCGCCCCCACGTGGATGGTGACCGATGTGAAGACTCACCAAGCTGTTACAGTAGAGAGAA
Organism: Triplophysa dalaica; assembly: GCF_015846415.1. NCBI lineage: Eukaryota > Metazoa > Chordata > Actinopteri > Cypriniformes > Nemacheilidae > Triplophysa > Triplophysa dalaica. The sequence continues at coordinate 18,256,562 of NC_079564.1, read as the reverse complement.
AGATGTGTAAGCCATTGTTTAATTCAACTCAAAGTTTGAATGATCCAAAGTTTCATAAAGAGATTTCTACCTGTTGAGCTTGTGTTTTGACGGGAGCTGTTGCACCATCAGGCAGAATTTTGGGAATCTGAGATACTGCGGGAAACAAGAGAAAAGACAGTCGTATGAAGCAATTAAAGCTATTCAAGAGTGTTTGTTTGTCTTATTAAATCTAAAGTGATAATCCAAGAGAAACATACACAAGTCTGATTAATAAAACGTGAAGCTACTCACAGTGAGTGATAACTTCCGTATCATCACTGGGTGCAGGCAGGGCGAGCAGTCGCATAGGACGCAAGACATCCAGCTCTGCTTGGCTTGCCTGCGCACACCAACATACATCAGTCTATTATTTGAATACTATTCCTCACTTGTTTCTGTAATCTAGAAGTGGTCGAAGTGAGATCAGATGCATGATGCGTGAGCACTGACCCGGTATTCCAGAAGCACCTGAGAGACCAGCAGGCGCTGAGGCCGAGTACGAACATCATCCCACAGGACGACAGGCATCGGTGGGCGGAGACTCTCACCTGTAGACATGGAAAGATGTACATCCTCTATAAATACTTGGGAGTGAATAATAATGTGAATACGAAGGGGCTGACGAAGCATCATTTACAGAATGAGTAAGATATGAAGAGGCTACTGACTCTGAGCGAGGTCGCACGCTGCTGTCTGTCGACTGACGGGCTGGAGCGCGAGCTGGTTTTCAGGCTGAACGTCAAGGCGTTTTTGAACCTGCCACATGCAAAAACGAAGTTCAGCTAATTACATGAATTGTTATTGCCTTTCAATCTCGAGAAACCTGTAATAGTGGCTCATCTCACTTGAGGAACAGCAGACGTAAACCGTCCAGCAGGAAGCGATTCACTGCTGCTGTCCTGCTTCTCAGCCTGGGTCTTCTGCTCATTGTGACGAGACAGAGTGACCCGCAACGCCCTGCCGGCAACCACTCGCCCGTTCATGACAGACGCGGCCGTGGTCGCATCGTTGAGGGTGGAGAAGCTGACGAATCCAAAGCCTCGGCTGCGTCCGGCCTCCATCATCAACTGAACACAGAAAAGCACTCGTTTAAGTCTTTCACTTCGATTGTTAATTACTAATCTCAATAAAACAATGAGCGTCATACCTTGGCACTGATGATGCTTCCAAAGGGTGAAAACGCTCTGTACAGCTGCTGCTCACTGAAGCTATAGGGCAGGTTACACACGTACAGACTCACCCCCTGTCGAACAGACAAGATCCAGTCAGTAACACAAGAACGCTTCAACATTCGCTAAAGATTCGTTAGGTGATCAAAGGGTTTGGATACCGGGTAGTGCCTCTCGTTGTCCTGAGCCATGACCTGCTGCTCAACATGACGCTCTTGAAAGGTTTTAAAGTGGCCAATGGACCTTTAAAACACAAACCAAACGAGCTCGACACTATTCGATTAGACAAGACAAAGTACAAGTAGTACAACTGAAATCCACTTACACTAGCTGGTCGTCCAACAACATGCCATCAAGCGCTTTGATGGCCTTCTCTGCCGCTTCAAAGGTGGCAAAGTGGACGAATCCATAACCTTTGGATCCATGTGCATCGCAGACCACCTTGACGACCGACATGAATTCAGACATCAACACATGATCTACCTTATACAAGAAAACAATCAAACTGCAGATATTACCTTGCAGGACAGGATCTTCCCAAAAATTGAGAAGCAGTCATAAAGGCTGGCACCATCGATGCTGCTGGCCAGACCCTTGATGAAGATGTTCCCGACCCCAGTCGTCCTCAGAGTGGAATCACGCTGGGAGAACATGATCCGCATGGGTCTGCCCAGAAGATCCTGACACATCAGGCTGTCCATGGCGCTCTCAGCTGAAAGACAGAGTTGATAAGAGACAAGACCTAGCAAGTTTGTTTGTACGGCACACTTCACATAGCCTAATTTAAAGATGATTTACAGGAAACAACAAACTAATAAGAAAATAACACAAGGCTGAAATTTCAAATTCAAATGTTTATTACCAAGATGTCAAGGTGAAGAACGGAGAGATAACTTACCATTGGCGTGGTTAACAAAGTTAACATAACCATACCGCAGGGATCGCCGAGTCACCCTGTCTCTGCAGACCCGCACGGACTGGATCGGACCGAACGGGCTGAACGTCTGATGGAGGACGAACTCGGACACTTCTGGATGAAGATCCCCCACGAACAACGAGGCGATCTGATCCCTCGGTACGCCAGCTCCACAAGAGCTTCCTCCGATGAACGATGTCATCTGACCTGTGAAAATAACAACTCACGGACTGAGAATACGTTAAAAACAAGAAATGTTAAAACCAGACAAAAATATGACACTGAGTAATTCAGATGAAAATGTATTGATAAATGAATAAATTAACGAAATGAATGTATCAATAAAGTCAAGAAATGGAAAATGCAAATCTGAAGATCGCTCCGTCTCATCCAGCGGCTCGTCAAATCAATGTTTGTTGTTTGTAGAAGGTACGCTACGCGCTCGTTGCCTAGTGATCGACGTTTAAGGTGATACGCAGATGACCACGTCAACGTCATGCGTCGTTTTGTAATGGGACAAAATCGATTTCTTTTTTTAATACTAATCGCGTTTATTTAAAATAAAACAAATGAGAAATAGATTTAGTAATAAATTATTAACAAATTAATACATCGCCGGAATGTGGCGTTGCTTTGTATGGAGTCCGATTAAAGTGAGGACTCTTTTGACATAAATGTTTTTTTATGGGTGACCAAAAATCACAATACTAAAATAAAACATCGTACAGTAGAAACTAAAACGATCAAATTAAAATAAAAGACCCAACTGGTCTAAAAAATAAAAAACGAGCAGCGGAACTAATACGAAGTGACGTAGGCTCAATGAACGCCTTCTCCCAAGCTGCGCGTGCCCTACAACATAACGGTATGATTAATGCATTATTTATATTCATTTATTATTCATCTAATTTATTCATTTGTAGATTTTTTATTACTGAAACCGGCTATTAGACTTTTAGTTTTTAAAGCGATTTTTAATGTTTTACGAATTAGGCCGATTTAAAATTCTACACAAAACTATGGATTTACAGATTCGTATTTCTTAACTGTTACTAATACATTTTTATTTAATTTTCAGCTTTTCCATTGCATTATTTTGTGTCGTATAAACTTATTTACGTCTGCGAGTTTAATATTTTTACAGATTCTTTTAAGATATCGTTCGAATGTCGTTTTCACATGACGTCACGTCACTGCTTTTCTGAAGCGCAAAACGCAGATGAAGAGCCGTAACTTTCGCCAGAGTACGTGTAGTGACCACTTCGTCAAAGGTTGAATGCAACTTTCATGCATGGTGTTACGTCATAGGATGACGGGCTCTATGATGTTGAACAACAAGGCAGGCTCTGGGTTTTAGTGTGTCATTGACATCAAGGAAATGGCTGTGAAGACTCTCAGTTAATCTCTTGACGCATGAATGCTGTATGTTAAAATTTAGTTGACTGTTTGGTCTTTAACTTGGTATGAATGCATTGTAAATAAAGCTGTTTAAAAGCCAAATAACATTCTTGTTTTCATTTATATCATTGTATCCTGCACAATCCTACGAAACATTTACATTCTTCAATTAACTTTCAAGGCGTCATACAAAATCCCACTAAACGTACACAAGCTTGGCTCTTAAAATTCATGTTTGCCTCTTGTTTGCTTTTCATCCAAAGTGACTTCAGGTTGCATTAAAGTTGTAGATTCTATCAACATGTGTTCCCTGAGAATCTAATTCCTGACCTTTGCAATACAAACAAATCTGAGCTACAGGAACATTTTATGAGCAATGTAAAGTGTTCGATATGGTACATACATTCATAAAAAGTAAAGTGATGTGTTTGCTGATAAAACACTTTTCTGTATCTATATTGTTTACAAAAGCAGCTTTTAAAGCTGACCCAGATCAATAAAAAGTCTATGCTTAGAAAAATTCAGACTCAAATTCATTCTTATGCTATTTTATTTACATTATGTACAGTTATTTACAATGAAAAGCTTTGACGTGTTCATCAAAGCTTCATGTTGGTCTTGTTCCGCGGGATTTTTCTGCCATAGATCCATTTGTCTGTAAAAACACAGACACGAGTGGTTACACACTAACACAAGCACAACCGTTACATTTAACGCCACATAACAACTCTGTCTGCTCAAGCACAACCTCATAGCATTGATTCACGCATTGCTATATTTTAACAGCAGAATTCCGACACTTACAATGTCTGCGTGTCGTCTGTAGATTCACGATGCTCCAGCTGGTGGGGCAGCTCAGGCTTCTGTACTCCGAACATCTATTTAATGTCGTCCAGAACCGGCGCCCCCACGTGGATGGTGACCGATGTGAAGACTCACCAAGCTGTTACAGTAGAGAGAAAGATGTGTAAGCCATTGTTTAATTCAACTCAAAGTTTGAATGATCCAAAGTTTCATAAAGAGATTTCTACCTGTTGAGCTCGTGTTTTGACGGGAGCTGTTGCACCATCAGGCAGAATTTTGGGAATCTGAGATACTGCGGGAAACAAGAGAAAAGACAGTCGTATGAAGCAATTAAAGCTATTCAAGAGTGTTTGTTTGTCTTATTAAATCTAAAGTGATAATCCAAGAGAAACATACACAAGTCTGATTAATAAAACGTGAAGCTACTCACAGTGAGTGATAACTTCCGTATCATCACTGGGTGCAGGCAGGGCGAGCAGTCGCATAGGACGCAAGACATCCAGCTCTGCTTGGCTTGCCTGCGCACACCAACATACATCAGTCTATTATTTGAATACTATTCCTCACTTGTTTCTGTAATCTAGAAGTGGTCGAAGTGAGATCAGATGCATGATGCGTGAGCACTGACCCGGTATTCCAGAAGCACCTGAGAGACCAGCAGGCGCTGAGGCCGAGTACGAACATCATCCCACAGGACGACAGGCATCGGTGGGCGGAGACTCTCACCTGTAGACATGGAAAGATGTACATCCTCTATAAATACTTGGGAGTGAATAATAATGTGAATACGAAGGGGCTGACGAAGCATCATTTACAGAATGAGTAAGATATGAAGAGGCTACTGACTCTGAGCGAGGTCGCACGCTGCTGTCTGTCGACTGACGGGCTGGAGCGCGAGCTGGTTTTCAGGCTGAACGTCAAGGCGTTTTTGAACCTGCCACATGCAAAAACGAAGTTCAGCTAATTACATGAATTGTTATTGCCTTTCAATCTCGAGAAACCTGTAATAGTGGCTCATCTCACTTGAGGAACAGCAGACGTAAACCGTCCAGCAGGAAGCGATTCACTGCTGCTGTCCTGCTTCTCAGCCTGGGTCTTCTGCTCATTGTGACGAGACAGAGTGACCCGCAACGCCCTGCCGGCAACCACTCGCCCGTTCATGACAGACGCGGCCGTGGTCGCATCGTTGAGGGTGGAGAAGCTGACGAATCCAAAGCCTCGGCTGCGTCCGGCCTCCATCATCAACTGAACACAGAAAAGCACTCGTTTAAGTCTTTCACTTCGATTGTTAATTACTAATCTCAATAAAACAATGAGCGTCATACCTTGGCACTGATGATGCTTCCAAAGGGTGAAAACGCTCTGTACAGCTGCTGCTCACTGAAGCTATAGGGCAGGTTACACACGTACAGACTCACCCCCTGTCGAACAGACAAGATCCAGTCAGTAACACAAGAACGCTTCAACATTCGCTAAAGATTCGTTAGGTGATCAAAGGGTTTGGATACCGGGTAGTGCCTCTCGTTGTCCTGAGCCATGACCTGCTGCTCAACATGACGCTCTTGAAAGGTTTTAAAGTGGCCAATGGACCTTTAAAACACAAACCAAACGAGCTCGACACTATTCGATTAGACAAGACAAAGTACAAGTAGTACAACTGAAATCCACTTACACTAGCTGGTCGTCCAACAACATGCCATCAAGCGCTTTGATGGCCTTCTCTGCCGCTTCAAAGGTGGCAAAGTGGACGAATCCATAACCTTTGGATCCATGTGCATCGCAGACCACCTTGACGACCGACATGAATTCAGACATCAACACATGATCTACCTTATACAAGAAAACAATCAAACTGCAGATATTACCTTGCAGGACAGGATCTTCCCAAAAATTGAGAAGCAGTCATAAAGGCTGGCACCATCGATGCTGCTGGCCAGACCCTTGATGAAGATGTTCCCGACCCCAGTCGTCCTCAGAGTGGAATCACGCTGGGAGAACATGATCCGCATGGGTCTGCCCAGAAGATCCTGACACATCAGGCTGTCCATGGCGCTCTCAGCTGAAAGACAGAGTTGATAAGAGACAAGACCTAGCAAGTTTGTTTGTACGGCACACTTCACATAGCCTAATTTAAAGATGATTTACAGGAAACAACAAACTAATAAGAAAATAACACAAGGCTGAAATTTCAAATTCAAATGTTTATTACCAAGATGTCAAGGTGAAGAACGGAGAGATAACTTACCATTGGCGTGGTTAACAAAGTTAACATAACCATACCGCAGGGATCGCCGAGTCACCCTGTCTCTGCAGACCCGCACGGACTGGATCGGACCGAACGGGCTGAACGTCTGATGGAGGACGAACTCGGACACTTCTGGATGAAGGTCCCCCACGAACAACGAGGCGATCTGATCCCTCGGTACGCCAGCTCCACAAGAGCTTCCTCCGATGAACGATGTCATCTGACCTGTGAAAATAACAACTCACGGACTGAGAATACGTTAAAAACAAGAAATGTTAAAACCAGACAAAAATATGACACTGAGTAATTCAGATGAAAATGTATTGATAAATGAATAAATTAACGAAATGAATGTATCAATAAAGTCAAGAAATGGAAAATGCAAATCTGAAGATCGCTCCGTCTCATCCAGCGGCTCGTCAAATCAATGTTTGTTGTTTGTAGAAGGTACGCTACGCGCTCGTTGCCTAGTGATCGACGTTTAAGGTGATACGCAGATGACCACGTCAACGTCATGCGTCGTTTTGTAATGGGACAAAATCGATTTCTTTTTTTAATACTAATCGCGTTTATTTAAAATAATACAAATGAGAAATAGATTTAGTAATAAATTATTAACAAATTAATACATCGCCGGAATGTGGCGTTGCTTTGTATGGAGTCCGATTAAAGTGAGGACTCTTTTGACATAAATGTTTTTTTATGGGTGACCAAAAATCACAATACTAAAATAAAACATCGTACAGTAGAAACTAAAACGATCAAATTAAAATAAAAGACCCAACTGGTCTAAAAAATAAAAAACGAGCAGCGGAACTAATACGAAGTGACGTAGGCTCAATGAACGCCTTCTCCCAAGCTGCGCGTGCCCTACAACATAACGGTATGATTAATGCATTATTTATATTCATTTATTATTCATCTAATTTATTCATTTGTAGATTTTTTATTACTGAAACCGGCTATTAGACTTTTAGTTTTTAAAGCGATTTTTAATGTTTTACGAATTAGGCCGATTTAAAATTCTACACAAAACTATGGATTTACAGATTCGTATTTCTTAACTGTTACTAATACATTTTTATTTAATTTTCAGCTTTTCCATTGCATTATTTTGTGTCGTATAAACTTATTTACGTCTGCGAGTTTAATATTTTTACAGATTCTTTTAAGATATCGTTCGAATGTCGTTTTCACATGACGTCACGTCACTGCTTTTCTGAAGCGCAAAACGCAGATGAAGAGCCGTAACTTTCGCCAGAGTACGTGTAGTGACCACTTCGTCAAAGGTTGAATGCAACTTTCATGGATGGTGTTACGTCATAGGATGACGGGCTCTATGATGTTGAACAACAAGGCAGGCTCTGGGTTTTAGTGTGTCATTGACATCAGGGAAATGGCTGTGAAGACTCTCAGTTAATCTCTTGAGCTGTATGTTAAAATTTAGTTGACTGTTTGGTCTTTAACTTGGTATGAATGCATTGTAAATAAAGCTGTTTAAAAGCCAAATAACATTCTTGTTTTCATTTATATCATTGTATCCTGCACAATCCTACGAAACATTTACATTCTTCAATTAACTTTCAAGGCGTCATACAAAATCCCACTAAACGTACACAAGCTTGGCTCTTAAAATTCATGTTTGCCTCTTGTTTGCTTTTTATCCAAAGTGACTTCAGGTTGCATTAAAGTTGTAGATTCTATCAACATGTGTTCCCTGAGAATCTAATTCCTGACCTTTGTAATACAAACAAATCTGAGCTACAGGAACATTTTATGAGCAATGTAAAGTGTTCGATATGGTACATACATTCATAAAAAGTAAAGTGATGTGTTTGCTGATAAAACACTTTTCTGTATCTATATTGTTTACAAAAGCAGCTTTTAAAGCTGACCCAGATCAATAAAAAGTCTATGCTTAGAAAAATTCAGACTCAAATTCATTCTTATGCTATTTTATTTACATTATGTACAGTTATTTACAATGAAAATCTTTGACGTGTTCATCAAAGCTTCATGTTGGTCTTGTTCCGCGGGATTTTTCTGCCATAGATCCATTTGTCTGTAAAAACACAGACACGAGTGGTTACACACTAACACAAGCACAACCGTTACATTTAACGCCACATAACAACTCTGTCTGCTCAAGCACAACCTCATAGCATTGATTCACGCATTGCTATATTTTAACAGCAGAATTCCGACACTTACAATGTCTGCGTGTCGTCTGTAGATTCACGATGCTCCAGCTGGTGGGGCAGCTCAGGCTTCTGTACTCCGAACATCTATTTAATGTCGTCCAGAACCGGCGCCCCCACGTGGATGGTGACCGATGTGAAGACTCACCAAGCTGTTACAGTAGAGAGAAAGATGTGTAAGCCATTGTTTAATTCAACTCAAAGTTTGAATGATCCAAAGTTTCATAAAGAGATTTCTACCTGTTGAGCTTGTGTTTTGACGGGAGCTGTTGCACCATCAGGCAGAATTTTGGGAATCTGAGATACTGCGGGAAACAAGAGAAAAGACAGTCGTATGAAGCAATTAAAGCTATTCAAGAGTGTTTGTTTGTCTTATTAAATCTAAAGTGATAATCCAAGAGAAACATACACAAGTCTGATTAATAAAACGTGAAGCTACTCACAGTGAGTGATAACTTCCGTATCATCACTGGGTGCAGGCAGGGCGAGCAGTCGCATAGGACGCAAGACATCCAGCTCTGCTTGGCTTGCCTGCGCACACCAACATACATCAGTCTATTATTTGAATACTATTCCTCACTTGTTTCTGTAATCTAGAAGTGGTCGAAGTGAGATCAGATGCATGATGCGTGAGCACTGACCCGGTATTCCAGAAGCACCTGAGAGACCAGCAGGCGCTGAGGCCGAGTACGAACATCATCCCACAGGACGACAGGCATCGGTGGGCGGAGACTCTCACCTGTAGACATGGAAAGATGTACATCCTCTATAAATACTTGGGAGTGAATAATAATGTGAATACGAAGGGGCTGACGAAGCATCATTTACAGAATGAGTAAGATATGAAGAGGCTACTGACTCTGAGCGAGGTCGCACGCTGCTGTCTGTCGACTGACGGGCTGGAGCGCGAGCTGGTTTTCAGGCTGAACGTCAAGGCGTTTTTGAACCTGCCACATGCAAAAACGAAGTTCAGCTAATTACATGAATTGTTATTGCCTTTCAATCTCGAGAAACCTGTAATAGTGGCTCATCTCACTTGAGGAACAGCAGACGTAAACCGTCCAGCAGGAAGCGATTCACTGCTGCTGTCCTGCTTCTCAGCCTGGGTCTTCTGCTCATAGTGACGAGACAGAGTGACCCGCAACGCCCTGCCGGCAACCACTCGCCCGTTCATGACAGACGCGGCCGTGGTCGCATCGTTGAGGGTGGAGAAGCTGACGAATCCAAAGCCTCGGCTGCGTCCGGCCTCCATCATCAACTGAACACAGAAAAGCACTCGTTTAAGTCTTTCACTTCGATTGTTAATTACTAATCTCAATAAAACAATGAGCGTCATACCATGGCACTGATGATGCTTCCAAAGGGTGAAAACGCTCTGTACAGCTGCTGCTCACTGAAGCTATAGGGCAGGTTACACACGTACAGACTCACCCCCTGTCGAACAGACAAGATCCAGTCAGTAACACAAGAACGCTTCAACATTCGCTAAAGATTCGTTAGGTGATCAAAGGGTTTGGATACCGGGTAGTGCCTCTCGTTGTCCTGAGCCATGACCTGCTGCTCAACATGACGCTCTTGAAAGGTTTTAAAGTGGCCAATGGACCTTTAAAACACAATCCAAACGAGCTCAACACTATTCGATTAGACAAGACAAAGTACAAGAAGTACAACTGAAATCCACTTACACTAGCTGGTCGTCCAACAACATGCCATCAAGCGCTTTGATGGCCTTCTCTGCCGCTTCAAAGGTGGCAAAGTGGACGAATCCATAACCTTTGGATCCATGTGCATCGCAGACCACCTTGACGACCAACATGAATTCAGACATCAACACATGATCTACCTTATACAAGAAAACAATCAAACTGCAGATATTACCTTGCAGGACAGGATCTTCCCAAAAATTGAGAAGCAGTCATAAAGGCTGGCACCATCGATGCTGCTGGCCAGACCCTTGATGAAGATGTTCCCGACCCCAGTCGTCCTCAGAGTGGAATCACGCTGGGAGAACATGATCCGCATGGGTCTGCCCAGAAGATCCTGACACATCAGGCTGTCCATGGCGCTCTCAGCTGAAAGACAGAGTTGATAAGAGACAAGACCTAGCAAGTTTGTTTGTACGGCACACTTCACATAGCCTAATTTAAAGATGATTTACAGGAAACAACATCGAGGAGAAAAATACACAAGGCTGAAATTTCAAATTCAAATGTTTATTACCAAGATGTCAAGGTGAAGAACGGAGAGAAAACTTACCATTGGCGATGTTAACAAAGTTAACATAACCATACCGCAGGGATCGCCGAGTCACCCTGTCTCTGCAGACCCGCACGGACTGGATCGGACCGAACGGGCTGAACGTCTGATGGAGGACGAACTCGGACACTTCTGGATGAAGGTCCCCCACGAACAACGAGGCGATCTGATCCCTCGGTACGCCAGCTCCACAAGAGCTTCCTCCGATGAACGATGTCATCTGACCTGTGAAAATAACAACTCACGGACTGAGAATACGTTAAAAACAAGAAATGTTAAAACCAGACAAAATTATGACACTGAGTAATTCAGATGAAAATGTATTGATAAATGAATAAATTAACGAAATGAATGTATCAATAAAGTCAAGAAATGGAAAATGCAAATCTGAAGATCGCTCCGTCTCATCCAGCGGCTCGTCAAATCAATGTTTGTTGTTTGTAGAAGGTACGCTACGCGCTCGTTGCCTAGTGATCGACGTTTAAGGTGATACGCAGATGACCACGTCAACGTCATGCGTCGTTTTGTAATGGGACAAAATCGATTTCTTTTTTTAATACTAATCGCGTTTATTTAAAATAATACAAATGAGAAATAGATTTAGTAATAAATTATTAACAAATTAATACATCGCCGGAATGTGGCGTTGCTTTGTATGGAGTCCGATTAAAGTGAGGACTCTTTTGACATAAATGTTTTTTTATGGGTGACCAAAAATCACAATACTAAAATAAAACATCGTACAGTAGAAACTAAAACGATCAAATTAAAATAAAAGACCCAACTGGTCTAAAAAATAAAAAACGAGCAGCGGAACTAATACGAAGTGACGTAGGCTCAATGAACGCCTTCTCCCAAGCTGCGCGTGCCCTACAACATAACGGTATGATTAATGCATTATTTATATTCATTTATTATTCATCTAATTTATTCATTTGTAGATTTTTTATTACTGAAACCGGCTATTAGACTTTTAGTTTTTAAAGCGATTTTTAATGTTTTACGAATTAGGCCGATTTAAAATTCTACACAAAACTATGGATTTACAGATTCGTATTTCTTAACTGTTACTAATACATTTTTATTTAATTTTCAGCTTTTCCATTGCATTATTTTGTGTCGTATAAACTTATTTACGTCTGCGAGTTTAATATTTTTACAGATTCTTTTAAGATATCGTTCGAATGTCGTTTTCACATGACGTCACGTCACTGCTTTTCTGAAGCGCAAAACGCAGATGAAGAGCCGTAACTTTCGCCAGAGTACGTGTAGTGACCACTTCGTCAAAGGTTGAATGCAACTTTCATGGATGGTGTTACGTCATAGGATGACGGGCTCTATGATGTTGAACAACAAGGCAGGCTCTGGGTTTTAGTGTGTCATTGACATCAGGGAAATGGCTGTGAAGACTCTCAGTTAATCTCTTGACGCATGAATGCTGTATGTTAAAATTTAGTTGACTGTTTGGTCTTTAACTTGGTATGAATGCATTGTAAATAAAGCTGTTTAAAAGCCAAATAACATTCTTGTTTTCATTTATATCATTGTATCCTGCACAATCCTACGAAACATTTACATTCTTCAATTAACTTTCAAGGCGTCATACAAAATCCCACTAAACGTACACAAGCTTGGCTCTTAAAATTCATGTTTGCCTCTTGTTTGCTTTTTATCCAAAGTGACTTCAGGTTGCATTAAAGTTGTAGATTCTATCAACATGTGTTCCCTGAGAATCTAATTCCTGACCTTTGCAATACAAACAAATCTGAGCTACAGGAACATTTTATGAGCAATGTAAAGTGTTCGATATGGTACATACATTCATAAAAAGTAAAGTGATGTGTTTGCTGATAAAACACTTTTCTGTATCTATATTGTTTACAAAAGCAGCTTTTAAAGCTGACCCAGATCAATAAAAAGTCTATGCTTAGAAAAATTCAGACTCAAATTCATTCTTATGCTATTTTATTTACATTATGTACAGTTATTTACAATGAAAAGCTTTGACGTGTTCATCAAAGCTTCATGTTGGTCTTGTTCCGCGGGATTGTTCTGCCATAGATCCATTTGTCTGTAAAAACACAGACACGAGTGGTTACACACTAACACAAGCACAACCGTTACATTTAACGCCACATAACAACTCTGTCTGCTCAAGCACAACCTCATAGCATTGATTCACGCATTGCTATATTTTAACAGCAGAATTCCGACACTTACAATGTCTGCGTGTCGTCTGTAGATTCACGATGCTCCAGCTGGTGGGGCAGCTCAGGCTTCTGTACTCCGAACATCTATTTAATGTCGTCCAGAACCGGCGCCCCCACGTGGATGGTGACCGATGTGAAGACTCACCAAGCTGTTACAGTAGAGAGAAAGATGTGTAAGCCATTGTTTAATTCAACTCAAAGTTTGAATGATCCAAAGTTTCATAAAGAGATTTCTACCTGTTGAGCTTGTGTTTTGACGGGAGCTGTTGCACCATCAGGCAGAATTTTGGGAATCTGAGATACTGCGGGAAACAAGAGAAAAGACAGTCGTATGAAGCAATTAAAGCTCTCCAAGAGTGTTTGTTTGTCTTATTAAATCTAAAGTGATAATCCAAGAGAAACATACACAAGTCTGATTAATAAAACGTGAAGCTACTCACAGTGAGTGATAACTTCCGTATCATCACTGGGTGCAGGCAGGGCGAGCAGTCGCATAGGACGCAAGACATCCAGCTCTGCTTGGCTTGCCTGCGCACACCAACATACATCAGTCTATTATTTGAATACTATTCCTCACTTGTTTCTGTAATCTAGAAGTGGTCGAAGTGAGATCAGATGCATGATGCGTGAGCACTGACCCGGTATTCCAGAAGCACCTGAGAGACCAGCAGGCGCTGAGGCCGAGTACGAACATCATCCCACAGGACGACAGGCATCGGTGGGCGGAGACTCTCACCTGTAGACATGGAAAGATGTACATCCTCTATAAATACTTGGGAGTGAATAATAATGTGAATACGAAGGGGCTGACGAAGCATCATTTACAGAATGAGTAAGATATGAAGAGGCTACTGACTCTGAGCGAGGTCGCACGCTGCTGTCTGTCGACTGACGGGCTGGAGCGCGAGCTGGTTTTCAGGCTGAACGTCAAGGCGTTTTTGAACCTGCCACATGCAAAAACGAAGTTCAGCTAATTACATGAATTGTTATTGCCTTTCAATCTCGAGAAACCTGTAATAGTGGCTCATCTCACTTGAGGAACAGCAGACGTAAACCGTCCAGCAGGAAGCGATTCACTGCTGCTGTCCTGCTTCTCAGCCTGGGTCTTCTGCTCATTGTGACGAGACAGAGTGACCCGCAACGCCCTGCCGGCAACCACTCGCCCGTTCATGACAGACGCGGCCGTGGTCGCATCGTTGAGGGTGGAGAAGCTGACGAATCCAAAGCCTCGGCTGCGTCCGGCCTCCATCATCAACTGAACAGAGAAAAGCACTCGTTTAAGTCTTTCACTTCGATTGTTAATTACTAATCTCAATAAAACAATGAGCGTCATACCTTGGCACTGATGATGCTTCCAAAGGGTGAAAACGCTCTGTACAGCTGCTGCTCACTGAAGCTATAGGGCAGGTTACACACGTACAGACTCACCCCCTGTCGAACAGACAAGATCCAGTCAGTAACACAAGAACGCTTCAACATTCGCTAAAGATTCGTTAGGTGATCAAAGGGTTTGGATACCGGGTAGTGCCTCTCGTTGTCCTGAGCCATGACCTGCTGCTCAACATGACGCTCTTGAAAGGTTTTAAAGTGGCCAATGGACCTTTAAAACACAAACCAAACGAGCTCGACACTATTCGATTAGACAAGACAAAGTACAAGTAGTACAACTGAAATCCACTTACACTAGCTGGTCGTCCAACAACATGCCATCAAGCGCTTTGATGGCCTTCTCTGCCGCTTCAAAGGTGGCAAAGTGGACGAATCCATAACCTTTGGATCCATGTGCATCGCAGACCACCTTGACGACCGACATGAATTCAGACATCAACACATGATCTACCTTATACAAGAAAACGTCTCCGGTTACTTTCGTAACCTCGGTTCCCTGAGAAGCGGGAACGAGACATTGCGGAGACCGCATATGAAACTCCTCCTCTTTTTCACTTTTCCTGAAATCTTATAGGATAACGCCAGTAAAAAAACTGGCCAATTGTCGCAAGAATGCAACCGTATGCAAATACTGACGAATCCAGACAGTATAAATACAGTGCATGTGACGACAATCCTCAGAATCTACGAGAGAACGCCTGCACGGTGATAAGCGGCGAACACGGCGTTCTCCGCAATGTCTCGTTCCCGCTTCTCAGGGAACCGAGGTTACGAAAGTAACCGGAGACGTTCCCTTTCGAGAGCGGTCACTTCGACATTGCGGAGACCGCATATGGAACGGTAGTACAATCCCGCCGTGAGAGCTTGCAAAATCAGCCAGAAAAACTGGGTTAAAACACACAAGCATGGGAAGCATACTATTTTAACCATTCACGAGGTCGCTAAGCGTCAACAGCTGATTGGCTTAAATCGGCCAATAAACTGCTAAATCACTGAACCGGCCAATGAACTGCTATATCGGGCTCCTGCCAAATTTGCATATCCAAACCCAACCAATGCAGCGGGCTGCGCTGAAACAGGGCAGACACCACAACAGTAAGAGCCAGCACGGTATCCCGGGCGGATATAACAGAGATATAAAAGTACACCAAGCACAGCATAAACAGCAACGCGGCAACCACTGTGTAGCATAAGCGATTATAAAGTAGAAGATAAAGAGTCATCAGCACTCACCGAGAGGACTTGAGACGACAAAGAGGACACGTCCAATCTGTAGAACCTGGCGAAAGTGTTCTGCGAAGACCAGCCAGCCGCACAGCATATGTCCTGAATAGATGTGCCCCTAGACCAAGCCCACGAAGAGGCGATAGCCCTAGTCGAATGAGCTCTGATACCGAATGGGCAGTTCTGTCCCTGACTCTCATACGCTAAGGTAATAGCGTCCACCACCCAGTGAGAGAGCCTCTGCTTTGATACAGCCCGACCTTTAGTTCCCCCACCATAGCAGATGAAGAGCTGTTCAGACTGCCGAAAACCGGCCGTGCGATCAATGTAAGCCCGCAAAACCCTTACCGGGCAGACCGCTCTCGGAGCGTTTGCATTCTGCGAGTCTGACGACTCGGAAAACAAAGCGGGCAAAGAAATGACCTGTGCTCTAAATGGGGTAGACATAGACTTTGGCACATAACCCGATTTCGGCCGGAGAGTGACCTTGCAGTCGCCGGTTCCAAAACGAATGAAATCAGCGCCGACTGAGAGCGCTTGTAAATCCCCTATGCGCTTAGCCGAAGCAAGGGCAAGAAGGAGAACGGTTTTTAGAGTGAGCTCTCTTAGGGAAGCCGCGTCCAGAGGCTCGAATGGGGGAAAGGAGAGAGCCTTCAACACCAGCGCTAAGTCCCAAGGCGGCACCGAAGGGGATCGCGGTGGAAAAAGTCTCCTCGCTCCTCTGAGGAATCTGACTACCAGCATGTGCCTTCCAATGGATTGCCCATCAACCGGGGAACGAAACGAGGCGATAGCAGCCACATAAACCTTCAGTGTTGACGGGAGTCCGCCGCTGTCCAGCCTGTGCTGCAGGAAGCATAAAATATCAGACACGGGGCAGGACATCGGGTCGATATTGTTACTACTGCACCATTTAACAAACACCCCCCATTTGAGAGCGTATAAACGCCTGGTGGAAGGCACTCGACACTCCGAAATAGTGTCAAGTACACGCTGAGGAAGTGCATTTAAAACCCCCGAAGAGGCCAGGCATGAAGACTCCACAGCTGCGGGCTGGGGTGAAATATCGTGCCGTTCGCTTGGGACAACAGGTCTCTCCTGAGGGGAATCCGCCACGGCGGTGCCGTTAACAATTCGCTTAGGTCCGGAAACCACGGTTGATTCGGCCAAAACGGAGCGACGAGGATCACCGTCGCCGTCTCCTCTCTGATTTTGCACAGCACCAGGGGCAAAATCTTCACCGGAGGAAACACGTAAAGCCGAACGTTCGGCCATCGCACCGTCAGAGCGTCGCTCCCCATGGGGGAATGGGTCAGCGAGAAATACAGCGGGCAGTGCGCGTTCTCGCTCGTCGCGAATAAATCCACTTCCGCCGTCCCAAAGCGCTCCCAAATTGACCGCACTGAGTCTGGATGAAGCCTCCATTCTCCGTGCGGAAGACCCTCCCTCGAAAGCATGTCCGCTCCGCAGTTCAGACGACCGGGGATATGCACTGCCCTGACAGAGAGTAGATGCCGATCTGCCCACAGTAGGAGACTCGCAGCCTGTTTGAAAAGAGTTCCTGAGCGGACTTCTCCCTGGCGATTTATGTACGAAACCACGGACATGTTGTCGGTGCGAATCAGGACATGTTTCTTCTCCAGTCTCGACTGGAAAGTATGGAGAGCTAGAGACACCGCCATCAGCTCCAAGCAATTTATATGCCATTTTCTCTGTGACTGTGTCCAAAGGCCGGATGCCGGCATGCCCTCGCACACTGCACCCCATCCCGAGGACGACGCATCCGTCGTAACGACTATGCGTCTCGTAACCAGCCCCAGGGGAACTCCCCGACTGAACATGCTTGGGTCGCGCCATGGGCTCAGGGCACTGAGGCAACTGAGTGTAACCGGGACTCGCACTCGACCCGAGGACCATGCTTTCCATGGAACACGAGCCTTCAGCCAAAACTGTAGCGGTCGCATGTGCAGAAGACCCAGGTGGCAGACCGCCGAGGCTGACGCCATGAGACCCAAAAGCCTCTGAAACTCCCTCAGTGGAACAGACCGACCCGGCCTGAGCAGATGTAGAGCTGAAGAGATGGACTCCGTCCGCTCTTGAGAGAGGCGGCCGCGCATCTCCACTGAGTCGAAACATACCCCCAGATACGTTATTGACTGACTCGGAGTGAGCTTGCTTTTCTGCATGTTCACGCGTAGCCCCAGGGATGTCAAGTGACGAAGCAGCATTTGCGTATGACCGGATAGCGCCTCCCGTGAGTGGGCTAAAATTAACCAGTCGTCCAGATAATTCAGAATGCGCATACCGCTCGCTCTGAGAGGGGAAAGCGCCGCGTCCACGCACTTCGAGAATGTGCGCGGTGCTAATGCCAGTCCGAACGGGAGTACGGCAAATTGGTACGCTGAACCCGCGAAAGCGAATCGCAGAAACTTTCGGTGGCGCTTGGCTATCTGAACATGAAAGTACGCATCCTTCAGATCCACGGATGCAAACCAGTCCCCGGGACGCACTTGTGCCAGGATCTGTTTTAGAGTTTTCATTCTGAACGCTCGCTTGTGAAGGGCTCGGTTGACGGGTCTCAAGTCCAGAATCGGACGCAGACCACCATCTCTCTTGGGCACTACAAAGTACCGGCTGTAAAACCCGCTTTCTCGCTCGTTCGGAGGGACACGCTCGATCGCTCCTTTCGCGAGCAGGCTGCCGATTTCCTGCCTCAACACAGGCGCATTTTGCGCTGACGTAAGCGACGGAACCACACCGCTGAAGCGGGGAGGTCTTCGTCTGAACTGCAGGGTGTACCCGTGTTCTATCACATTTAGTAGCCAATGAGAAATGTCCGGAATGGCCTTCCACGCGTCCAGAAACAGACATAATGGCCGAATCTCTTCGGGCGTTACCGTCAGCGGACCGTTTAGGGAAGCACGCTGGTGCAGCGAGGCTAATTGCACTGGCGGGGAAATAGCCCGTGCGTGAGACTCCAGCCGTCTCTCGCCCACGGGAAAGACCGTGGACGAGGGAAGGCTGGTTATAGTCGGGATTAACTGCGGCTTCGCGCTGCACCGTGGCAGGGCAAGGAACGCAGCATTGGTCGTGTGAGGGGGAAAGAGCTCTTTTTGTGAACAGGTATGTGTTTTTATTGCATTTACACAGACATTTACAACATTGCAATGTTCGCCCGCAACCGCGGGGGAAAACTGATGCAAACAGCGGCGTTTGGGGGCCACCGGAACGCTCACAAACTCTCTCCTCCTCTTTATAGGTCCGTCAGGATGACGGCTTGGCAGACGATGACGCTCCGCCGTCGTGGCGCGGCGGTCCTCTCTGCGGTCCTCCCTTCGGCCCGTACCTCTTCTTAGGCGGGCCCGACCATTGTTTAGGCCGTGCATCCGGCTCACGACCTCGAGAAGCCTGGGCGGAAGCAGCGTGCTGTTTGGTCGGCCTCTGCGCGGAGTGCGACGCGGATGAAGAACGGGCTCTAGGAGACGGTTGATAAGAGCGTCGCGGGAGCACGTGACTCATGGCCTTGGCGCGCTTTTGCGTCTCCCCGAAGCGCTCCACCACCGACTCCACGACGTCACCAAAGAGGCCGGAGGGAGTGATCGGGGCGTTGAGGAGAGACTTACGGTCAGCGTCTTTCAGGTCCGCCAACGTAAGCCAGAGATGACGGTGTAGGACGACCATGAACCCCATGGATCGGCCGATAGCTTGTGCGGTCCGCTTCGTTGCCATCAGAGCGAAGTCGGTCGCTGCCCTCAGATCCCTCGTGGCGTCCGCCTCCAGGCTGCCGCTATCCAGCGACTGAAGGATCTTAGCCTGGAACACCTGCAGCACCGCCATTGCGTGCAAAGCGGAAGCGGCTTCTCCGGCGGATGCGTAAGCCTTACCGGCGAGATGAGCGGTAAACCTGCACGGCTTCGACGGCAGGCCTGGGTCCGAGCCCAGCGAGATGGTAGAAGGGCACAAATGAGCGGCGAGGGTCTCCTCGACGGGTGGCATGCGCACGTAACCGTGGGCCTCCGCTCCGACCACGTGGGCGAACATGGATTGCGTAGCGGCGTGAAGCAGACCACGATTTCACCACGTGCTCGTGGACATCTGGAAAGAATGGCGCACTCCTCTTTGATGTGGCCTGACGGCGGCCCGCCTGAAGGGTACCACGAGTCGAGCTTACTTTTTGCCGGCTCCTCAGGTGAACTCCAGGTGATGTCGAGCTCGCTGACGGCCTTCTCGAGGACCCTCATGAACTCCTCGTGGAGGTCCGGGGTGCTCTCTAGGTCGGGGCGATCCCGCTCCGACCCTGCCCAGTCCTTGTCTGAAGCCGAGATGGACATGGAGTCGTCGTCCTCCTCAGCGCCGAAGGAAACGGCGCCCAAGACGGAAGGCGGGGGACGAAGACTCTCGTCGGCGTAGAGGACTGGGGAATGGGGTGACGGCAGAGGACAGCGGCCCGGAGCCGTGTCGTCGCCGCTCCCCCTTGGAGCGGGTAGACTCACCAGCGACTCGTTGGTGGCAGTGAGCCTTGACCCTATATTTCCACGAGCGATGTTCCTGCGAGTTCTCAAGACACGCGCCGGCAGGTCCGCACAGTGCACGCAATCGGACTCGCAGAATGCAGCCTCCGCATGAGCCAGGCCCAGGCAGGCAATGCAGTGCTCGTGCGTATCCTGCGGGTCAATGGGACCCGCGCAAAAACGACAGTATGAAGCCATCGGATGCGGTGAAAAATATCCAGTTGCGTCTTCAACGATGGCAGCGTGAAAAAGAAGATTCTGAGGATTGTCGTCACATGCACTGTATTTATACTGTCTGGATTCGTCAGTATTTGCATACGGTTGCATTCTTGCGACAATTGGCCAGTTTTTTTACTGGCGTTATCCTATAAGATTTCAGGAAAAGTGAAAAAGAGGAGGAGTTTCATATGCGGTCTCCGCAATGTCGAAGTGACCGCTCTCGAAAGGGAACAATCAAACTGCAGATATTACCTTGCAGGACAGGATCTTCCCAAAAATTGAGAAGCAGTCATAAAGGCTGGCACCATCGATGCTGCTGGCCAGACCCTTGATGAAGATGTTCCCGACCCCAGTCGTCCTCAGAGTGGAATCACGCTGGGAGAACATGATCCGCATGGGTCTGCCCAGAAGATCCTGACACATCAGGCTGTCCATGGCGCTCTCAGCTGAAAGACAGAGTTGATAAGAGACAAGACCTAGCAAGTTTGTTTGTACGGCACACTTCACATAGCCTAATTTAAAGATGATTTACAGGAAACAACATCGAGGAGAAAAATACACAAGGCTGAAATTTCAAATTCAAATGTTTATTACCAAGATGTCAAGGTGAAGAACGGAGAGATAACTTACCATTGGCGTGGTTAACAAAGTTAACATAACCATACCGCAGGGATCGCCGAGTCACCCTGTCTCTGCAGACCCGCACGGACTGGATCGGACCGAACGGGCTGAACGTCTGATGGAGGACGAACTCGGACACTTCTGGATGAAGGTCCCCCACGAACAACGAGGCGATCTGATCCCTCGGTACGCCAGCTCCACAAGAGCTTCCTCCGATGAACGATGTCATCTGACCTGTGAAAATAACAACTCACGGACTGAGAATACGTTAAAAACAAGAAATGTTAAAACCAGACAAAAATATGACACTGAGTAATTCAGATGAAAATGTATTGATAAATGAATAAATTAACGAAATGAATGTATCAATAAAGTCAAGAAATGGAAAATGCAAATCTGAAGATCGCTCCGTCTCATCCAGCGGCTCGTCAAATCAATGTTTGTTGTTTGTAGAAGGTACGCTACGCGCTCGTTGCCTAGTGATCGACGTTTAAGGTGATACGCAGATGACCACGTCAACGTCATGCGTCGTTTTGTAATGGGACAAAATCGATTTCTTTTTTTAATACTAATCGCGTTTATTTAAAATAATACAAATGAGAAATAGATTTAGTAATAAATTATTAACAAATTAATACATCGCCGGAATGTGGCGTTGCTTTGTATGGAGTCCGATTAAAGTGAGGACTCTTTTGACATAAATGTTTTTTTATGGGTGACCAAAAATCACAATACTAAAATAAAACATCGTACAGTAGAAACTAAAACGATCAAATTAAAATAAAAGACCCAACTGGTCTAAAAAAATTAAAAACGAGCAGCGGAACTAATACGAAGTGACGTAGGCTCAATGAACGCCTTCTCCCAAGCTGCGCGTGCCCTACAACATAACGGTATGATTAATGCATTATTTATATTCATTTATTATTCATCTAATTTATTCATTTGTAGATTTTTTATTACTGAAACCGGCTATTAGACTTTTAGTTTTTAAAGCGATTTTTAATGTTTTACGAATTAGGCCGATTTAAAATTCTACACAAAACGATGGATTTACAGATTCGTATTTCTTAACTGTTACTAATACATTTTTATTTAATTTTCAGCTTTTCCATTGCATTATTTTGTGTCGTATAAACTTATTTACGTCTGCGAGTTTAATATTTTTACAGATTCTTTTAAGATATCGTTCGAATGTCGTTTTCACATGACGTCACGTCACTGCTTTTCTGAAGCGCAAAACGCAGATGAAGAGCCGTAACTTTCGCCAGAGTACGTGTAGTGACCACTTCGTCAAAGGTTGAATGCAACTTTCATGGATGGTGTTACGTCATAGGATGACGGGCTCTATGATGTTGAACAACAAGGCAGGCTCTGGGTTTTAGTGTGTCATTGACATCAGGGAAATGGCTGTGAAGACTCTCAGTTAATCTCTTCAGCTGTATGTTAAAATTTAGTTGACTGTTTGGTCTTTAACTTGGTATGAATGCATTGTAAATAAAGCTGTTTAAAAGCCAAAGAACATTCTTGTTTTCATTTATATCATTGTATCCTGCACAATCCTACGAAACATTTACATTCTTCAATTAACTTTCAAGGCGTCATACAAAATCCCACTAAACGTACACAAGCTTGGCTCTTAAAATTCATGTTTGCCTCTTGTTTGCTTTTTATCCAAAGTGACTTCAGGTTGCATTAAAGTTGTAGATTCTATCAACATGTGTTCCCTGAGAATCTAATTCCTGACCTTTGCAATACAAACAAATCTGAGCTACAGGAACATTTTATGAGCAATGTAAAGTGTTCGATATGGTACATACATTCATAAAAAGTAAAGTGATGTGTTTGCTGATAAAACACTTTTCTGTATCTATATTGTTTACAAAAGCAGCTTTTAAAGCTGACCCAGATCAATAAAAAGTCTATGCTTAGAAAAATTCAGACTCAAATTCATTCTTATGCTATTTTATTTACATTATGTACAGTTATTTACAATGAAAAGCTTTGACGTGTTCATCAAAGCTTCATGTTGGTCTTGTTCCGCGGGACTGTTCTGCCATAGATCCATTTGTCTGTAAAAACACAAACACGAGTGGTTACACACTAACACAAGCACAACCGTTACATTTAACGCCACATAACAACTCTGTCTGCTCAAGCACAGCCTCATAGCATTGATTCACGCATTGCTATATTTTAACAGCAGAATTCCGACACTTACAATGTCTGCGTGTCGTCTGTAGATTCACGATGCTCCAGCTGGTGGGGCAGCTCAGGCTTCTGGACTCCGAACATCTATTTAATGTCGTCCAGAACCGGCGCCCCCACGTGGATGGTGACCGATGTGAAGACTCACCAAGCTGTTACAGTAGAGAGAAAGATGTGTAAGCCATTGTTTAATTCAACTCAAAGTTTGAATGATCCAAAGTTTCATAAAGAGATTTCTACCTGTTGAGCTTGTGTTTTGACGGGAGCTGTTGCACCATCAGGCAGAATTTTGGGAATCTGAGATACTGCGGGAAACAAGAGAAAAGACAGTCGTATGAAGCAATTAAAGCTCTCCAAGAGTGTTTGTTTGTCTTATTAAATCTAAAGTGATAATCCAAGAGAAACATACACAAGTCTGATTAATAAAACGTGAAGCTACTGACAGTGAGTGATAACTTCCGTATCATCACTGGGTGCAGGCAGGGCGAGCAGTCGCATAGGACGCAAGACATCCAGCTCTGCTTGGCTTGCCTGCGCACACCAACATACATCAGTCTATTATTTGAATACTATTCCTCACTTGTTTCTGTAATCTAGAAGTGGTCGAAGTGAGATCAGATGCATGATGCGTGAGCACTGACCCGGTATTCCAGAAGCACCTGAGAGACCAGCAGGCGCTGAGGCCGAGTACGAACATCATCCCACAGGACGACAGGCATCGGTGGGCGGAGACTCTCACCTGTAGACATGGAAAGATGTACATCCTCTATAAATACTTGGGAGTGAATAATAATGTGAATACGAAGGGGCTGACGAAGCATCATTTACAGAATGAGTAAGATATGAAGAGGCTACTGACTCTGAGCGAGGTCGCACGCTGCTGTCTGTCGACTGACGGGCTGGAGCGCGAGCTGGTTTTCAGGCTGAACGTCAAGGCGTTTTTGAACCTGCCACATGCAAAAACGAAGTTCAGCTAATTACATGAATTGTTATTGCCTTTCAATCTCGAGAAACCTGTAATAGTGGCTCATCTCACTTGAGGAACAGCAGACGTAAACCGTCCAGCAGGAAGCGATTCACTGCTGCTGTCCTGCTTCTCAGCCTGGGTCTTCTGCTCATTGTGACGAGACAGAGTGACCCGCAACGCCCTGCCGGCAACCACTCGCCCGTTCATGACAGACGCGGCCGTGGTCGCATCGTTGAGGGTGGAGAAGCTGACGAATCCAAAGCCTCGGCTGCGTCCGGCCTCCATCATCAACTGAACAGAGAAAAGCACTCGTTTAAGTCTTTCACTTCGATTGTTAATTACTAATCTCAATAAAACAATGAGCGTCATACCTTGGCACTGATGATGCTTCCAAAGGGTGAAAACGCTCTGTACAGCTGCTGCTCACTGAAGCTATAGGGCAGGTTACACACGTACAGACTCACCCCCTGTCGAACAGACAAGATCCAGTCAGTAACACAAGAACGCTTCAACATTCGCTAAAGATTCGTTAGGTGATCAAAGGGTTTGGATACCGGGTAGTGCCTCTCGTTGTCCTGAGCCATGACCTGCTGCTCAACATGACGCTCTTGAAAGGTTTTAAAGTGGCCAATGGACCTTTAAAACACAAACCAAACGAGCTCAACACTATTCGATTAGACAAGACAAAGTACAAGAAGTACAACTGAAATCCACTTACACTAGCTGGTCGTCCAACAACATGCCATCAAGCGCTTTGATGGCCTTCTCTGCCGCTTCAAAGGTGGCAAAGTGGACGAATCCATAACCTTTGGATCCATGTGCATCGCAGACCGCCTTGACGACCAACATGAATTCAGACATCAACACATGATCTACCTTATACAAGAAAACAATCAAACTGCAGATATTACCTTGCAGGACAGGATCTTCCCAAAAATTGAGAAGCTGTCATAAAGGCTGGCACCATCGATGCTGCTGGCCAGACCCTTGATGAAGATGTTCCCGACCCCAGTCGTCCTCAGAGTGGAATCACGCTGGGAGAACATGATCCGCATGGGTCTGCCCAGAAGATCCTGACACATCAGGCTGTCCATGGCGCTCTCAGCTGAAAGACAGAGTTGATAAGAGACAAGACCTAGCAAGTTTGTTTGTACGGCACACTTCACATAGCCTAATTTAAAGATGATTTACAGGAAACAACATCGAGGAGAAAAATACACAAGGCTGAAATTTCAAATTCAAATGTTTATTACCAAGATGTCAAGGTGAAGAACGGAGAGAAAACTTACCATTGGCGATGTTAACAAAGTTAACATAACCATACCGCAGGGATCGCCGAGTCACCCTGTCTCTGCAGACCCGCACGGACTGGATCGGACCGAACGGGCTGAACGTCTGATGGAGGACGAACTCGGACACTTCTGGATGAAGGTCCCCCACGAACAACGAGGCGATCTGATCCCTCGGTACGCCAGCTCCACAAGAGCTTCCTCCGATGAACGATGTCATCTGACCTGTGAAAATAACAACTCACGGACTGAGAATACGTTAAAAACAAGAAATGTTAAAACCAGACAAAAATATCCAGCGGCTCGTCAAATCAATGTTTGTTGTTTGTAGAAGGTACGCTACGCGCTCGTTGCCTAGTGATCGACGTTTAAGGTGATACGCAGATGACCACGTCAACGTCATGCGTCGTTTTGTAATGGGACAAAATCGATTTCTTTTTTAATACTAATCGCGTTTATTTAAAATAATACAAATGAGAAATAGATTTAGTAATAAATTATTAACAAATTAATACATCGCCAGTTGTCTCCATCACTACTGACGGTGCGCCCTCAATGACGGGAAAACACAAGGGTCTCGTAGCTGAAATGCGAAAAATCTCCCCTGACTTGTTGGCATTTCACTGTATTGTGCATCAACAAGCACTATGCAGCAAGTTAGTTGATGGATACTTCGTGGAGGTTATGAACACTGTGGTCAAGGTGGTAAACTTCATTCGAGCGCGGCCTCTAATGCACCGACGTTTTATTACGTTGTTGGGCGAACTGGACAGTGCTTACGGAGACCTCATTCTGCACAGTGAAGTGAGAAGGCTAAGTCGTGGAAAAGTCTTGCTTCCCTTTCTGGCTGTACTCCCCGAGATAGTAAACTTTCTTAATGACATCGGCGAGGGGGAAAGATTCCCAGTCTTGAGAGACAATGAGTGGAAAACAAACGTTGATTTTCTTTCAGACGTCAAAGCTCACCAAAACAAGCTGAATTTACAACTTCAAGGTGACAAAAAACATGTGGATGAACTGTTGGGCTGTGTTGAGAGTTTCAAAATGAAGCTAGGGCTGTACACTGCATAACTCAAAGATGATGATTTAACTCACTTTCCACTTCTGAATGACGTGTGTGAGGTTGTACACCGCGGTCAAGCCAGCCGCAGTTTGAAAATACACGGTCAAGCCAGCCGCAGTTTGAAAATACACGGTCAAGCCAGCCGCCGTCTAGATTCATTATGCGCGTATACTTAGTAAACTACGGTAATTTCCAGAAACACCGCTTTTAAAGCTTTATTTAAAAGCGGATCGTCTGTGTGTCTCCTCGGCCCGGTTTTTCAAAAGTAATCCACTAGGATTTTGGATAAGGGATTGGATCAAATCTTGAAAATGTGTTTTTCAAAAGATAAAACTGATTACATAATCGGATCAGATCACGTAATCCAATGTTGGTTTTGATCCGGATCAAACCTTTAGTTTGGGTTTTTCAGAACTTTTTTGTAGGATTTGGATCACTTCGATCCAAACAATCTGGATTAAACTGATCCCATCAGAAGGGTGGATTCAGCGTGGAATCAATGCCCAAAATGTAATGAAAACTTAAAAAATGTATCAAATAATACTATATTTGGATCATGCAGTATCTTACAAGATATTCTATTTATACATAAGGTTTTATTTTTATTTGTTCATCCGTCGGGCTACAGTGATTAGGTAGGCTTTAACGTATTCAGCCTTTCAGTATAGGCCTACAGCAAAGTAGAAAGAGTTTGGCCTCATAAAATAATCCTCCAAACAGCTGTCAAAATTGACCAAAAACAATAAATTTTATTCTGTCACTAATTGATATATATATTCATCACCATCGAAAATATTTTTGTTTTTAGAATATGTATTAGTGATGCATGCAATGATTACAGAATAACCAAAAAAATGCAAAGAATGGCAATCACTGATTTTTGAAATCCAAAAAATTCCAGATGAGAAATAGTGTCTAACTATTTCAACCCTTGTTGCACGTCCTGTCGTTCTGGCAGAATGCAGGAGGTTGGTTAGGATCTCCAAGGGGCTCAGGTGCATCATTGTCAGCACAGCACATTACGCTCAGTAGCGATGTTGTGCAGGACAATACAGGCAAGGGTTATGTTGCATGCTCTCTGTGTTTCCGCTCTCAGAACTCCATTTAAACGCTCAATTGCTCAATTGTTTGTGTTGTAGGTCTCAGATGAGCGGACTGCTGGAAGAGGATGGGGTGGGGTTTTTCTTGTTTTGAGATTTTTTTTAAATGTGTGTGTTTTCATTTCAAATAAAAATAAACTTATATTGACCCCACACTGGCTATTCTACTTGTTGCTCTTTACATATCTATAGTTCTACATTGTGATTTCCTATCCTTTTTGAGCACTGGTTATCCAGCACTGGTTATCCAGATTTGGTGATCCTGAAAAGTTCCTATCCGGATCAGATTGATCCAATCCGATGTTGCTTTAAAAAACTGGTTCCTAAAGTAAGCTGGATAACGTGATCGCGGATCGCGAAAAAAGGATTACTAAATCCGGATCAATTTTATCCGGATTAAACCTTTTGAAAAACCGGGGCCTCAATATTATATATTGTGGTTTAGGTTTAGAAGATGTAGTTTTTGTAGTTATTTATGTATTTTTCGGAATGTTTGCATTATAATTTATGTTGACTAAAGTAGGCCTACTTTATTGTAAAAACAATGTCTCCGTCTAAAACTAGCCTATTATTATTGACATTTTTCCTGCAAATAAAACAGTTTATCCAATTCAATTATTTGTCTAATATCTATACTCCTACGACAATTAACCATGATTTTTATTTGTTCAAAACAAGTTTAGTGGTTTTATACAAAATTTCTAATAAGTTTCACAAACGGATGGTCTCTTCCTGTAGGGGGCATATATGTAAACCATATATGGACTTATTTTACAGTAGCATTTAGGAGAAATGGTCATTTTCCACTTTAAATGCCTATAGAAACTTGATTTCTAAAAAGTTTCACAAACGGATGGTCTGTTCTTGTAGGGGGCATCCCACACTATATACACACCATATATGGACTTATTTTACTGCAGCATTTGGGAGAAAAGGTCATTTTTCCACTTTAAATGCCTATAGAAACTTGATTTCTAAAAAGTTTCACAAACGGATGGTCTCTTCCTGTAGGGGGCATCCCACACTATATACATACCATATATGGACTTATTTTACTGTAGCATTTGGGAGACATAGTCATTTTTCCACTTTAAATGCCTATAGAAACACTATTTCTAAAAAGTTTCACAAACGGATGGTCTCTTCTTGTAGGGGGGCATCCCACACTATATACATACCATATATGGACTTATTTTACTGTAGCATTTGGGAGACATAGTCATTTTTCCACTTTAAATGCCTATAGAAACACTATTTCTAAAAAGTTTCACAAACGGATGGTCTCTTCTTGTAGGGGGCATCCCACACTATATACATACCATATATGGACTTATTTTACAGTAGCATTTGGGAGAAATTGTCATTTTTCCACTTTAAATGCCTATAGAAACTTGATTTCTAATAAGTTTCACAAACGGATTGTCTCTTCGTGTAGGGGGCATCCCACACTATATACATACCATATATGGACTTATTTTACTGCAGCATTTAGGAGAAATGGTCATTTTCCACTTTAAATGCCTATAGAAACTTGATTTCTAAAAAGTTTCACAAACGGATGGTCTCTTCCTGTAGGGGGCATCCCACACTATATACATACCATATATGGACTTATTTTACTGTAGCATTTGGGAGACATAGTCATTTTTCCACTTTAAATGCCTATAGAAACACTATTTCTAAAAAGTTTCACAAACGGATGGTCTCTTCTTGTAGGGGGGCATCCCACACTATATACATACCATATATGGACTTATTTTACTGTAGCATTTGGGAGACATAGTCATTTTTCCACTTTAAATGCCTATAGAAACACTATTTCTAAAAAGTTTCACAAACGGATGGTCTCTTCTTGTAGGGGGCATCCCACACTATATACATACCATATATGGACTTATTTTACAGTAGCATTTGGGAGAAATTGTCATTTTTCCACTTTAAATGCCTATAGAAACTTGATTTCTAATAAGTTTCACAAACGGATTGTCTCTTCGTGTAGGGGGCATCCCACACTATATACATACCATATATGGACTTATTTTACTGCAGCATTTGGGAGAAATTGTCATTTTTCCACTTTAAATGCCTATAGAAACTTGATTTCTAATAAGTTTCACAAACGGATGGTCTCTTCGTGTAGGGGGTATCCCACACTATATACATACCATATATGGACTTATTTTACTGCAGCATTTGGGAGACATAGTCATTTTTCCACTTTAATTGCCTATAGAAACACTATTTCTAAAAAGTTTCACAAACGGATGGTCTCTTCTTGTAGGGGGCATCCCACACTATATACATACCATATATGGACTTATTTTACAGTAGCATTTGGGAGAAATTGTCATTTTTCCACTTTAAATGCCTATAGAAACTTGATTTCTAATAAGTTTCACAAACGGATTGTCTCTTCGTGTAGGGGGCATCCCACACTATATACATACCATATATGGACTTATTTGACTGTAGCCTTTGGTAGAAATTGTCATTTTGCCACTTTAAATGCATATTAAAATACAATTTCTAATAAGTTTCCCAAACGGATGTTCTCTTCCTGTAGGGGGCATCCCACATTATATACATACCATATATGGACTTATTTTACTGTAGCATTTGGGAGAAATTGTCATTTTGCCACTTTAAATGCATATAAAAATACAATTTCTAAAAAGTTTCACAAACGGATGTTCTCTTCTTGTAGGGGGCATCCCACACTATATACATACCATATATGGACTTATTTTACGGTAGCATTTGGGAGAAATGGTCATTTTTCTGCTTCAAAAGTATAAGAAACATCTCGGTTACGTCTGTAACCTTCGTTCCCTGATAGAGGGAACGAGTCGTTGTTGAGAGACAGACTGGGGTTTGATTCTGAGAACCTATCATCTCCGAGATGTCTCCGAAATAAAACGGCAATAGTGATTGGCGAATAGCCCGCCCACGCCAGTCTCCGCCCCGTACATACGGGTATAAAAGGAAGATGGCGGCGGTCATTCATCACCCTTTGTGCTGAGGAACCTGAGCTCCTTGCAGCGGATCGGCAAAGCGTTGTGGCATGAAGACACAACGTCTCGTTCCTTCCATCAGGGAACGAAGGTTACAGACGTAACCGAGATGTTCCCCTTCAGTTGGTCCCTCGATGTTGTTGAGAAACAGACTGGGGATATATATTAACACGCCACGACGCTGAACCGTATTACGACCTCAAGCTGAGCGACACTGACTAGGCTAGCGAGTCAAGTGAGCGGTGCAGCGAAATGTAATCTTCCAGTGAATAATATCAGACATACTGCGAAGCCTGTACTGACAGTCATAACGGAGAGGATGATAGACTTGTAAGTGAGGCGCCATCCGGAGCTGCTCGCACTGGGAAGAACAATGTTCTCTTCCTGGAGAGTGTGTTGCGGAGACCACATCCTGCCATATGGGAGGTAACATGTGGAAAAACTAACATGGTCTTCTGTAAGAGATAACATGCGAAACGTAGCCGGCCGTAGGGGGCCAGCCTTCGTAGCTATGCCACTGGAGGGGAGGTATCAGATTCACCAACAGGGGAATTGAGAGTGAGGAATCATCATACGGGACTACCCAACGGGGGGAGTCACTACGTATGGAGCAATAGTCCTAGAATAGGGGTCCACCTAAGTAGGGGCGACTCTACCAGTACTGGACTTGGTTCCAACAGAACGCTCCGCCTGGTCTGTTACCAATTGGGATGGATGGAATGCCTATACTTCACCCAAGAGAGGGGGAAGTAGGGAGGCAAGGAATATCGCACTGTACCTACCTGGTTAGGCAGTATGTCGCTGTGCAGGCGTACGCCCAGACCAGACACCTGTCTTACACAGAAGTATGTAAACCATTGGCTGACATTAGTTCCACTCGAAGGTTATAGAACCTTGTGAAGGTGCGGGGCATAGCCCAACCCGCAGGTTAACAAATGTCTGCCAGAGAGGCACCCTTGGCCAGTGCCCAGGAGGAGGCCATACTCCGAGTGGAATGGGCTCTCACTGTAAGCGGGCACGGGCTATCTTGGGATCGGTATGCCATGGAGATGGCGTCCACGATTCAGTGTGCCAATCTCTGTTTGGAGACAGCCCTTCCCTGGTGCTGTCTTCCAAAACAGACAAATGGCTGCCCAGACCTTCTCAGGTCCTGTGTGCGGTCCAGGTAGAGGCGCAATGCGCGTACCGGACACAGCACATCGGAGGTTGGGTCTTCTTCCCTAGAGGGGAGCGCCTGCAGGTTCATCACCTGGTCCCTCAAGGGAGTAGTGAGAACCTTTGGCACGCATCCGGTCCTGGGTCTCATGATAGCGTGCGAGTTTCCAGGGCCGAATTCAAGGCAATCCGGAGACACGGAGGATGCTTGGCAGTCCCCTACCCTCTTGAAGGAAGTGAGCGCCATCAGGAGGGCTGTCTTACTCCGTGAGTAAGATTGGAACCTCCGAGGGGCTCATGGGGGGCCTCTGTGGGTCTTTCTCGTTGAGAGGGACACCAGGACGAGAAGAGGCACCGTCTAGAGGCGTGTAACCGCCTAGTAGATGGGGCCCTAGCCTGGGTGATGGTCTCTGCCGTAGAGGGGGAGTAGCCATCTCAGGATCTTCTCGTCCCGTCTAGAGACATGGGTGTTCCAGAGATCTGATCTGGGATGCCAGAATGTGTCCTTCCCCTGATAGAGCAGGTCCTCTGTCAGGGGAATGGTTCAAGGGGATTCGCTGTCCAAAGCATCAGCTCTGAAGCCAAGTGCGGTTAGACCAGTATGGTGTAACCAATAACACTTGGTGCTCCTGCTCCCTGACCTTGCACAGTGTCTGTGTCAGTGTCTCCTGGGAGGGAAGGTGTGCTTCCGCCCGTCCCGCGGTCAAATGTGCGCAAGGATATTCATGCCAAGGGCCTCGGACAGGGAATACCAAAGCGGGTAAATGGTAGTGTTGCGGGAGGCAAACAGGTTACCTGGGCCTACCCGAACAGCATCCAAAAGACCTGGACTGCGCAGGGGATGAGTCGCCACTCTCCACGAGGCATAAACTGACAAGAAAGTGCGTCGGCTGTCTAGTTCAGTTTGCCCGGGGTGTGTGTAGCTCGCAGGGAACGGGTCACCTGTTGACTCCACCGGAGGAGGCGTTGAGCAAGTTGTGTTAGCTGCTGTGAGTGAACGCCACCCTGACGATCTGATGTACGCTACAGCTGTAGTGCTGTCCTCGGACCAGCACGTGCTTGTCCCGCACGAGAGGCCGCAGCCTGCTCAGTGCAAGTAGCACAGCCCACAACTCTTGGCAATTGATTTGCCAGCGCAGGCGGGGGTTCGTCCAACGCCCCGCCTGCGTGCCAGTTACACACTGGACTGCACCCCTGCAGGGAGGCGTCAGTTGTCACCACGACCTACCTCGTAATCTGCCCAGAGGGACCTGAGTCCATCGAAAAAAAGGGGTAATGGTGCGTCGGCAGCAGGGCGTCATCATCATGCGCCTGCTGCCGGTGTGCCACGTTCTCCTTGGAACTCGACTCTGAAGCCAGTGTTGGAGCGGTCTCATGTGTATTACCCCGCGAGGACGCCATGTGTCCCAGGAGCATCTGAATTGTTTCGGGGGACTGCTGTTTGCCTGAAATGTTCCTTTCAGGCAGTTCAACACAGGCTGGGTGCGTACTGCGGACAGTTGTGCAGACATGGTGACAGAGTTGAGTTCCATACCGAGAAAGAGGATGCTCTGCACTGGGGAGAGCTTGCCCTTCTCTGGGTTGACCTGGAGTCCCAATCGATCTAGGTGCCGGAGCACCAGGTCCCTTTGTGTACATAACAGATCTCCATGGAGGTTTCCCCCTTGACTTCCGCTTCCGAGGGCCGCCTGTGGGGGCACAGGAGACGAAGTCGAAGGGGTCCTGGGCTGCTGGGAAGCAGACATCACGCGAGATCTCTGAGGCCTCTGGGCGGCCGAGTCGCAGCGCAGTAAAATGTTGCTAATCGCCACTGTCTGCTTCTTCATCGCCCAAAACTGCTGAGCGCAGTCCTCGACGGTGTTACCAACAACCCACCCTACGAGACGGATGCATCAAGAAAGCGTCAAGAAAGCAGACTTTCTCAGTGTCATTCATCTGCGCAAGGTTCAGCCGGGGGTGTCTCTACTGGACCACTACCGTGGACATCGTCCGACCTAGGGCCCGCGCCGCCACCTTGGTCGCCCGTAGAGTGCTGTCAGTGGCGGCACGGAGATCCTGCATTCTACCCGGGTCGGCCTTACCCTTGTGGGGCTCTCTCAACACCCTGGCCTGGCGGACCTGCAGAATGGCCATTGTGTAGAGAGAGGAGGCAGCCTGGCCCGCGGCAATGCAAGGCTTCGACACCAGTGATGCCGAAGTCCTAGACGCTTTGGACGGTAGGCGTGCCGGATTCCCCCCAGGTGGTAGCCGTCTGCAGCACAGGTGCACCGCAGGCACACGTTCCACCCGTGGGATCTCGACGTAGCCTTTGTTGCCCCACAAACGAGGGAAGTAAGGGAGCCGGAGCTGGTTTCACTGGAGCGGGCCATGAGTGGAGCGCTCAAAGTTTTACATAGCTTCTCATGCACCTCCTGGAAAAAAATGGCACCTGGGGTGGGCAAGGTTTGCACCGCGCTCCGACCTCAGGAACCACGTATCCCTGGGTCAGCACAGTTGACATCAACTCTTCTTTCTCCTGAGCTCGACCGCTGGGGGTGGAGCTCGGATTCGTCAGAGTTGGATGCCAGTCTCCCTCCGATGCTGCGAGCGACATCTCATCTACGTCACGCATCGTTTCCGAGTGCGTGCCTGAGGATCCGGACGGTATGCCACTGCCGGTTGGGGAATGTTCAGAAGAGCGAATCGGGGTGCGATCGACCCGTGAGGACTTGGCTGGCGGGTTTACGTTCGCAGAGGTCCCCACATCACTAATGCTGCTAATACAGGCGGACATCAGGGCCGTAGCCACCGATGTCACGGCCCGGGTAGTAGACGAAATGGTGGCTGGTCCCGTAGGAAGACAGCCACCCGTGACCGCAACTTCTGAATGACAATCTGCCCGCAATCTGACAATCTGCCCGTTCTCGACACGCGTCGAGAGACCGACAGAAAGGGAACATAATTTGATTCTTCTAATAATTCTATTTTACTATAGGCCAATCATTAGAAGTCCTTTGACATGTTTTTTACTGTTTGTGTGAAAATCACATACTTTTTACAAAAGTAAAATTCAAATCTGCTTTGCTTATGTATGATTTCTGTATGTTTTGATGTCTAAATGTCACAAACAATTATAACATTTTAATGACGAAATTGGTGAAATCAAAAGTAAATACCTAGTAAAACAATTCTAATGACTTATACATGTAGTATAGTAAAGCACTTAAATTAACATTTAGTATGACGTTAACATTAATTAAAAAAAGATTTAAAGCCCTTTCAATATATATATATTTTTTGTCAAACTTAACAGAAATCATGTTTCTATAGGCATTTCAAGTGAAAAATGACCATTTCTCCCAAATGCTACAGTACAATGAAGCCATATATGGTGTGTATATAGTGTGGGATGCCCCCTACAGGAAGAGACCATCCGTATGTGAATCTTATTAAAAATTGTATTTCTATAGGCATTTAAAGTTGAAAATGACCATTTCTCCCAAATGCTACGGTAAAATAAGTCCATATATGGTGTGCATACAGTGTGGTACAATTTCTTACTGTAAGAATATATATAACTTACGTCCCCTTGTCTAAAAAATATTCTACAGTTGAAGAGTTTAGTCGACTGAACACACAATGTTTCAGGCCTGGAGACAAAGTTTGACACAGACACAAGTGCTTGTTCAATCAGAGTCCAAAGTTTATTGTATTAAGGACTAATATTTATATTCTTGAAACAGGAGATGTCATATAAAACCACCAGAGTGGAAAATCACCAGACTTTCTGTTTAGTCATATTCCTCCTGAACAATCAGATATGATCACATATTTAATATTACAATATCAAAACAATTGTCCCTAGATATCATTAGGAACCTTGAGATGGAGAACAACAGATACTTATATCAACATAAGACAGCATAAGATACGATACAACTTTCAACGAGGTTAAACAACAAGAAAGTAAGGCACATCTAATATGGATAGAAGCTAATAAATAATAGGAATGAATACGAATGAATACATATGATATATGAACTTTGTATTAAACACAGATGCAATATTTATAGAGGACAGGACGAAATCCAGATTCTCACAATGCCCACTTTCTATGGGATCAGAATTGTTTCATTAATCTGTATAAATAAACTACGATTCGCAAATAAATATAGACAATTTCACAAACATTTTTTAAATCCACATATGCACAAAAAGCGAACCATAAATACATGTTAGACGTTCCACAAAAATAAATGGAATTCACAAATAAATACAATGAGATTTGCAAATAAAAAATATTTACAAATGTATTTTAATTACATTTATTTGTAGATCACCTTCTTAAGATTTGTGGATCGCTTTCTGCACATTTGTGAATCGCTTTCTGTGCATTTGTGAATCGCTTTCTGTGCATTTGTGAATCGCTGCACGCATTTGTGAATCAGTGCACGCATTTGTGGATCAGTGCACGCATTTGTGGATCAGTGCACACATTTGTGGATTGCTCTCTGTGCATTTGTGGATTTTGAAACATTTCTAACGTCAAATCGTGCGCTGAATCCACAAATAGGTGGACTCCGCCCACTATCAACGCAAGCCAATCGGTTAACTTCCGCTTTTGTTGTCCAATAGGCCACGTTCTAACTTCAGCCAATCACGTTTTGCTCTGCACTAAGATTCAGGGAGCTAACATGGCGACTAGTGGTGGTCTAAAATCTGTGTTATACTAAGAAATGATAATGGCCTCTTCTTTATACTATGTAATGATCGCTTGTGTTCATATACATTGTCCGTATTGTTACATATCTGCTGTATTTAAACGTGTATGACTTGATAACAGCGTGCACGGACTGGAGTGGAAAATCCCGGTGACTAGGGAGTCGGTACTGATTTGGTCTGCTGCCAGCCGTTTTATTGTGTTTATGTTCCAAAGGGCTAAATTCCGATTTTTTGCAACTGTCGGTGTACTACCAGTATAACGATGGCAGAATTAACGTGAGGGGAATCATTGTGAATTTCTATGGCATTCATAATTCAAAATAAAACATAATTTCTACAGTCATCTAGGTTTATCCCATTCCTGAATGATCTCTGCTGCTATCGCTTAACTGTTCTGTTTACTATCTAACTCTTTGCCATGCCAAAACTATATGATACCTGTTTTATACATTAACAATAGCAAGCGTAGTCTTTAGTGGCAACAGCGTAAGTAGACTATATTGCAAGATTATCATGTGGGACAAGTCTATCCACAATTCCCCACATATAAATACTGTAGTTGTATTATACATTTACTAAACAGCTCAAATAAAGTGACAAGACACAGGTAACAAAATAATAAAAATGAATATGTAATAGACAATACACATATGAAAAAAAACCAATACATGTCAAAAGAGAACCGGATGCTATATTTTATGCATGTGCCATATATACAAGTTATTATATGTGCTATAAAAATTGTGTAAGGTAATGGGATAGCTATAATATATATTAAATCAGTAACATATTTATAATAAATAAATACAAGTGTGGGTGAGTAGTTTAGTATTGCACATATTTATTGCACAGTGGGGAGAACATTTAACTGTTCAACTGTTCATGGCGTAGATGGCCTGAGGAAAGAAACTTGTCCTATGTTTGGCTGTTTTGGTGCTCAGGGCTCTGTAGCGATGACCAGAAGGCAGCAGTTCAAAGAGATAGTGTGCTGGGTGTGAGGGGTCCAGCGAGATCTTGGGAGCCATTTTACTCGCTCACTCTGGATGAGTAAAGTTCTTGCAGTGATAACAGTAGTCTAACAGTGATTCGCTCAGCAGTCTGAAATATCCGCAGTAGTATTCGGAGTTTGTATGTGTCCCGAGCATGTTCACTGAAATTGTGAGAGAATAGGCTATGACGCCTCTATATGCAGCAAGTTTTAAATGACTTCGATCAACACAAAATTACAATGCTAGAATACTTCAATTAACTTGAACGTTGAGCAATCTTTAAAAGTACGTCTCTTGATGTACACGACGTGGAAGATACTTTTTTTTAACAGACTGATTCGAGCCTACCTGAGCATGCTTGTTTTTCTAAACAAAAACAAGTAATTCAAAATAATTGCCTTTTTATTGCAGGTCACTGGCATTGTAAACCAAAATCAACCGATCCGGTCCTCCCGGGACACCTTCCGCATATTTTCGGGGATCTATTTATGAAAAGGGCTTTACTGAAATGACCAGTAGCCTAATGTCCAGTGCCTTTTGTGCATTTGTATAGAGAACTCATTCATTTGTACAATTGGCTTCAATTCATTTTTTATTTGGCAGTTTCATATTTTGCTTCATACTTTTTTCAGTGAAGAAAAAGTTGTTGCCTCCCTTGCATTCTTAATGCCCCCGTTGTTTTTTATTTGCCATTAAATAATGGAAATAAACAGTATTTTAAAGCTGTCCCATGTTATTTAAAAGGGAGCAATATATACATAATTATAACCCAACAATAATTATTTATTTAGCTCCAGGTAAAATGGAGACGTTTATCGTTTAACACGCTACTAGGAGCACTGGCACGTCCATTATTATTGTAACAACCAGGCAAATGTAAGTCAGAGACCGAACACCACAGGGACCAGTATGAAAGCTTTATTTAATTAAAACCATAAATACACTCCAGTACGGCACATTACCCCCCTTTAGTCAAGGCTTGCTTCAATCTCCCAGCCAAAAGCGATCACAGGAGACACAGAGTTCGATCTCTCACGGGGTTAGACAGTAGTCCAGGTTTACGTGGCACCAGCACAGGGTATGCAGCAGCACTAGCACGTTGTCAGCTATAATCCAGATTGACGTGGCACCAGCACAGGGTATGCAGCAGCACTAGCACGTTATCAGCTATAATCCAGGTTGACGTGGCACCAGCACAGGGTATGCAGCAGCACTAGCACGTTGTCAGCTAGAGTCCAGGTTTACGTGGCACCAGCACAGGGTATGCAGCAGCACTAGCACGTTGTCAGCTATAATCCAGATTGACGTGGCACCAGCACAGGGTATGCAGCAGCACTAGCACGTTGTCAGCTATAATCCAGATTGACGTGGCACCAGCACAGGGTATGCAGCAGCACTAGCACGTTGTCAGCTA
Organism: Triplophysa dalaica; assembly: GCF_015846415.1. Classification (NCBI taxonomy): domain Eukaryota; kingdom Metazoa; phylum Chordata; class Actinopteri; order Cypriniformes; family Nemacheilidae; genus Triplophysa; species Triplophysa dalaica. The sequence continues at coordinate 18,217,484 of NC_079564.1, read as the reverse complement.
TAATCCAGATTGACGTGGCACCAGCACAGGGTATGCAGCAGCACTAGCACGTTGTCAGCTATAATCCAGGTTGACGTGGCACCAGCACAGGGTAGGCAGCAGCACTAGCACGTTGTCAGCTAGAATCCAGGTTTCAGGAGCTACCCTAACCCTAACCCTAACCCTAACCAAACAAGTAGTCCATTGCAAATCCGCCAACACCAAATCCATAAGACGCTGGAAGGTACTAGGTGCATTACATAGTCCAAAGCTCAGAACATTAAATTCAAACAGACCCTGTCGCGTTGTAAATGCGGTCTTATCCCTATCTTTGGGATCCACCTCGACCTGCCAATACCCACTGGCCAGGTCAAGAGTGGAAAACCAGCAGGCGTGAGCAAGGCTGTCCAATGCATCATCTATTCGCGGTAAAGGATACGCATCCTTCCTTGTTACATCATTCAGCCGCCTATAATCTACACAAAATCGTAAGGTCCCATCCTTTTTCCGCACCGGAACCACCGGGGCTCCCCACGGACTACACGAAGGCTGTATGATTCCATTCATCTGCATATCCCTGATATTCACAGCCACTTCCGTTTGTAAATGCAGAGGGACCCGCCGCGGGGATACTTTAATAGGCTTTGCCTCCCCAGTATCAATCTGATGCGTTATTATTTTGGTCCTCCCTAAGTCAGCATTATTTGCACTAAAAACAGACAGGTTTTTACCCAACAGCTCACGTACTGCATGCATCTCACTCTCCCCAAACCCTTTTTCCCGTAAGCCTAACCGATCTAACAGCATGTCCACCGTATTCATAGGATTCCCACAATCCCCACCTCCCTCCTCTACCTCAGCGTCACAGAATAATGTCCCGACTTTCATTCCACGTTTTAAAATACGAGTATCCTCTGTAACATTAATAACACGAACGGGCAAAAGACCCTGTTCTACCTTACGCACCACTCTAGCCACCAAAAGATCACAGTGGGCATTAAGAGAGGTAGATGGCTCCAACATGCCCTGCGAACCATCAACAACCCCCTCTACCGCCCCTGTGATTAGGACCTCACTACGAGGGGGAACAAATGTATCCACATGCACTATAACCTCGCGTACCTGTGCATCCCTATCATTGGCGAAAATAAGAGGTATTTGTTTCCCCATTAATCGGCAGCTCTTTTGCTCAAGGTTAATAACAGCACCGAATTTTAACAAAAAATCTGCACCAAGCAGAATTTCCTGTGGCTCCACATCTGCCACCAGAAACTCTGCTATCACCCCTAATGAGTCAAACTGACATACCGTCTGCCAACGTCCCAAAATCGACAGTTCTCCCCCACTAACCACCCTGACTACACCATCATGATGCTCAAGTCGAGCCCCTCCATCAGTAATGGTCAGCCACCTCTGCTTGGGTATTATTGAAACCTGGGCACCTGTATCAACCAAAAGCTTCACATCACACCCACCTAGTATGGCGGCCAGATAGACCCAAGGATAGCTCTGGAACGGTGAGGCCAATTGACAAAGTTGTTCCCGGGTTGGGGCAGGCATTTGGCCTAACGTGCCTGTCCCCTCCCATTTCCCGATAGATAAGGACATTCTCTCCTCAAATGCCGATTGCACCCGCATTCCCAACACCACCCCAGTAACGGCTGAGCCGGTCTACTTCCGCTCATCGTTGTTACCAAGGACTCTCCGCTATCCTTCTGCAGGGGTGCATTTCTAACTAACGGTGGAGCAACTTCCAGCCATTGCTGCACAGATTTTTTCAATGTTTGCACTTCATTACGCAGTGCATCTACGACCCCGGTCAGCACATCTACTTTAATCTCTACTTCAGGTACATGCAACCCCCGCACTTTTGAATCGGGATGAACCGTACATTGTTCTAATCCCTGAATAAGCTCGAATTCTACGGCAATATTAATCGCTTCCTCTAACGTAAGGGGTTTAAAGCTACGGAGCCGCATGCGAGTTTCTCCATTCCCTACGTGTGTAATAAAATGGTCTCTGGCCAGTAAATCCTGCGTATCTGCCCCTACCGCCGGGTATGCTTTAACCCCCAACCTCCGAAGCGCATTACCAAATTCACGCACTGTTTCATTCGGCTGCCGTTTACGTGATGAAAAACTTACTCGATTCCATTCTGCGGTTTCACATGGTTCAAAACATTTGCCCAACGCATCTTTTAATAACACATAACTATGCTTGGCCTCTAAAGGGAGGCCACTATAGATATCTCGAGCACGACCCGCCAATAAAAGCGCCATAAATTTAAGCTTCGTCCCATCATTCCAATTATTTACCACAGCTGCCATCTCAAACTGCTCTCTCCAATCAGACCACTCCCGTCCCATGCCAGTGAAAGTCTCTGGCATAAATATAGGCCGTGCAAAAGCTCTGTTTGCTGATGCAGCTGTGGCTTCCGACAAAGGTATGGTCGCTGAAATGGCAACATTCGATGGCCCTGCTTGGCCCTCTTGGTGTCCCTCTCTGCCCTCCAATGCCTGTTGTCTAATTGTTACAAGAAAAATATCCCACCGCTGCCACCAGTGTAACAACCAGGCAAATGTAAGTCAGAGACCGAACACCACAGGGACCAGTATGAAAGCTTTATTTAATTAAAACCATAAATACACTCCAGTACGGCACATTACCCCCCTTTAGTCAAGGCTTGCTTCAATCTCCCAGCCAACAGCGATCACAGGAGACACAGAGTTCGATCTCTCACGGGGTCAGACAGTAGTCCAGGTTTACGTGGCACCAGCACAGGGTATGCAGCAGCACTAGCACGTTGTCAGCTATAATCCAGATTGACGTGGCACCAGCACAGGGTATTCAGCAGCACTAGCACGTTGTCAGCTATAATCCAGGTTGACGTGGCACCAGCACAGGGTATGCAGCAGCACTAGCACGTTGTCAGCTATAATCCAGATTGACGTGGCACCAGCACAGGGTATGCAGCAGCACTAGCACGTTGTCAGCTATAATCCAGGTTGACGTGGCACCAGCACAGGGTATGCAGCAGCACGAGCACGTTGTCAGCTATAATCCAGATTGACGTGGCACCAGCACAGGGTATGCAGCAGCACTAGCACGTTGTCAGCTATAATCCAGGTTGACGTGGCACCAGCACAGGGTAGGCAGCAGCACTAGCACGTTGTCAGCTAGAATCCAGGTTTCAGGAGCTCCCCTAACCAACAAAGACAGCCCTCACTGACTAGCTCTATTAACTCCCGCCTCTATCTGGCTACCTGTCTTCACCGCCGGAGACACTATTTATCTCGAGCGGCCGTTTAACGTGTCACCCACACTCGAGCTCCCGAACCACAAGCAGCCTCTCAAACAGTCTTTTTATCAGCCTTTTTAATCCGCATCACCTGTACACTTCAATTACCTCAGTCCCCACCCCTCATTAACTCAAAGACACCTCCACCGTACTCCCTTACATCACATTATTAACTACAGTAAATTGATTATCTGCAGTTGTAGCCCTTACCAATATTTACTATGGTTAGGTTCGATAACACAAATTGTATAGGCTTACATCCTTTACTTTTGGGGTTGAATTTAAGAATATATTGTGTGCACAAGATCATAGTAAAAGAATCGACATCCTTTGTCATGGCAGATAGTTAGACAGTAAACAGAACAGTGTAGCGATAGCAGCAGAGATCATTCAGGAATGGGATAAACCGATGTGACTGATGAAATTACGTTTTATTTTGAATTATGAATGACATAGAAATTAAAAATGCTGATGATTTCCCCCACATTAATTCTGCAATCGTTATACTGGTAGTACACCGACAGCTGCAGTGCGCATTGCAAACTCTGCGCACCTTGAAAGGAGGCACGCCGAGTGTGTGGATCGAAATAGCTGCTTAACCATGCAGTAACAGATTACATTTGATCGAATGCCAAAATCGGAATTAAACCCTTTGGTACATAAACACAATAAAAAGGCTGGCTGGATGATCAAATCAGTACCGACTCCCTAGTCACCGGGATTTTCCACTCCAGGCCGTGCACGCTGTTATCAAGTCATAGACGTTTAAATACAGCAGATATGTAACAATACGGACAATGCATAGGAACACAAGCGATCATTACATAGTATAAAGAAGAGGTCATTATCATTTCTTAGTATAACACACATTTTAGACTGCCACTAGTCGCCATGTTAGCTCCCTGCATTTTAGTGCAGAGCAAAACGTGATTGGCTGAAGTTAGAACGTGGCCTATTGGACAACAAAAGCGGAAGTTAACCGATTGGCTTGCGTTGATAGTGGGCGGAGTCCACCTATTTGTGGATTGTGCGCACGATTTGACGTTAGAAATGTTTCAGAATCCACAAATGCACAGAGAGCAATCCACAAATGCGCGCACTGATCCACAAATGCGTGCACTCATCCACAAATGCGTGCAGCGATTCACAAATGCACAGAAAGCGATCCACAAATGTGCAGAAAGCGATCCACAAATGTGAAGACGGGGATCTACAAATGTGAAGAAGGGGATCTACAAATAAATATCATTTAAATACATTTGTAAATAATTTTTATTTGCAAATGTCATTGTATTTATTTTTTGAATTTCATTTATTTTTGTGGAACGTCTAACATGTATTTATTGTTCGCTTTTTGTGCATATGTGGATCTAAAAAATGTTTGTGAAATTGTCTTTATTTATTAGCGAATCGTAGTTTATTTACTCAGAATAATGAAACAAATTTGATCCTATACTTTCAGACCAACGGTCTTACAGCCAGTCCTGTGTCCCTTTAAAGAACAAGGTGTTAATACAAAATCTTTAATAAAAGGATAGTTGCATTCGCGTATTGTTGTGTGGTTTTCCTTCTTGAATATTCAGAGTCATTTGTACTATTAGAGACATTTGTTTTGGCATCTCGCAGTTACCATCATCATTTAAAATCTTGTCTGTTGTAAGCTGTTCATTTCTCTCTAATTTTACTTCTTAATTTAGGATTATACCAGTTATTATTAGGATTAGAATAATCGTTGTACCACGCAGTCTACCTGGCTGCCTGAACGGGTGCCATGGCCTGTTAGGTTCTATCATTTTAGAATTTAAAAATATCTGGGCCAAACACAATAAGGAATTCTGTAAGTGTGCACGCAGTATAGGAATTGATACAGTTGTGTTCAAAATTATTCAAACCCCACTGAAATTGATTGTTTTGGTCGGTTTGACATTGATTATGATCATTCAGTCATCCTGCTTACAATTAAATCCAAGTGGCACGTTAGGGTCAGACAAATATAACATAACATTTATAATGAAATAACCACAAATGTCTTTTCTGAGCTCACATCATTATCAGTTTTATTCAACCCCCAAGTGACATTCAATCTTAGTACTTAGTACAACATCCTTTTACAGTTATAACAGCTTTTAAACGTGAAGCATAGCTTGACACAAGTGTCTTGCAGCGATCTACGGGTATCTTCGCCCATTCATCATGGGCAAAAGCCTCCAGTTCAGTCACATTCTTAGGCCTGCGCACTGCAACTGCTTTCTTTAAGTCCCACCAGAGGTTCTCAATCGGATTTAAGTCTGGTGACTGCGATGGCCACTTCAAAATGTTCCAGCCTTTAATCTGCAACCATGCTCTAGTGGACTTGGAGGTATGCTTGGGATCATTGTCCTGTTGAAAGGTCCAACGTCTTCCAAGCCTCAGGTTTGTGACGGACTGCATCACATTGTCATCCAATATCTCCTGGAAATGAAGAGAATTCATGGTACCTTGCACACGCCGAAGCTTCCCAGTACCTGCAGAAGCAAAACAGCCCCAAAGCATGATTGACCCCCCCCATGCTTCACAGTAGGCAAGGTGTTCTTTCCTTGTTCTTCCTCCTCCAAACATAGTGTTGATCCATGGGCCAAAACAGTTCTAATTTTGTTTCATCAGTCCACAGAACACTATCCCAAAACTTCTGTGGTTTGTCCACATGACTTTTGGCATACTGCAGTCGACTCTTCTTATTCTTTGGGGACAGCAAGGGGGTTAGCCTGGGAGTTCTGGCATGGAGGCCTTCATTACGCAAGGTGCGCCGTATTGTCTGAGCAGAAACTTCAGTACCCACATCTGACAAATCTTTTCTCAGTTCCTCAGCAGTCACACGGGGACTTTTCTCCACTCTACGCTTCAGGTAGCGCACAGCAGTCGAAGTCAGCATCTTCTTTCTGCCACGACCAGGTAGCGTTTCAACAGTGCCCTTTGCCTTGAATTTGCGAATGATGCTTCCTATGGTGTCTCTTGGTATGTTTAACATCTTTGCAATCTTCTTATAGCCATTGCCCTTCCTGTGAAGAGTAATCACCTGTTCTCTTGTCTTCCTGGACCATTCTCTTGACCTCACCATGTTTGTAACCACACCAGTAAATGTCTAGAAGGAGCTGAGTATCACAGTCATTTTAAAGCTGCCTAATTGGTGCTTATGAGGCTTTATTGCTGCTCCCTGATATCCACAGGTGTTTTCAATACCTGATTGAAAACAATTCATTGAACCTCTGTTCTTCAGAGTTGTAGTCTTCAAGGGGTTGAATAATTATGTCAATGAAGAATTCACAAAAGGAACATTTACTACTGCTATGTTCTTCCTGCTCAGCTACTGTTCGGACGCTCACGCTTACTGCTCCGCGCTTTGCTCTATCGCTTTGACATTTTATCCCCTATTTCTTCTTTTATTATATCTCCTTTTATCACCTAATTTTAACTTTAGCAAATCAGCACAGTGCTCATACGTCAAAGTTTGGATTACTACAAAAACTGAGAATTCTTTTACCCGGCCAGCTTACATTCCGGTAAAGGAAAACACAACTGCCCAAAGGATAAGAGAAAATGCCTCTTCTGGAATCTACTTGCTGCACAAACTGCCACAGACTTTTACAAAGGATTGCAGTTCTTGAAACAAAGTTACTTACGAGACCACCAAACCAGACGGAGCACACAACGGAGCTTCGTCATGGACACCCTCAGCATACCGGTGAGTCCCATAAAACTAGTGCTCCTCGACAGGTAGAGAAACAAGCCGATCGACTTACTAATCGATGGCACAAACAGGGAGCGAGACCCAAAGGCACTCGAGACATCAGACTGTCACGAGCATCACATATTACTGCAGTAGCATCCTCTACCCCAGATACAGCTCTGACAAGGATTGCAAACACTAGTCTCCTACCACCGCCTATACATCTTCAGAACAGATTTGAAGTGCTAATGAATGTAAATGAGGAATCCCCAAACGTGATGAATGTGATCGAACACAGACTGAATGGGCCAGTAGCTAACACTGATGCTAACTGGCGCTCAAGGTTGAGCAGACACCGGCACTCCGCTCAGAGAGCAGCAGAGCCCAGGACTCTGATAGTGGGGGACTCCATAATCAGAAACATTAGCGGCAGGGATACAACTACGTGCTGCCTTCCACAAGCAACAACTTCTGATGTTAACAGGGAACTTCAGAATATTCTGATGAAACATAAGACTGCAAATCAACTCATCATTCATGTGGGGAAGAATGATATTCATAAAGAGCAGTCAGAACTCCTTAAGAAGGATTTCAATGAACTTTTTGAAACACTTGAAAGACTGAAAGTTCAAACATTCATCAGTGGACCTCTCCCAGCAAGAGGAACAAACAGGTTTTCACGGTTACTTGGGCTAAATACGTGGCTGCAAAAAACCTGCAATATAAAAGGAGTGAACTTCATTGACAATTTCAATCTTTTCTGGAGTCAGAGACAACTCTTTCATCGGGATGGGCATCACCCAAACAAACTTGGTTCAATAGTGTTAAAGGATAATATTTACTTCTCCCTCAATCATCCTTCTGCAGTTTGTGCCAATCCACTCAATCTGAACGGCACACACACATCTGGACACAGTATGAATGACCATGGGACTTCACTTCAGCAGCAAAATGGACATGATAACACCACTCCGCCACAACAACCTCTGCTCATGGACACAATCTCAGCTGAGCCCTGCCCACAGAGCTCATCACAGACAGACATATCAGAACTGCTTGAAGATTCAGCACCCAAGGACGACTTCCTGGAAAACAGCCAGGGAAGCCAGGACAGCATATCACAACCTCCGATAACAGCAGAGCAACGGGACCTTTCACCAGACACCTTTTCCCTCTCTCCAGCCTCGCCCCTTCTGTGCTTCTCACAGAAAATGGAAGAACTGGTGTATGCTGGAACCAGACTATCCCACTCTTTTGCTGCAAGCCCCCAGATAACAACCAAAAAAAGACAGGCTCCATTACCACCGACTTCGAAGCCTGCAGCAAAGCTTGCGGGCCCAGCTCGCCCTGCCGCTCCTGTGAGAATTCTTCGGCCTCTGCCACAACGCCAGGCCCCACACCTTCCTTCATCTGCTCGAGGTGAACCGAAAACAACTGATACCAGCTCTCAGTGATGTATGTCGGGTCCCCGTTTTGATAACAGTAACTTTCTCAAATGTTTACAGAACAAGCGGGAACCCAGTGTGCCTGCATCTTCCTCTATTGCTGTTCTATTACAAGATAGAAAGTCTAAGGCCTTCAATAGCCGTACTGCAAACCTAACTAATCTGGTGCCTATTACACGTCGAACTAATATTGCTGTGGGGATAAGTAAGACTGTTAAGTTAGCACTCCTTAACATCCGCTCACTTAAAAATAAATCACTTCTAGTCAACGACTTAATAACCACAAACAATCTGGATTTTATGCTTCTGAATGAAACCTGGCTACAAGACAGCTGCAGTGCAACAATCCTAAATGAAGCAGCCCCCCCTAACTTTACTTTTATGAGTGTTTGCAGAGCTGCTAAGAGAGGTGGGGGTCTAGCTGCTCTTTTTAAAGATATCTATCAATGTAAGCAAAAATCATTTGGGAATTATTTGTCTTTCGAATATCTGGGTATTGTGTTAAAAGGTGCTCCACGCATTTTACTTATCATTATTTACAGGCCTCCAAAATACTCTCCAGCCTTTGCTGAGGACTTTACAGAACTGTTATCGACAATTACCTCAGAGTTTAACTGTTTTGCCATTGCTGGAGATTTTAACATCCACATAGATAATGCAGAAACCAATATGGCAAAAGAAATCAATAATGTTTTAAAAACTTTTGATCTTACTCAGCATGTACATGCACCCACACACAATCGTGGGCACACTCTAGATTTACTTATCAGTAAGGGTCTAAACATTTCATCGATTGTTATCAAGGATTTAGCACTGTCTGATCATTTCTGTATTTTCTTTGATAAATTGATCTCTCCTGCCACTGAAGCTAGGTCTGTGTCTGTCAAGAAGAGATGCTTAAATGAGAACACTAGTGTACTATTTATGAAGGCTATATCCTTAACACCAAGCATATCTGCAGACTCTGTTGATTTTCTCCTTGATTCCTTTAACTCAAAAGTTAAAACTGTAATTGATGATATTGCTCCTGTGAAAGTCAGGAAGAAGAGTGGCAGACAAAAAGCACCTTGGAGAAACTCAACAGCAGTGCAAAATATGAAAAGACAATGCAGAAAAGCAGAACGCATATGGCGGAAGACAAAACTTGTAGTCCATTATAACATCTACAAAGACAGCCTACATGCTTTTAATATGGAACTAGGCAAAGCTAGACAGACTTTCTTCTCAAATATTATAAACAGTAATTTAAACAACACACGCACTCTTTTTGCTACTGTAGAGAGACTGACAAACCCGCCAAACCAGATTCCCAGTGAAATGCTCTCAGACAACAAGTGCAGTGAGTTTGCTTCTTTCTTCTGTGAGAAAATCAATAATATCAGAAAGGTGATCAGCACATCCTTGAGTTGCCCTGGGGTTAGACAGATAATCAAACCACCTGAGAAAGTTGTTACTATGTCTGACTTCAAAGAAATTGATGGCACAATTTTGGAAGAAACCGTACAACACCTTAAAACATCAACCTGTTCTCTTGACACCCTTCCCACATCATTTTTCAAAAGTGTGTTAAACAGCTTAGAAGCAGATCTTCTAGAAGTGGTAAATGCATCACTTCTCTCTGGGAGTTTTCCAAACTCCCTGAAAACTGCAGTTGTAAAGCCCCTCCTGAAAAAGAACAATCTGGATAAGACCATATTAAGCAGCTATAGACCGATCTCAAATCTTCCTTTCATAGGCAAGATCATTGAAAAAGTTGTCTTCAATCAGCTGAATAAATTCTTATGCGCGAATGGATACTTTGACAATTTTCAATCTGGTTTCCGACCACATCACAGCACAGAGACAGCGCTCATAAAGATAATAAACGATATTCGCTTAAATACTGATTCAGGCAAATTATCAGTGCTGATACTACTCGACCTCAGTGCTGCATTTGACACTGTCGATCATAACATACTTCTTGACAGGCTGGAAAACTGGGTGGGGCTTTCTGGGATAGTCCTAAAATGGTTCAGGTCATACTTAGATGGGAGAGGTTATTATGTGAGTATAGGAGATCATAAGTCTGAGTGCCAAATAATGAGAAAGAACCAAATAGCCAAATAATGAGAAAGAACAAAATTGCTTACCACAGCTATGCAGACGACACACAGATCTACTTAGCTCTATCGCCTAACGATTACAGCCCCATTGACTCCCTGTGCCAATGCATCGATGAAGTCAACAATTGGATGTGTCAAAACTTTCTTCAATTAAACAAAGACAAAACTGAAGCAATTGCATTTGGAAACAAAGATGAAGTTCTCAAGGTGAACGCATACCTTCACTCTAGGGGTCAAACAATTAAAAATCAAGTCAGGAATCTTGGTGTGACACTAGAGTCAGACCTTAGTTTCAGTAGTCATGTCAAAGCAATAACCAAATCAGCATACTACCATCTGAAAAATATTGCAAGAATTAGATGCTTTGTTTCCAGACAAGACTTAGAGAAACTTGTTCATGCTTTCATCACCAGCAGGGTGGATTACTGTAACGGACTCCTCACTGGCCTTTCCAAAAAGACCATTAGACAGTTGCAGCTCATACAGAACGCTGCCGCCAGGATTCTGAGCAGAACTAGAAAATATGAACATATCACACCAGTCCTCAGGTCTTTACACTGGCTCCCAGTTAAATTTAGGATTGATTTTAAAGTATTATTACTGGTATATAAATCATTCAATGGCCTAGGACCTCAATACATTGCAGATATGCTCAATGAATATAAACCCAACAGATCACTCAGATCACTAGGATCATATCAGCTAGAAATACCAAGGGTTCACTCAAAGCATGGCGAATCTGCTTTTAGCTATTATGCCAGCCGCAGCTGGAACCAGCTTCCAGAGGAGATCAGATGTGCTCCTACAATAGTCACTTTCAAATCCAGACTCAAAACGCATCTGTTTAGCTATGCATTTAATGAATGAGCACTGTTGCCAATGTTCGTCCGACTGTCTGTACTGTACTGTATTTTACTTTTATAAACTGTTTTAATTACTCTTATTTCTTTTTATTATTTTAATTTCTTCTATGTAAAGCACTTTGAATTGCCACTGTGTATGAAATGTGCTATATAAATAAAATTGCCTTGCCTTGCCTTGCCTTACTGTATTACAAAACTAATTAATGGCATTTTAGTTGCATATGGTTCTTTAAGAAGTCCTTGTAGGATTTCATTCTGAATACAATTACAAATGTACACTAAATTCTCAAAACCATTTACAGCATTGGGGGTTGAATAATTTTGAACACAACTGTATGTCTGTTCGCTGCCTGAACATATCCGAGAGGACTACACCCTTCTTAAAGAGCAGTTAACTCACCGCTTTGGTTTGCGCGACCCCCCGACAACAATCAGAAGGAAACTAGGAGAGATCCGTTAGCTAAAGGAGTCGACAGCCGAGTTTGTAGAAGAGGTGCAACGCTTAGTCACTTTGGCCTACCCTGGCGTGGAGCTCGATCTGCGGGAGCAACTTGCTACAGATTTTTTCCTCAAGGGACTCCACAATCAGAAAGTAGCTTATGAGGTAATGAACAAGGATCCCCGTTCATTGGTGGAGGCTCAAAGATTGGTAGATGCCCATGAGCACAATTATCGAGCTACTGTGGGCCGTGATACTGATGTGAAGGGCAGAGCTAGACGTATTTCCTTGGCGGATGATGAGGACCAGTCCATCGATTCCCCGGCAGTGTCACGCAGAGTTCAAAGCCCGATCTACGCTACTACAGACCAGGTGGCTGTTCTCTCACAGAAGACGGCGTTCCTAACAGAGCAAATGGAGAAGATGAGTAAGAGCTATGTGTCTGCTGATCAGTTTAACATCCTAATGCAAAAGATGGAGCAGCTACAAGTGAAGCTGGATAACCTGGCAGCCAGGGAGCTGAGAAAGCCAGGAGAAGTAAGTCAGGACAGGAGGCGAGGGCGATCTCCGACACAAGATGGCAGGCTACGAGCAGGAACAAATTCGCCAAAGCCCCAACCACACTGGAGTAGGGATGTGCTATAACTGTGGGGAAGAAGGGCATTTCCACAGGGAGTGTGTCAGGAAATTAACCCCGCTACAAAACTTGAGTCAAGGAAGCAGCGACCAGAACCACAGTATCACTTCAAAAGGGCTAGAACGCTGGAGGAGCCAGTCCCCTACACCACAAGTGGGACGTGCAAGAAGCAGAGGCCCGAGTTTGCTTATGGATGTGACCATAAACTGCATTCCAACACAAGCCGTTGTAGACACTGGAGCTGAAGCAACAGTTATCTCTGAAACGTTGTACAAACAGTTTCCTCTCGGTATGCGGACAGCTACAACGCTGACACGTCTCCATAATGCAGAATCAGGAAAGGACATGACTGCGAAAGGTGGCCTGAAAGTTAAATTCCAAATTGGCACCTGGTGCAAGGAGTGGGAAGTACTGGTCGCTCCGATACGTGACCCTATCCTTTTGGGGCTGGATTTCTTGCAAGCCACAAACGTAACCATCCATACAAGTGGTAGAGTGTTCATTGAAGAAGAGCTTATCCCCACTAGGATCGCTGGGGGAGATGGAGCAGACTTTCATATCGCTCAAGTGGTCTTAGAGAGGGAGACAATGTTACCGCCGGAAAGTGAATGTCTAGTCTGGGGTGAAGTGGACAACCCAAAGCCTGGTGTCTGCGCAGTTCTAGAGCCCTAACTGATCACGGAAACCGTGGCGTCCGGCAGTGTCGTCATCACCATGGAGTGCAGAATGATTGTGAGGCTTTGCAATCTTTCCAGAAATAAAACAATCTTACCAAAAGGAGCCTGTCTCGGTCTCTTGGTAGAGACATATCCAGAGGAGGACCTAATGGAAAAGGAATTTACCAACACTCAAGAACAAAGAGATGACACACATCACTCAGAGCTGAGACGACTGACAACAGCAACCGATCTACCCGAGCATCTGCAAGCCCTTTATGCCACCGCAAGCTAAACATTAAGTGATGCTCAGCAACAACGCCTTATTGAACTCTTGCTCTCGTACAAATTCCTCTTTGCTGTTTCCGATAAAGACCTTGGCCTTTTAACAGCTGTCACACACAAGGTAAATACTGGAGCTGCTGGACCTGTACGCCAACCAGTCAGACGGACTCCCCTTGGATTTCAAGCAGTGGAGGAGGGGCACCTTAAGGCTATGCTGGAGGCGGGAGTCATCACACCCTCTGCCTCGGAGTGGGCGTCACCCGTAGTGTTAGTTAGCAAAAAAGGACGGAGGTGTTCGCTGGTGTGTCGATTATCGTCGCCTCAACAGTTTGACAGCAAAAGATGCTTATCCTCTTCCCAAAATTGAGGAATGCCTGGATGTCCTTGGGGGAGCTTGTGTCTTCTCTACTTTAGACCTCCAGTCTGGCTACTGGCAAATTGCGGTGGACGAGATGGACAGAGCAAATACCGCTTTCATTACTCGCTATGGGCTCTACGAGTATACCCGTATGCCCTTCGGGCTGTGCAACGCCCCCAGCACTTTCCAGAGGGCGATGGAGATTGTTCTTCGAGGACTTCAGTGGGAAAGGCTCTTAATCTACTTGGACGACATCATCATCTTGGGAAAAGGGGTTGATGAGAGCCTGGATCGACTTGAAGCTGTATTCCAACGCCTTTTCAGCTATGGACTAAAGCTAAAGCCATCCAAATGTCACCTGCTTAAAGAGGCAGTCCTGTTCCTGGGCCATGTGGTTAGCGGTGAAGGCATACGGCCCAATCTATCTCTGATTAGTGACGTTAATGCTTGGAACCCCCCCACAACTGTACATGAGTTGAGAGTTTTTCTTGGACTGTGTAACTACTACAGGAAGTTTGTGCCGTCATTCTCGGAACTGGCCAGTCCTCTAAATGAACTCCTAAGGAAGGAAGCAACGTTCTCGTGGACTGAGGAGCACCAGAATGCTTTCACACAGCTCAAGGTAAAGTTAACTTCTGCATCTGTACTTGGATATCCTCTAGTGGAAGGAAAGTTCGTTTTGGACACGGATGCCTCAAATCACAGTATCGGTGCAGTGTTTTTCACAACTTCAGTGGGGAGAGGAGAGAGTCATCACTTATGCAAGCACTCACCTTACACAAGCTCAGAGGAGATACTGTGTAACGAGACGAGAATTGCTGGCTGTTGTTTTCTACACCCGCCAATTTCGACAATACCTGCTGGGCAAGAGTTTTATTCTACGCACTGATCACAACAGTCTTACCTGGTTGTTTCGGTTCAAACATCCCGAGGGACAGCTGGCCCGCTGGCTGGAAGAGCTGTGTCAGTATGACTTTGACATCAAACACAGAGCTGGAAAACTTAACTCAAACGCTGATGCGATATCAAGACGTGCTGGCGAGGCCCCAAATATGTGCAACTGCTATCAAGCAGGGAACAATGTTGCAAATCTGCCATGTGGAGGCTGTAAACAATGCCAAAAGTTGCATGACCACTGGGAGAGGTTTGAAGAGGATGTTGATGATGTGGTCCCACTCGCAGTAAGGAGCATTGAGTATGCCACAGGGGAACAAGTTGTTGAAGACCCTGGCAGGAGTGAGGAAGAGAGGGCAGCTGTAGACTTATTGGGAGCACCGCGAGTGAACTGGCTGGAAGTTTTCCCAAAAGAAAAGCTAGCACAAGAGCAGAGAGCTGATCCTGATTTAGCCATCCCGCATGAGTGGAAACAGGCAGGAGTTCTTCCAACAAAGGATGACGTTGCATTGATAAGTCCAGCAGTAAGAAAATTCTGGCTTTGTTGGCAGCAAGTTGAACTTCATCAGGGAGTCCTCTATTATCGTTAGGAAAGGCCTGGAGGACTGCGTCCCTCTCTACTGTTGCTAGTACCGGCCTCAATACAACCAGAAGTGTTACAAGCCTTTCATAATCCCCCACAGTCTGGTCATTTGGGAGAAGGAAAGACCTTACAGCGACTCCGTCAAAGTTTCCACTGGTATGGCATGGGTGGAGATGTACGTTTGCACATACGGAGGTGTGGGCACTGCAATGCTTGCAAAGCTGCTGGACCAACTAAGAGAGTCAAACTTCAGAATTACCAAGCAGGGGCACCAATGGATCGGATCCACATCGATATACTGGGCCCATTTCCTGTGTCTAACTCAGGAAGCAAGTACGTCTTAATCATTATTGACCAGTTCACTCGATGGGTGGAAGCTTTTCCTGTGCCAGACCAAGGGGCAGAAACTACGGCTAAGACACTTGTGTACGAGTTCATCTCCAGGTTTGGGGCCCCGCTGGAGCTACACACAGACCAGGGGCGAAATTTTGAAAGTTTGCTATTCAGAGATGTTTGTAGTCTCATGCAGATCACGAAAACGCAGACAACACCTTACCATCCGGCCTCAAACGGACAAGTAGAGAGGTTCAATCGAACACTCCTAGAGATGATTCGGTGCTACGTGAACCAGGATCATAAGAACTGGGATGAGCATCTTCCGCTCCTTACAGCCGCGTACCGCAGCTCTCAGCATGCAGTCACTGGATTCACACCGAATCGGCTCATGTTTGGAAGGGAGGTTTACCAACCCCAGGATCTATGGTCCGGTGTCGCAGAGCAAAGGTCGGACAGTGTGGGAGTGCCAAACTTTCTGTATAACCTGGAAAAGGGTTGAGATGCACATGATGTTGCCAGGGAACACCTCCATGTAGCCCAACAACGACAAAAGAAGATATATGATCTCAGGGCTCAGGAGAGGAAGTACATTGTTGGAGATTTGGTGTATATGCGGGACAGTACTAAGAAAAAGGGACAGAGCCCAAAACTCCAGCCACTGTGGAAAGGACCTTTCGTGATATCCGCAGCTCGGTGACGTAGGAAGAACAGAAGTGGACCTGGACTAATGATGGACATAGGAGCAAAAGAGACAATCAAGAGAACGGTTAAGGGAAGGGAAATACGGAAGCCCGTGAGATACGACAGTTAATGTTTTATCATTGGCGTATATTGTTCATTACAGTTTTTGCAGTTAGAAATTGTTGGTTATTACTGTTTTCGTTTTACTGAAGGGACTCAGTTTTGTTAAAGGAGGGGATAGTGTAGTGAAAATGGGTACTGTACCTTTAAGCTATCCTCTGTGTTCATCTTGTCTCTATTCCTATTGGCTGTGTAATATTTCAGTCATAGTATATGCGTAGTTACGGAAATAGAGGAGTTTCTAGGAGTTCAATGGTTGTTCTAATGCTCATCGCACTGTCGGAAAAGCTGCCGTTCTGTGCCGGAGCGAGACAACCGAACAGTGTGAGATTTGACATGTGATATGTGTATATCGACTACTGTACTGTTGGTGAATGTATCCGTATACCCATACTGTTTAAGAAGTAAAGGAATTGCTGAAAGAACGGAATCTTTGTCGTGGCTCGTTACTTCCACGCACCCACACAGGCCAACACTTGACGAGGATAATTAATAACGAACGCGAAACACGACAATATTGTTTTTATACCCAGAACACACAAATACACGGTAAAATCTTATTTTTCCCGCAAAAACAATGTACACAGTGTACATCCCATTCCCAATCAACACAAAGTTGCACATACACAACATACAAAACAGAAGAATTTACTGAATACAGTTACAGTAAACCAAAAACTATGCTGCATCCTCTCTTCTGTTGCGGTCTGGCCACAGCACCTCATCCACATCACAAGCAATGTTTTCCCTGGCCAAGCAGCGGGGGAAATATCGCCTAGCATGGCGATTCCAGCCATGAAAAGCATCAGCTGCTATATCTCAACATGTGTCCTCCATAGCTTGGAGAAGAGGTATACGCGTTTGTGGATTTCGTTCATACACTTTCCATATCCAGGCAGAAAAAAATGGAGAATATGGAGGGAGATAAACAACTAAAAAGCGTGGGTGGGCAGTGAACCAGTTACGAACCAGGGCTCTGGGCCATCTACCTGATCTGGTGGAATGAGTGTGTTGTGTAGGGTGTCAAGGAATGTGATCAGATGGGCGGTGTTATAGGGGCCAAGGGTAGCATGGTGATGGATGACGCCTTGGTGGGTAATAGCTGCACACATTGTGAGGTTCCCTCCGCGCTGGCCAGGGACTTCAACAATGATATTCCTTCCCCTCTTTCGTCTTTTTGTGAGGTTGAACCCAGCCTCATCAATGAAGATGAACTGCTGTTCCACTGCAGCCAACCCAGCTCAAGGACTCTCTGAAACACACATGACAATATAAGAAATAGACATGGAGTGGTCACTATTGTGAATCACAATCATTATGATTACAATATTGAAATGTGTATAATTTACTGTATACAGTGTTGAGAGTAAGCATCAATTGTGGAACTCACTTGCACATAGTTATATTGCAATTCTTTGACTCTTTCTGAATTTCGTTCAAATGGCACCCTGTAGACCTGCTTTATCCTGAGATTTATCCTGAGATTTCTGCGCAAGACACGGTCCAGTGTTGATAAGCTTACCCCATCAATATTTCGAAACCTTTCATTGTTTTCTATTATTTTTCTTTGTATTTGCCGTAATGTTATGCTGTTTTTTTCAAGGACCATGTTCATGATTTCCTGTTCAGGAGAAAGAACACGTTCCCGACCACCTTGTGTTGGTAATCTTTCAGTTCTGCCAAACAAATAGTAAAATACTGTAAATACAAAGTAGGTGAGAGTAGATTTCTAACGTTTTCTCATTTCGGAAAGTCCGGATGATGGATGCTACAGTGTACCTGTTTAAATGTGGCTGTACTCTTTGCCCAGCCTCCCTTATTGTAAGACCATGGTTGACCACATGATCAACCAAAGTGGCTCGGATCTCATCAGAGATTACGGTCCTCGTCCTCCTCGTCCTAACCGTCCTCCTATTACTCTCACTCTTCTGGCTCTGCCTCTGTTTCCAATGTTTCCAATGTTGGCATCCATTGCTCCAAAACAGAAGAGCTCACCTGTTGCCCTTTTATGCTAAAGCTCTGATTGCTAATTGTATTTAAAGTGTGTTTTAATGTGTTTTAGAACTGCAATTTGAGTGTAAAGCAGGAACTGTGCTTGAAGTTAAGCAGAATTGGTTCAGGGGGTTGGTTAATGAGTTACATATTGTGGTCATTGTGTCTCAAGTACCAGAATTTGTGTATAAACAATTGAGAAAAACTGTATTATTCTACATACTTTAACGAATTTGGTGCCTAAAGGTGCAGAGGATGCCATATTTTTTTAAGTTGCCTCCTATTGACAAATCGCTTAACAGTATTGTTTGCTTTATCTTCTCTGTAAGTCGCTTTGGATAAAAGCATCTGCTAATTGCCTGAATGTAAATTTTATTTGTGCAGTTGTGTACTGTACTATATTGTGTTGCATGATTAGTTCATATTGTTCTTAACTTTTCTTGTCTTGTAAGATCATCTTCATCTACTTTACAGTAGTGTAATGTTTTATTAGATTTTTCCTAAACGTCATTCTTGCTATTTGCTATATCTGCACTCTTTTATGTGTATATTCTAATAAACACTAAGCTGTCAAATTATTCTTAAACCTCAATACCTTTTTGAAAATATACCATGGATTTAATACAGTTACTGTAAAACCAAAAAAACATGGTTACTGTTGTAAAACCAAACTTTCCCCCCATATATGACACACAAGCCTTTAAAATCAGATACACTGCAACATAGGCCTAACACTGGTGAGAGCAATTCAAAACAATGTTACTAATTATGAAAATTAATTCATATTTTTTTGTGGTATAAGTGTAGTAACCATGTTTTTTGGGGGTATGATTACTTTGGGAGAAACAATGAATTTACTACAGTTGCCATTGTTTCCAATGGTTTTTACCAAAACATGGTTACCTTTCTGTCGGTCTCTCGACGTTGTGTCGAGAACGACAGATGGGGTTCGCCCTTGAGAACCAATCAACTCTGACTACTATAGAAAAGTCCAATGAAATTTGGCCAATGAAATTTGCATGCTCCGCACCCGGATATCCGGTATAAAAGGAAGCCGGCATGCAGCATTCACTTACCTTTTGTTCTTCAGAGCCTTCGCTCATGACTACGAACAGAACGAATTCAATGAATTTTTCTTCTTCTACATTGCCGGATCTACGACGTGTTGCAGCGGATCGTCCCTACCTGCAGCGACCTTCCCCTGGGCGTCTCGGCGGTTCCGGAGGTGTTAGAGATTTTTTCTAAAAAAGTCCTTTTCAGGACTGACTGAGCAATCTCCAGCGTGGCATGTCCCGCTGTTCTCTTGGGTGCGGCACCCTCATCGAGGAGGGGGATGGACACGATCGCTGCGTTAGGCGTCTGGGCGTCCAGCACGCTGAAGCAGCGTTCGTTGACACATTGATTGTCATTCAGAAGTTGCGGTCACGGGTGGCTGTCTTCCTACGGGAACCAGCCACCATTTCATCTGCTACCTGGGCTGTGACATCTGTGGCTACGGCCCTGATGACCACCCACGTAGCAGTGTTAGTGATATGGGGAACTCTGTGACCGTAAACCCGCCTGCCAAGTGCTCACGGGTCGATCGCACCCTGATTCGCTCTTATAAACATTCCCCATCCGGCGGTGGCATACCGTCCGGATCCTCACGCACACACTCGGAAATGATGTGTGACGTAGATGAGATGTCGCTCGCAGCATCGGAGGGAGACTGGCATCCGACTCTGACGAATCCAAGCTCCAAGTGATGTCATCCATGCTAACCCGGGGATGCGTGGTTCCCGAGGTCGGAGCGCGGTGCAAACCGTGCCCACCCCGGGTGCCATGTTTTTCCCGGAGGTGCATGAGGAGCTGTGTAAAACTTGGAATGCTCCACTCACGGACCGTTCCAGTGAAACCAGCTCCGGCTCCCTTACTTCCCTCGATGGTGGGGCAGCCAAGGAGTACGTCGATATCCCCCGGGTGGAACGTCCGCCCGCGGTGCACCTGTGCCGCGGACTGCTACCACCTGGGGGGGAATCGGCCACACCTACCTTCCAAAGCACGTAAGACTTCGGAATCACTGGTGTCGAAGGCTTGCGATGACGCGGGCCAGGCTGCCTCCTCTCTCTACGCCATGGCCATCCTGCAGGTCCGCCAGGCCAGGGCGTGGAGAGAGCTCCACGAGGGTAAGGCCGACCCGGGTATAATGCAGGATCCCTGTGCCGCCACTGACAGCGCTCTACGGGCGACTAGGGTGGCGGCGTGGGCCCTGGGTCGGTCGATGTCCACGGTAGTGCTCCAGGAGAGACACCCCCGGCTATACCTTGTGCAGAAGAGTCACACCAAGGAAGTCAGCTTTCTTGATGCACTCATCTCGCAAGGTGGGTTGTTGGTAACACCGTCGAGGACTGCGCTCAGCAGTTTTTGACGGTGAAGCAGACCGTGGCAATTAGCCACATTTTTTCACGCTGCGACTCGGCCGCCTACAGGCCTCCGAGATCTCACGTGACGTCTGCCGAGAAGGGGCACTTACGGGAAGACCCAAGGGAGAAAAACATCGGGCCCGAACCTTCACAGCTACTGCTCTGATCAGTCGGTACGGGACGATTCCTGCCTCGTCACCAAAGCCGGGCCCTTTTCAGGGCTTGGCGCCCACTTACTCACCCACTTAGTTTTCTGTTCTCCCCGGGTGTACTTGCAGCCTCTCGCACACTCCACTGGACTGTGCACGGCGAACCGACCTCACACCCTGGCGAGGCGTGAGGTCTTACACATACGACGGCTGTCACCACTCTTAAACCGACAGTACGTGCCATCGTCCCGCCAGCCGACGAACCCCCCGTGGGAATCAAGAAGTAGACCGTCCCCTTGGTCACCCTGTCACAGTCCCTGAGAGGTGCCCACACTGTCTCGCTGGCTAATGAGGGCGATCCGTCTAGGTTACTCGATCCAGTTCGCCAGAGACTCTCCCAAGTTTTGGGGCATCATCTCTCCCTCTGTCAGAGGCAGGGACGCCTCCGTACTTCGGGTAGAGGTCACCACCCTTCTGGCGAAACAGGCATTGAGTTCGTCCCTAAAACCAAGATGTTCAGTGGCTCACGACCCGCACTTCACCGTTCCCAAGAAAAACGGCGGGTTGCCCCCAAAGGTCTGCGTACCCTGAACAGAGCACCTTCACATTGCTGCCGCTCAGGGTGCTCACACAGAGGGCGTCCTGACATCTATCAGGTGTCAGGATTTGTTCGTGGCAATCGACCTGAGGGACGCTTACTTTCATGTCTCGATCCTCCTCGACACCGGCCGTTCCCACGGTTCGCGTGCGAGAGGCAGGCATATCAGTACAGAATCCTCCCTTTCGGTCTGTCCCTGTCTCCACGGTCTTCACGAAGATAATGGAAACCGCCCTTTCTCCCGGAGGGGAGGAAGGCGAGCAAGTACTAAACTATCTCAGCGACTGGCCTATCTTGGCACACTCGTGAGATCTGTTATGTACACAAAGATCGATTGGGACTCCAGGTCAACCAAGAGAGGGGCATGCTCTCCCCAGTGCAGAGCATCCTCTTTCTAGGTATAGAATTCAACTCTGTCACCATGTCGGCTCACCTGTCCGCAGTATGCGCCCAACCAGTGTTGAACTGTCTGAAATGAACATTTTAGGCAGACAGCGGTCCCCCTGAAATAATTCAGAGGCTCCTGGGACACATTGCGTCCTCGCGGGTTAATACCCCTCGGGTTGATGCACATGAGACCGCTCCAACACTGGTTTCAGAGTCGAGTTCCGAGGACAGCGTCTTCCATGACTTTTTCGACGGACTCAGGTCCCTCTGGGCAGGTTATGAGACAGGTCGTGGTGACAACTGATGTCTCCCTGCAGGGATGCTGTGCAGTGTGTAACGGGCATGCGGGCGGGGCGTTGGACGAACCCCCGCCTGGGCTGGCATATCAATTGCCAAGAGTTGTGGGCTGTGCAATTTGCACTGAGCAGGCTACGGCCTCTCGTGCGAGACAAGCACGTGCTGGTCCGAGGACAGCACTACAGCTGTAGCGTACACAGATCGTTAGGGTGGCGTTCGCTTACAGCAGCTAACACAACTTGCTCGACGTCTACTCCGGTGGAGTCAACAGGTGACCCGTTCCATGCGGGCCACACACACCCGGGGCAAACTGAACTAGACAGCCGACGTGCTTTCTCGCCAGTTTATGCCTCGTGGAGAGTGACGACTCCACCCCTGCGCAGTCCAGCTCATTTGAAGGCTGTTCGG
The DNA here is from genome assembly GCF_015846415.1 of Triplophysa dalaica. Classification (NCBI taxonomy): domain Eukaryota; kingdom Metazoa; phylum Chordata; class Actinopteri; order Cypriniformes; family Nemacheilidae; genus Triplophysa; species Triplophysa dalaica. The sequence continues at coordinate 18,194,869 of NC_079564.1, read as the reverse complement.
GTAGGCCCAGGTAAACCTGTTCGCCTCCCGTAACACCACCATTTGCCCGCCTGGTATTCCCTGCCCTCGGCACGGAAGCACACCTTCCCCCCCTCAGGAGAAAATCCTGAGATGGCTACTCCCACTCTATGGCAGAGACCATCACCCAGGCTAGGGCCCCATCTACTAGGCGGTTACACGCCTCTAGACGGCGCCTCTTCTCGTCCTTGTGTCTCTCTCAATGAGAAAGACCCACTGAGGTGCTCGATCAGGATTGTGTTTTCCTTCTTACGAGACTGGAGACTAACATCTCCCCTCCGCACTGAATGTGTATGTAGTCGCTATTGCCACTCATCACGACTCAGTCGGTGGAAAGTTTCTAGGGCAACACGACCTGGTCACCAGGTTCCTAAGGGGCGCGAGAGGGTGGAATATGCCTCATCTCCGCCCCATACCCTCTTGGGACCCTAAGTGGTCCTGGGGAGCCTCAGTGCCCCCCAAGAGCCCCTCGGATGTTCCGATCTTCCTCACAGAGTAAGACTGCCCTCCTGACAGCGCTCACTTCCTTCAAGAGGGTAGGGGACCGAGCATCCTCCGTGTCCCCGGATTGCCTTAAATTCGGCCCTGGAAACTCTCACGTTATCTTGAGACCCAGGCCCGGATGCGTACCCAAGAAGTTCCCACTACTCCCTCCGGGGCCAAGTGGTGGACTTGCAGGCGCTCCCCATAGGGGAGGCAGACCCAAACCGATCAGTGTTGTGTCCAGTACGTGCTGGACCGCACGCAGAGTTCTGAAGCTCTGACCAGCTCCGTGTCTGTTGGAGTACAGCAGAAGGGGAAGGCTGTCTCCAAACAGAGGCTGGCGCACTGGTTCGTGGACGCCGTTTCGACGGCATTCCGATCTCAGAATCTCCCATGCCCATTGGCAGTGAGGGCTCACTCCACACGGAGTTTAGTTACCTCCTGGGCACTGGCAGAAGCGCCGCTCTAGCAGACATCTGTAGAGCTGCGGGTTGGGCTACGCCCAAACACCTTCGCAAGGGTTACAACCTTGGCCTAAACCCGGTGTCAGCCCACGTCCTACGTGAAGACATGTAGGACTGGCATCCAGGGGGCGTATGCCTGTGAAAGCACCTTTCCACCCTCTAACAGGTTGGGTTAGTGTGCTATCAACCTTTCTTCTTACCCAAATACATGGCTAAGAAACTGTAACCTCACCGACCTCCCTTCTTACCCAGACACTGGTTAAGAATAGGCATTCCATCCAAAACTAAGCAAGCACCCCCAGGGGGGCTGGCTGGGCAGAGCAGCCTTCCCCCTTAGGCCGAGATACCATGTGAGCTATCACAGATACGTAGCTCTAACCGGACCTAGTGCTACTGGACGTCTGTAACACCCCCTCCGTGGGCTGTTCCGTCTGATGTATCCTCATGAGAATGGTTCCCACTCCTGGTAACCCATGAGCTTCCCCAGGTGGACCTCCACCTCGCGGTTAACTACCCAGTCCGCACGTTCCATGCGTTCTCCTCCAAGGACGAGACCATACCTATATCCACCATATTCCTCCACACGGGTAGGAGGTGGCCTGTGCAGTGCTTCTCTGATTAAGAGTTGCGCTCACCCGGTGTAAACCCGAGCCGGACAGCCTCTCGCCAGTAGAGAGCTAAGGCCTCGTCCGTGATCTTTCTCCAAGAAAGCTCTGGAACCCCCCGACCACCACACTGGAAGGTTACAGTTTCGCGAAGGCATCGAGCTGACACGCCCAGGCTTGTTACCGTCGCTTTGCTAGAGATTGTGACGCGATACAGCGTTGTGGCGTTTTCCATAGGCAACCCCATCTGTCGTTCTCGACACAACGTCGAGAGACCGACAGAAAGGGAACGTCTTGGTTACGTATGTAACCTCAGTTCCCTGATGGAGGGAATGAGATGTTGTGTCCCTTATGCCACAAACACGTATCGTATTCTGCTGCAGTCGTGAGAGGCTCTCAGGCTCTTCAGAACAAAAGGTAAGTGAATGCTGCACGCCGGCTTCCTTTAATACCGGATATCCGGGGGCGGAGCCCGGCATGCAAATTTCATTCGCCAAATTTCATTGGCCTTTTCTATAGTAGTCAGAGTTGATTGGTTCTCAAGGGCGAACCCCATCTGTCGTTCTCGACACAACATCGAGAGACCGACAGAAAGGGAACTGAGGTTACATACGTAACCAAGACGTTTTCAAAACCATGGTTGTCAAAACCATGATTATTTTGTGATAACCATTGTTTTTCAGCAAGTTTGAGTGGTTTTGAGAAGAGAGCTTGATTTTGACCTGAAAAGAGGATGTTCGGGGAATTGGGTGAGATTATATGGATTTGTGTTTACCATTTTGAGAATACGAGGCATCCTTTCAAAAATAGTTTTTAAACAATTTAGAAAAACTGTCATGTAATTTTATATAATTTATCTGTTTTTACACCGTTTAATGAGCAATTATCAACCGTGCTATAATGAAAATTGTGTCTTTTTACAGTTTATTTCATGTAATTCAGTGAAACAATTTTACGGAAATGTCTATAAACTTTGCTACCATACCTTTTACTGTTTTCTATGGATTTTTTTAACACTGCGTGCTGCAGTTTCCTGGATACAGAATATAGAAATTTTTCTTTTAATAAAGTGTGTACTGTAATTATACTGTAAGTTTAAAGTAAATTGTATAGAGCCCAGTAAATGATTCCAGGATGTGCTACTATTGATGTTGTTCTGAGATTCTGATATATACATATGATGAAAAAGTCTAATTTCATGCTGCCAAGCCAAAACGCTCTCAATATCACCATGAAAACAGAAAGTTTCAAACTTTCAAAAAACTCACTGAACACAACATACAGTTGTGTTCAAAATTATTCAACCCCCAATGCTGTAAATGGTTTTAGGGAATTTAGTGTACATTTGTAATTGTATTCAGAATGAAATCCTACAAGGACTTCTTAAAGAACCATATGCAACTAAAATGACATCAATTAGTTTTGTAATACAGTAGTAAATGTTTCTTTTGTGAATTCTTCATTGACATAATTATTCAACCCCTTAAAGACTACCACTCTGAAGAACAGAGGTTCAATGAAGAGTTTTCAATCAGGTATTGAAAACACCTGTGGATATCAGGGAGCAGCAATAAAGCCTAATAAGCACCAATTAGGCAGCTTTAAAATGACTGTGATACTCAGCTCCTTCTAGACATTTACTGGTGTGGTTACAAACATGGTGAGGTCAAGAGAATGGTCCAGGAAGACAAGAGAACAGGTGATTACTCTTCACAGGAAGGGCAATGGCTATAAGAAGATTGCAAAGATGTTAAACATACCAAGAGACACCATAGGAAGCATCATTCGCAAATTCAAGGCAAAGGGCACTGTTGAAACGCTACCTGGTCGTGGCAGAAAGAAGATGCTGACTTCGACAGCTGTGCGCTACCTGAAGCGTAGAGTGGAGAAAAGTCCCCGTGTGACTGCTGAGGAACTGAGAAAAGATTTGTCAGATGTGGGTACTGAAGTTTCTGCTCAGACAATACGGAGCACCCTGTGTAATGAAGGCCTCCATGCCAGAACTCCCAGGCGCACCCCCTTGATGTCCCCAAAGAATAAGAAGAGTCGACTGCAGTATGCCAAAAGTCATGTGGACAAACCACAGAAGTTTTGGGATAGTGTTCTGTGGACTGATGAAACAAAATTAGAACTGTTTGGGCCCATGGATCAACGCTATGTCTGTTATAACTGTAAAAGGATGTTGTACTAAGTACTAAGATTGAATGTCACTTTGGGGTTGAATAAAACTGATAATGATGTGAGCTCAGAAAAGACATTTGTGGTTATTTTATTATAAATGTTATGTTATATTTGTCTGACCTACACGTGCCTCTTTGATTTAATTGTAAGCAGGATGCCTGAATGATAATCAATGTCAAACCGACCAAAACAATCAATTTCAGTGGGGGTTGAATAATTTTGAACACCACTGTAGTGAAGGAATCATCAGTAGAACGATAATTAGAAATTATTATCAGGTCTTTTACAGTAAACTGCTGTTGTTGCAAAAGAAAAAGAAGAGTTATTTTACTATAATTATGGGTTGGAACATTAGGTCTTCATTTTTGTCATGCTGTTATTAAGCATTTGTAAAAAAGATAAGAAAGATCCATAATTTTGGTATTGGGTAAACTTGTGTGAAAAGAACATATAAGCATAAACATAAATTGAGTTAATGGTATGGTCACATCATACGGATGTTGTGCTAAATGTGTTTAGAGTTTTGAAAATGAGCCTACAGATCAGTCAAAGGGATGTTACTTAGCAATTAAAAAAAAACTGTTTATTATTTTATGTTCTCATCCAAATGAAATAAAGATTGCACATATTTTCTGCCTTCATGTTGTGAGTCACAGTAGCATTTGCACGTTATATTTACTAAGAACTGATTTGTGTGTCTGTGTTCAGTTTGGCTGCCTGCGCATGCGTGCAAAAATTTTCTGTCATCGAAAAAGAACATGGCGGCCTCCTTAGGTTAAGATGAGTATTACATTTAGTTATTTTTTAAATAAAATAAAATATTTGATGTGTTTCTAACAACAAATGCTAGTGTAAGGCTATTACAACATATTACTACAAGCCATACAGCTCTCTATACACTGGGTTCCCTTAAAAAGAAAAGAAGCTTTAACTTTACAACGTTAGTAGGAGTGTTTTGTGACATGGAGTGTTCTTTACTCTCCACCAGTGATGAACATAAATGTTTGTTTGTTTATGTTTGTATTGAACAAACTCTTCATTACAGTTTGGACTTTATAAGTTTAGTAGGTGTGTTTTGTAAATGACGTGGAGTGTTTTGCATGATCAGCTCATGCTTCAGCACATCAGTGTGTTTAACTGTCTCTGAGTTTCTCACTTTACAACACAAAACACACAACAAACACACAAAATGAATCTCTTCATCATCACCTTCATGTGGATTCTTGCTGTTTTTGTTCAAGGTAACAGAATTTAATCTTTAATGTTTATTTGTTGATTCATTATTTGTTACTTTTAATGTTATTTTTAAGTCAATCTGTTTTCTTCTCAACAGAATCCAGAGGAGTTACTGTAACTCAGAGTAAAGTTGAACCTGTTTCTGAGGGTCAAAATGTAAATATAAAGTGTACAACTAATCCTGCAATAGATGGCTGGGGTTTATCTTGGTATCAGCAGAAACCTGGAGAAGCTCCTAAACTCCTCATTAAATTAGTAAATGAGCGTTATGAAAACACTCCAGATAGATTCAGTGGAGATGGAGAACAAGATGGTACAGATTTCAATCTGAGCATCAGTGGAGTTCAGACTGAAGATGCAGGACATTATTACTGTATGAGTTTTGACTGCAGAGTTGATGATGACAATAATTGTGTGGGTGACCTTGTGTTCACACAGTGATAAAGTCTCATACAAAAAGTTAGACACCTGACACACACATCAGTGAGGAAGATTTATCTTATTAATAAATGTGTTTGACCAACTTTAGATGATAGATCATTAGATTTAGACGTTTTATTGATTGTGATTTTATGACGATTTTAGACGTTTCTTAACTGATCTTAATGTCGGGCAGTACACAGAATTTTGGTGATTTCCTGCTTTTAATTTTAAAGCATTCATTCACTTAAAAATAGTAATTCTGTCATTTCTTCACTTATTCTAAACTTTATAATCGTGTTTGAGAAACAAATAGACAGAATCACACCCCACACAGTTTTTTGTTGGGTATGTAACAGTAAATAATTGACAATATGTGGATTTTTAGGCATCTTTCCAGGCTCTAAATAAGCTTTAGCTGATATGTTAAGAGTAGAATGAGAAACTTTATTATTTTGATCTTTCATAAACATTCAGTAAATGAATGTGAGTGCTGAGATGAGAGTGATTGTGAAGTGATGAATATGAAGAAAGCTCACGTCTCATCCGTCAGTCAAACTGAAGCGTCTCAGATGAGAGAATAAAGTGAGAAACAGTGAAACTGAAACTCAGATGTTTGATGTTCCTCTAATACAATCAACACAATAACACACAACAACTATGCAATATTCTCTACACATTTGATTTAGTTCTCTCTATGTTTATATGTTCTTATTTCTTTTTTAAATGAGTGCAATTCATTACAGACTATCATACTGTATAAGAGGTTACTGCTGGTTTGGTCTCGCGTCAGTTTATCTGCAGGTGTGTTCATGCTTCATTGCCCCTAAATGTGAATTGAAACCATTGAAGTAACAATGAACGCATTTTCTAAATTAAACAAGGTTAAAGAAACCAACAAAATAAAGTTGTAAATCACTTTTATTATAGTTTAGCAAAAGAAACTCATCAGTGAATGAATGAAGCACATCTGAATAGAAAGCCACTGTTGTGAGACATGAATGAGAAGAAGAGAGCAGAAGACAGAGGATCTATTGAGAACACTGATCTCTCTTCACTTGTCCAGTGACTGTCTGGTCTCCTCGTGTGGCCTCACAGCTCACTGAGACGCTCTTGATCCAGTCGTGTTCAGAGAGAGTCAGACTGCTGCTCCAGCTGTACAGACCGTCCTTCTGCAGGAGTCCAGCGCTGTTCTCCTGAGACCTGATGTTCCCATCCACCTTCCAGCTCAAGCTCCAGTCTGAAGGGAAGCCCTTGCTGACCACACACATCAGTGTTGCTGTCTGCTTACTGGAAATCTCTTCACTGGACGCCAGCAGAACACTCACTGTTGGTTTAACTGGATCTGTAGATGCAGAGAAAACGGGTCAAAGTTCACAGATGTGTTTCACCTTCATATTCAACAGAAATAAAAACGCTGGAAGAACTGTAACTGTAGGACGAGTTACACCTGATATACAGAGAACACGAGGGGAAAGAGAAGAGTTTTATTTCTAAATTTTACATAAACAACATGTTTAATGAATATTGTTTTGGCTGTTTAATCTGTTTTTTTTAAACATCAGTCAATTACAAGAAATATAACTGAATTGTTGCAAATTTTCACTTAGGATTGTGCTGACTTGAAGGGTTTTAATTCTACTTTACACCTTCTACATAATGTTTACATTCACCATAGTTTCTACATATTATTTATGTTTAACCGTGGGATGTCTGATAAAGTGATGGTACCACCAGTGAAATCATGCACGAGTCTTCTTAATCATTACAAATTGCTAATTGATTTTTTGTAATTGTTATAAAAACATACTCAAAACAAATTCATAATCACAAATAAAAGATTTAGAAACTATCAAAGTTAAAATGAAAAATATATTTCCCAATCAGCATTCAATAAAATCCAAACCTATTAGTTATAAAACACTTTTGACATGAATATGTGATTCACGTAGTTCACACTTTTTTTTCCAAAACTCTGCATGATAATTATTTTAATAACTAGACGTGAAGGTTTAAGACTTTACATTATATTAAAACGTGTGCCCAATATGTCTTGACATTCTTGAGCACTTCAAACGTCGCATTTAGAGCACAACAGCAAGCAGTTAGCAAAATAATATCTACTTTCAAATATTCAATTTGCCGCAACTGCAAAAAAAACAAATAAAAGAGAAAGACAAATGATACTAAGTATGAATGTGTATTGAAAAGCAACAGCAAGAACATTTTGATATAATTTTGTACTTACTGCCAACTTCCAGTCTGGTGCCGCTGCCAAACGTGTACCACAGTGATAGAAACTAATAGAGCAGCTGTACAAAAACCGCTGAGCGCTTCACTGTCACTCTACAACATCACACATTTATACACAACAGACATTCATGCATAGGCCTAATCAGCTTTGTTTTATTCACACTAAAGTAATTTTTTGAAGAATAATCAATTTTTTTAACCAGTTTATGTTTGTCTTGTAATTAACTAGTAAAGACTGAGTGAGTATAGCAGCAAACAAACATAAATAAACCAGTTTTTAAATTCACAAAAAGTTGAAAATCAGCATTTAGCAGGAAACACAACATTAAATCACAAGTGAATGCACAACAATTCTCAATTATTCAGGAAATCTGTATGTTAGTTAATTCTGGTCAGATATTGTGAATCGCATTGAGATGTTTCTGTTGAATTTAATATCATACACACTTCAGATTTCAAAGTGAAACAATGAGGGGTGCACAACTGACGATGTGTCGCATTGATGGGAACCATCACCAAGAATAAAGGATGTGATGAAAGTGGGACACACAACAAAGATGTCTCTCTGATAATGTCAAGGAATGGTAAGTATGCTATGTATTGATTTCTATAATAATTATCCTCCAAAGAGGATGCCCACCTGACGAACCTGTGAAACGTCTTGGTTACGTATGTAACCTCAGTTCCCTGATGGAGGGAACGTGACGTTGTGTCGAGAACGACAGATGGGGTTCACCCTTGAGAACCTATCAACTCTGACTACTATAGAAAAGGCCAATGAAATTTGGCGAATGAAATTTGCATGCCGGACTCCGCCCCCGGATATCCGGTATAAAAGGAAGCCGGCGTGCAGCATTCATTTACCTCTTGTTCTGAAGAGCCTGAGAGACTCTCAAAACTGCAACAGAAACAATACGGGTTTGTGGCATAAGGGACACAACGTCTCGTTCCCTCCATCCGGGAACTGAGGTTACATACGTAACCAAGACGTTCCCTTTCTATCGGTCTCTCGACATTGTGTCGAGAACGACCGATAGGGTTATCTTTGGAAAAAGCCACAAACGCTGTATCGCGTCACAATCTCAGCGAAGCAACGGTAACAAGCCTGGGCGTGTCAGCTCGAAGCTTTCGTGAAACTTGTAACCTTCCAGTGTGGTGGTCGGGGGGTTCCAGAGCTTTCCGAAGAAAGATGGGAACAGCCCTGACCGGTACCTTTCACGGACGGGGCCTTAGCTCTCTGCAGGCGAGAGGCCGTCCGGCTCGGTTACACCGGGAAAGCGCAACTCTTAATCAGAGAAGCGCTGCAGAGGCCACCTCCTACCCGTGGGGAGGAATATGGTGGGGATATAAGAATGGTCTCGTCCTTGGAGGAGAACACATGGAACGTGCGGACTGGATAGTTAACCGCGAGGTGGAGGTCCACCTGGGGAAGCTCATGGGTTACCAAGTGTGGGAACCATAGTCATGAGGGTATGGCAGACGGAACAGCCCAAGGAGGGGGTGTTACTGCGTCTGATAGCACAGGTCCAGTTAGAATTATGTGTGATAGGTCATAAGGTATCCCGACCTAAGGGGGAAGGCTGCTGTGCCCAGCCACCTGATAGATGTCAGGATGCGCCTCTGGGTTAGCATCTTGAAAGGCAGCTTGTGAAGGTGCCTGTTCAGGGTACGTAAGTCCAGAATGGGGCGCAACCCTCCGTCTTGTTTTGGAACGATGAAGACCGGGCTGTAAAACCCACTGTACATCTCGGCTTGTGGGACAGACTCGATCGCCTGTTTCGCCAGGAGGGTGGAGACCTCTGCCCGAAGCATGGTGGCGTCTCTGCCTCTGAGAGAGGGGGAGATGATGCCCCGAAACTTGGGAGGGGCCCTGGCGAACTGGATCGAGTAGCCGAGACGGACCGACCGCATTAGCCACCGAGACAGTGTGGGCAACTTTTGGCAAGCTCCCAGGGACTGTGACAGGGGGACCAAGGGGACAGCCTGCTTCACCATTCCCACGGAGGGTGGTTCGTTGGCAGGTGGAGCCAACCGAATGTCGCCGAGGTTTCCCCGAAGGGATGGTTGGCTCCGACTCTTTGCCTGCCTGGTGGGACAACGGTTCGCACTGTCGGTTTGAGAGTGGTGACAGTTGTCGTATGTGTGCGGCCTCACACCTCGCCAGGGTGTGAGGTCGGATCGCCGAGCACAGTCCGGGGGAGTGTGCGATCGGCTGGAATGAACGCCAGGGGGAAACAACTCTCTTTGTGAGCAAGTGGGCGCCAGGCCCTGATAAGGGCCCGGCTTTGGAAACGAGGCAGGATACGTTCCATACCGACCGGTCAGAGGTGTTCCTGTGATGGTCGGGCCAGATGTTGCTTTCCCCGGCGTCTTCTCGTCAGGGCCGCTTCTTTTGGCTGGCAGGTTTAAGTTCGCAGGATTCCACAAATCACTAACGCCGCTAACCGGGTCGGAGATCCGGGCCGTAGCCACAGATGTCACAGCCCGGGTAGCAGATGAAATGTTGGCTGGTTCCCGTAGGAAGACAGCCAACCGTGACCGCAACTTCTGCATGACAATCTGCCGGCAGTGCGGGCAAGATGTGTCAACGAGCGCTGCTTCGGCGTGCTGGATGCCCAGACACCTAACACAGCGATCGTGTCCGTCCCCCTCCTCGATGTCCTCCACCCAAGAGAACAGCGGGACACGCCGCGCTGTAGAGTTTCAAGCCCTGAAAAGGACTGTTGAAATTTAGCTCTGACACCACTGGAACCGCCGAGACACCCAGGGGAAGATCGCTGCAGAAGGGACGATCCGCTGGAAACATGTCATAAATCCGGCAGTGCAGTTTGTAGATAGAATGTATCTTTGTATTTGTACTCATGAGACGATGGCTCTGAAGAACAAAAGGTAAATGAATGCTGCACGCCGGCTTCCTTTTATACCGGATATCCGGGGGCGGAGTCCGGCATGCAAATTTCATTCGCCAGATTTCATTGGCCTTTTCTATAGTAGTCAAGGTTGATAGGTTCTCAAGGGCGAACCCCATCTGTCGTTCTCGACACAACGTCGAGAGACCGACAGAAAGGGAACCTCAGACCTCCTTTCCTCTATTCATATTCTTGACTGCTTCCCCTGTTATGTATAAGACGTGGGAAAGGTGCTATTGGGCAACTTAATTGTGCTGATAGTGGATAGTGGGATTATAACACGTAGTCCAGTTAAGTGAATCTGAATCTGTACATCTGACTCTGTGTGCTTATAATTCAGGGATGCAAACACCTCGGGGTGAATTAAGGTTGCTATTAATGATACGAGACCTCTGATGCATATAGACTCTATGAATAAAGTGTTTTTATCCCAATAGATATAAATAAATATAATTCTGTAGTCCAGCAATGAGAGAACAAACACGTGTTTAGTTTGCAGATGTTGCCCATCAGTGCTGTATTGTGAATGCTTTATGGATGTTTTTCATGATATTTATTGTATTATATGTATATTGTGGACGCATGGACTCTTGTATATATTTTGGAGTGATAGACGTATTTATCGGTCCAGTATTATGTACTGTACACTAGCAGCATTTCTTCGTCTGCTGTATGATGTATGTCAGAACTGACCCCGTGACTCTGTGTGATGTAAACTGAGACTCAATATCGGGCTGTTCTGAGAACAGCTGTCAGTGTTCCTCTGTGTCATATCTGTTCTCTTCACTGATCTGAATGTACATGACACAACACATGTGTGATGAAATGTGTCCCAGAAAGTCTCTGAGATGGTATACAGTATCTGATCCTGTGCTTTCTATTAAATACATTCATATTAAAGACCTTGAAGTGTTCTGTACCTGTTTGTTTTCACAGCGTGTGTATAGTCTCAAAAGATGTTTCTCTGAACTATATTGTATCATAATATCTGTGTAACAGTGTTTCAGACCATCTTCTCGCATGATGTGATGAGTTTATCTGCTTTATACTGACCTCTAGTGCAAACACACTGCAGATTCATTCAACTTACAACAGCTTTTTAATGTCCCATTTCATTCATTGAGTGACAAAGAAATGTGATGAGATGTTTTTGATAATAATGAATCATTTTCTTTATTCTTTCATTTTGGATCGCAGACAACAGCACCTTAAAATCCACCTGTCAAACTAAAGCTCTGTGATAGTGAAGAAGATGTCAGAATCATCATTGAGACAGTGAGTTTAATACAGATGTAGGTGTGGTGAAGAAACTCATGAAGACGGATTCTTTATTTACATATTAAAGTTGTCAGTTTGCTTCTATTTTAAATAATAAATTGTGATCCTTGATTTTTAAAGAGTGTAAAGTCTCCCCATAACCACCTGAAGTTTAGTAAAAAAACTAACTTAGCTCCGTTTACTGTGTTAGGTTATATGAGACCAGTCTTCTTTTTTGATTGCACTTATGCTTTTGTTGTCCTTATGCTGTCCCAATTGCTTCCATTCCTTACCCCACCTGTAAGTCGCTTTGGATAAAAGCGTCTGCTAAATGACTAAATGTAAATATAAATGTTTTGTACATCTTCATTTCGACGCATTCAACTTACATTGCATTATACTAAACATTTCTACATAGGTATGTACAATCCCCTGGGATCGAACCCACAACTTTGCGTTGCTATAGGAAAGCTAAATGTAAATTTAAATGACGTGGAGTGTTTTGCATGATCAGCTCATGCTTCAGCACATCAGTGTGTTTAACTGTCTCTGAGTTTCTCACTTTACAACACAAAACACACAACAAACACACAAAATTAATCTCTTCATCATCACCTTCATGTGGATTCTTGCTGTTTTTATTCAAGGTAACAGAATATTATCTTTAATGTTTATTTGTTGATTCATTATTTGTAACTTTTAATGTTATTTTTAAGTCAATCTGTTTTCTTCTCAACAGAATCCAGAGGAGTTACTGTAACTCAGAGTAAAGTTGAACCTGTTTCTGAGGGTCAAAATGTAAATATAAAGTGTACAACTAATCCTGCAATAGATGGCTGGGGTTTATCTTGGTATCAGCAGAAACCTGGAGAAGCTCCTAAACTCCTCATTAAATCAGTAAACGATCGTTATGGAAACACTCCACATAGATTCAGTGGAGATGGAGCATCTGGTGGTACAGATTTCACTCTGAGCATCAGTGGAGTTCAGACTGAAGATGCAGGACATTATTACTGTATGAGTGTTCACAGCATCAGTGGTAGCTATGTGTTCACACAGTGATAGAGTCATACAAAAACCTCCATCAGTCAGACACCTGACACACACACACACACACACACAAGATGATATATTATTAGATTAAGAACGTTAAGAAGTTTAAATGTTAATTTTTCTTGCTTTTCATTTTAAAGCATTCATTCACTTAAAAATATAAATTCTTTCATTTCTTCACTCATTCTAACCTTATGATAAACGTCAGAATCACACACAGCTGCTGGGTCATGACTTAAGAAGATTTTTTGTTGGATATAAAACAGTAAATAAATGAGAATATGTGCATTTTTAGGCATCTTTCTCAGCTCTAAATAAGCTTTAGCTGATATGTTAAGAGTAGAATGAGAAACTTTATTATTTTGATCTTTCATAAACATTCAATAAATGAATGTGAGTGCTGAGATGAGATGAGAGTGATTGTGAAGTGATGAATATGAAGAAAGCTCACGTCTCATCCGTCAGTCAAACTGAAGCGTCTCAGATGAGAGAATAAAGTGAGAAACAGTGAAACTGAAACTCAGATTTGCATTATCAGGATGAGAGATTCTGTTCCTCTCACAACAGAGCAGATGTTTGATGTTCCTCTAACACAATCAACACAATAACACACTCACAATATTCTCTACACATTTGATTTAATTCTCTCTCTGTTTATCTGTTCTTATTTCTTTTTTAAATGATTATAATTCATTACAGACTATAATACTGTATAGGAGGTTACTGCTGGTTTGGTCTCGTGTCAGTTTATCTGCAGACTGCAGGTGTGTTATGTGTGCCCCTAAATGTGAATTGAAACCATTAACAATGAAACAATGCATTTTCTAAATTAAAGGTTAAAGAAACCAACAAAATAAAGTTTTATTTCTCTTTTATTGAAGTTTAGAAAAAGAAACTCATCAGTGAATGAATGAAGCACATCTGAATAGAAAGCCACTTTTGTGAGACATGAATGATAAGAAGAGAGCAGAAGACAGAGGATCTATTGAGAACACTGATCTCTCTTCACTTGTCCAGTGACTGTCTGGTCTCCTCGTGTGGCCTCACAGCTCACTGAGACGCTCTTGATCCAGTCGTGTTCAGAGAGAGTCAGACTGCTGCTCCAGCTGTACAGACCGTCCTTCTGCAGGAGTCCAGCGCTGTTCTCCTGAGACCTGATGTTCCCATCCACCTTCCAGCTCAAGCTCCAGTCTGAAGGGAAGCCCTTGCTGACCACACACATCAGTGTTGCTGTCTGCTTACTGGAAATCTCTTCACTGGACGCCGGCAGAACCGTAACTGTAGGACGAGTTACACCTGAGAGAACACAGGAGAAAACTAGTTTTATTGCCAAATTTAATATAAACAACCATGTTAAATAAATATTGTTTTGACTGTTTAATCTGTTTCTTTTTAAATCAGTCAATTACAAGGAAATAACTGAATAGATGCAAAAATTAACTGAGGATCAAAACTGTGTTGGTGTAGACACGAAGGCTTTTAATTTTACTTTACACCTTCTATATAATGTTTTCATTCCCCATAGTTTCTACATATTATTTTTAGTTTAACCGTGGCATGTCTGATAAAACAATTGAACCACTGCCGAAAACATGCTTGAGTCTTCATAATCATTACAAATCGCTAATTGTTTTTTTTTGTAATTGTTATTCAAACATACTCAAAACATATTATAAACAAAAAATAAAACACAAAAATATGTGTTGTGAAAATATGTGTTTTTTATGAACACAAAAATAAAGATTTAGAAACTACCAAAGTTAAAATGATCAGCATTCAATAAAATCCAAACCTATTAGTTATAAAACACTTTTGACATGAGTATGTGAGTATCCTGTAGTTCAAACTTTTTTCTTAAACTCTGCATGATAATTTTTTAAATAGCGAGACGTGAAGGTTTAAGACTTTACATTATATTAAAACGTGTGCCCAATATATCTTGACATTCTTGAGCATTTCAAATGTTGCATTTAGAGCACAACAGCAAGCAGTTAACAAAATAATATCTACTTTCAAATATTCAATGCGCAACACCTGCAAAAAATTTCAATTTAATGAATGTGTATTGAAAAGTAACAGCAAGAACATTTTGATATAATTTTGTACTTACTGCCAACTTCCAGTCTGGTGCCGCTGCCGAACGTCAACCACAGTGATATAAACTAATAGAGCAGCTGTACAAAAACCTCTGAGCGCTTCACTAACTGTCTCTCTACAACATCACACATTTATACACAACAGACATTCATGCATAGGCCTAATCAGCTTTGTTTTATTAACACTAAAGTACATTTTTGAAAAAATAACACCATTCTTATTTTTTAATCCAGTTTATGTTTGTCTTGTAATCATGAAGTAAAGACTGAGAGAGTAGAGCAGCAAACAAACATAAATAAACTAGTATTGAAATTCACAAAAAGTTCAAAATCAGCATTTAGCAGGAAACATAACATTAAATCACAAATGAATGCACAACAATTCTCAATTATTCAAGAAACATGTACGTAGTTCATTCTGGTCAGAGACCGTGTATCGCATTGAGATGTTTCTGTTGAATGATTTCATACAAACTTCAGATTTTAAAGTGAAAAGATGATTGATGGGAACCATACAAAGGGCATCTTTCACCAAAGATGTGTTGAATCTTTCATAATGGATGTGTTGAAAGTGGGACACACAACAAAGATGCCTCTCTGATAATGTCAAGGAATGGGTAGTATGCAATGTATTGATTTCTTATCATTTATCCTCCAAAGACAGAGGATGACCACACCACAAACTCAGTGAAACCTCAGACCTCAATTTCCTCTATTCATATACTTGACTGATTCCCCTGTCATGCGTAATGTGTGGGAAATGTGCTATTGGGCAATTTAACTCTAATAGTGGGATTATGACAACTAGTCCTATTAAGTGAATCTGAATCTGTACATCTGACTCTTCGTGTGCTTATAATTCAGGGATGCAAACACCTCGGGCTGAATTAAGGTGGCTATTAATGATACGAGACCTCCGATGCATATAGATAGAATGACAGACAGACAAACCGACAGACATTTTCAGACTCTTTTGCTTTCTCTGAGAGTTTGGATTCTTCATCAATCAGGCCCTTCAGGAACAGGTTACATGGAATAAGAGACATTCCAGACCCATAACTGGTCATTTATCAGCTAGTTTGTTATAAATATATTTATCTCGTGCAGTTTTATTACCACCATCAATATGAGATATTTATTTATCATGAGAGCTCGGCCGTGCACAACGGTGTATAATGCATTCTGAGTTCTTTACAATGTTAAACGTGCTGTCTTCTCGTGCTTAACATGGTCAGCTTGTCAAAAAAAAAAAGTTGGGCGTATCATGTAGTATTTCTGTGCTCGATACACTCCCCCAGCGATCGTCCAGGTTTCGTAATGTTTTTTTCAAACATATAAAACTGTTTTGTAACAACTTTTCTTAGTCTCTTATTGGACAAGTCTCCCGGACAACCATCACTTATGAAACTAGTAATTCATATTCTGTAAAAGTTTGCCATCTACAGGGCTGTAGAAAAAGTGCAATGAAAGAGAAAACATCCCTTCTTCTCCTACTGTGACCTGTTAAACAATGTAATCACTTCTTTTCTTTGCTGACAGATGTCTGTAATCTTAGCTTTGTAAGAGTGGAAAATAACCTGATATATGAACGCCACATTTTACTCTCTTTCATTCTCCTTCTGTGTATTGGAAAAAACGTCATATGTTGGGCACCTTCTGCATGATGTCATAGGTGCAGTACTACCCTGCTCAGGGGCGGAGCGGGGGGATGGCTTCTGGGGCTTCAGCCCCGATTGTTAAATAGTTAATAGGTTAAATAATTTCATACAGAACGTTAAGTGGCGACGTGGGGCATTAGTCCGTCATTTCAGTCAAAGCGAATGAGACGGGATTATGTCTAAATGAAGGTGTGTGCATTCTGTGCAAATTAAAATGCTGAATCTTCCGACAGTTAACTCAATTCAAGTTCATTTATACAGCGCTTTTCACAATGTGCATTGTTCCAAAGCAGCTTTACAGGACCAAACAGAAAAAAACAGAAAAACACAAAGGAAAAACAGTAGAATAGAACAAGCAAGATCATTTTAATAAATAATATCTAATAATTAAATATATCTCCCGGTGAGCAAGCCAACACTGCCTAAATTTCAATGAATGATTAATGGAGAAAAAAAACGCGGGAAAAACCAGGCTCAGCCGGGAGGGCCAGATCCCCTCTGACATGTCATAGCTGCACTCCGTGACCCTGACCAAAAGCCACCGAGCAAATATCCACGAGGAAGAGGGAGAGCCCAGCACCCACGACCCAGAAAGTTCCACTTGCCAAAAAAAACAGCAGGTCCAACCCGGTCCCACTCCATGATCAACACCAGAAAACAGAGGAACAACCAGGGAAAATAGTAATGGCATGTTGTAACGTTCTTCCTCTGTTTTCTGACATCACCACAAAACAAGAGCATACCAGACCCACACAGCCCCAGCAAATAAAATCTCTCCAACCACAACCAATGAGCCCCCCCACTCCACACAACACCCACCTAGCAACCTCCAATATGGGCCACTGAATGCAGCTATAACTTCAAACTGCTGACATGTGATGTAAGTTTAGCTTTAAATACTAGTATTGTAACTTCAGCATTAATGTGTAGTCCGTCTTTGCTCTTGGTTTGGGATGGAATATGGTCTGAGCTGGGATTGTCAGATGGTCGTAATTCTCTTAGGTGGTGGTGGAATTGCCTTAGATGGAGATCATCTGGACCTGGCGAAATTTCTCCCGAGAAATGGGCATCCCGGGGCCAAGGCAGAAGGAGAATAATTAGCGTAGCTGCTGTTCATTAACTATGCATTAAGCGAAAGCTTGGCTAAAAAGATGTGTCTTTAATCTAGATTTAAATTGGGAGAGTGTGTCTGACCCTCGAATAGTATCAGGAAGGCTATTCCAGAGTTTATGAGAAAGCTCGACTCCCTTTGGTGGATTTTGTTATTCTAGGTGTTGTCAAAAGTCCTAAATTTTGAGATCTTAGAGAGCGTGATGGGTTGTAATGTGATAAAAGCTCGGTTAAGTAAGTAGGGGGTAAGCCGTTTAAGGCATTCCAAGTAATTAAAAGAATATTAAAATAAATACAATACTTAATGGGTAGCCAGTGAAGCGATGATAAAACTAGGTTTCAGTCTATAGTTTTCCAAGTTCATTGGGGTCTAAGTTTGGTTTTTTGATAAGAGGCTTAATAACAGCCATCTTAAAGGGTCCTGGGACATGTCTTGTTTTTTTCAAAGGTGCGAGCGCTTCTTATGTATTAGAGAAAATGTTGCCCATGTTGCTGGGCTTCTATAGGCCGTAATGCCTCTTTCAAGTGCCAGTATTCAATAAAGAAAACTATAAAATATCCATAGAGCTCTCTCTTACAAGTCTTGTGAGGTAACTTACAGCTATTTTTAAATATTGGTGATGACGTCCCATGCATAAACGAGCATAATTCTTGTGAGTCGTTTCAATAAACCGGTTGAATTGATTCACAAATTAGCTTTCAGTTTATTTGTTCAGTGCGGAACTCGTTGATCGATTCGTATGTATTTATTTTTTATGTGATCTGGACCAGGCGTGATTGGTGTATTTGGCAACACATAAATAAAAACTTGATTGATCGGTGCAAAAAACCGCGAGAGTCATGCGTGCATGCCTCCCTTCCCCCTTCCAAATCCTGAAGTCAGTGGAGGGTTAAAAAAGATGACACAAAGCTTTTTTGTTCGTATGCTACGAAATCATCAACATAAACACGGAGTGATTAATCTGAATGTATTACGTGGTGTAAACTTAATTATCTTGATTGAAGCCAATATTTTTGTTTCATGTGTATAGCCCCTTGGAATCTGTAATGTGGAAAAAGTTTTTGAATGAATAGAATTTCTGAATGTATGGTTCTGATCCCAGTCATATTTTTGTCTGATTATTCTACTGCCAGAACAAAGTTAAGGAAAGCTGACGTAACTACAGATCTACAGACGGATCCAGAACTAGAGGGAGCCAAGCGTAAAAGAAAGTAAGACTAATAATGCTATTCTATCATAATCAAAGTGTCCAGTAAAAAGTACTTTTAGAAGTTCTTATTCGGCCGTCGCCGAACGTCCACCTCAGTGATAGAAACTAATGGAGCAGCTGTACAAAAACCTCTGAGCGCTTCACTGTCACTATATAAAAACACACATCACATCACAACAGATATGGACATGACATGATTAACAGACTTGTAAATAACTGTAAACACGTGTAGCACAACAATAAACGTTAATTTAAAGACACAAAAACGTATTTACTGAATGTTGAGTGTTGAAACACTTCGTACTTCTACATGTTGGTGAAAAACCTCCATCAGTCATTCAGACACCTGACACACACACATCTGTGTTCAACATCTTTGCTGTCACACCAAAACATTGTATCCCCACAAATCTTTAATTTTAAAGAATTGACCACTGTGTTGACAAGCTGCTTTTATTGAATAAACATTTGCAAAACCCACAGACGAACATAAAGGGTGAACAATATTAATGATGAAAAAACACAAGATTTTAGTCAGACAGCGCCAATATTTAACACACAATAATATTCAAATCGAAACTCACAGAAATGTATTTCATTCAAATATTTTATGTTCTCATCCAAATGAAATTAAGATAGAAACATATTTGTGTTTCCACTATCATTTCTCTCCTAACTATCATAACATGACCAGAAATCTTCAGACAAATCAATCGTTTTCACATAAAAACTTTTCAATCAAGGCTGAAACATTATAGTGAATCATTTGAAGACTACAGACTGCTTAATTTAGCCGAGCAGATCTGATCATTTACATGAAGAAACTTTGCATTAGAAGCACACGCTTCAGTAATCGGGGAGTTTTTATAACTCTTGGGAGATATAACAGTAATGATTAAGAACTTCATTATTCATCTAAACTCAAAGCAAACCTTCATCAGCGTCTTCATCTGGATGTTATCTGTCTTCTGTTTCAGAGGTGAGAACAACTTAACCTTACACTTATTCTGCTTTACTGATCCTCTGTGTTAAATATCAATTACTCTAGAATAAAATGAAATCTTGTCACTAATATTATTATTCTTTATTCAGAATCAAGAGGTCAAGTGACGGTCATTCAGACACCTGCAGTGAAATCTGTTCATCCAGGAGACACAGTTACTATCACCTGTAAAACCAGTCCTGAAGTCTATCAGGGTTTGGGGGGTTCAGCCTCTGTCCTGGTATCAGCAGAAACCTGGAGAAGCTCCTAAACTCCTCATATATCTGACCGACAGCCTTCAGTCTGGAACTCCATCTAGATTCAGTGGCAGTGGATCTAAAACAGATTTCACTCTGAGCATCAGTGGAGTTCAGACTGAAGATGCACGACATTATTACTGTCAGAGTTTTCACAGCTTTGCTAGCAATGTGTTCACACAGTGATAAAGAGTCGTACAAAAACCTCCATCAGTCAGACAATGACAGACACGCATGCACACACACTCACACTCGCACACACACTCACACTCACTAACACACACCCCTTCACACCCACACCAATGATCAACATATCATGGCTGTCAGACTAAAACATTGTATTCCCAAAACTGCTACTTTTTCTAAGAATTAAACTCTGTTTGATATCGATTAAACGTTTACAAAACCCACAAACATAAAGGGTGAGCAATATTAATAATGAGAAAGAAGAATCATGAAGAATACAAGATTTAAGTCAGACAGTCACCAACAATATTTAACACACAATAAAATTCAAATAGAAAGTCACAGAAATATATTTATTTAAAAAATCTATGTTCTCATCCAAATGAAATAAAGATTTCACATATTTTCTGCCTTTATTTTATGTGTTACAGAAGTATTTACACTATCACGTCTATCATTAAATGACCAGAAAACCTTCAGAGTCAGACAAATCAATCGTTTTCAAAATAAAACCTTTCAAACGAGGTTGAAACATAGTGAATCATTTAAAGACTACAGACTGCTTTATTTAGCCGAGAAGTGTCCAGTTCTTCGTACTTCGTTTACTACATCCAAGATCAAATGAAACATCCGAGATGACCTAATCCTGCAAATCAGGATCTGGATACTTGGGTTCTTCGAAGGCACCTGTTGTGTATGATTAGAATATCTGGATTCAATTGTCTGGGATCATTGCAGCATATATCGATAGAAGAACTAGTGATCAGCAACACTGCTATTGGCTGGTTGTTAAAGACGTAGTTACGTCTGTTTATTCCCCGCTGATAATGACAAAAGATAATGACAAATTTAAAACACTTCAAACGCTGCACAGACAGATTACTTTCAGAGATATTTATAACATTTTAAATTAGTTGTAAACTGAAGTTGTATATTAAGATAAACAAAATAAAGTGTTTTATACCCATTAGTGTGCCCTGCGATGGGTTGGCACTCCATCCAGGGTGTATCCTGCCTTGATGCCCAATGACTCCTGAGATAGGCGCAGGCTCCCCGTGACCCGAGGTAGTTCGGATAAGCGGTAGAAAATGGATGGATGGATACCCATTAGTGTTCACTACATAGGATACTGAGGTAAGAGACTGTCCATTTCAATAACATTAAACTGGATAAGTAGCAGTTGCAGGAGTCCACATCATCTGGAGGCATTCATCTGCTGAGTAAGCAAGGACATGTGGTACAGAGATGAGGAAAATATGATGTTATTGTGCTATATTATTGCTTTTAATGTATTGTGAATTATTGGTTTCTCTCCACAAAAGACACAAGATGCAGAAACTTTTTAAAGTTCAAAGGATGACTACATGCAAAATAACTTCAATGCATTGACCTTGACAATATAAAGAACAAACCTAGAGATTTAGTTTTGAAAAGATTGGAGATTTTAAAACTATTTATTGTTTACTGACATAACCTTTCATATTCCTGGTAAAAGAAGACGCTGACGCCTCCCTATTATCCATGGAGATAAAAACTAAAATGCGCGTGGGCATAAGCATGTCTGTGATGTTTTTATTTTAAGAATAATGAAGAAAATAGAAATCCAAAAGATACTAATTATGAAGCTCAGTCTGGTGGTTTAAGTGCAGTGGTTAGGAAATCCTCATCAGGCTGCATCACCATCACAGGTCTCCTCTCTCTACTGATGATGTGTGCAGGCCCTGTGAGGTTCACGCCTTAGACTTATATACACTGAAATCCTTCATTCCCATCAGTTGCCCAAAGGTCATTTCACGATTCTGTCTTGACTTGAGCTGCAGTGTAACAGGTTTGGGTCAGGCAATGGTGTCTTCAAACAGTCCCATCATAAACGTGACTGAAGATTGTTGACTCGTGCAGATTCAGGTCATTTTGCCTTAGTGCTGTTGATACTGTTGGATATTACAATAAATATTGTTCTAAAAGCAAAACATCGGGTTAATTACATGTAAACTTCGCAAAGCTCTCTCAATGAATCCTGTACCTAGCGCAACAAGATGCTTTTGTATGAAAGAATTCGACTTTACTGCGTCATGGCTGTGATCTAATCGTGTTTATATGAAGTAAGCCTTCTCCTGAGCAGGTTTAAGCTAACAAACCTGTTTCTAAGACAACAAGTCCAGGGGCCCGTTCTTCGTACGTTGCTTAAAACATCCAAGATCAAATGAGACATCCAAGATGATATAATCGTGCTAATCATGATCTGGCTGATTAGGTTCTTCGAACACACCTGCCGGATATGATTAGTATAGCTGGATTGAGTTAGTGAGATAATTGCGCGTTCATGCGCTTTTTTTAAAAGGGGATATGTATCGATAGTAGAAACATTGATCAGCAACGCTGCTATTGGCTGCTCATCATGGCAAAAGAGCGTGCTCAGTTTTTCAACACAGCAGAGCAAGAATTATTACTGGAAGGGTTTGCTGAGTGTGAAAAAATAATTAAAACGCAAGGGAACACTTCAAAGTGTGCAAAAGCCAGGTAAGTGTTCCATGTTATGGTTATATCAGTTATTATTACAGTATATATTCTTATTTTAATAATTTTCTAATTACTTTATGTCAGAGCCAGCTCTGGGAACAAGTAAAAGTGAAGAACAAGAATATTCTTCAAACTGGTAATCCTTTCTACTTCTACTGTTTAGTATCTGTTACCAAAAACATTTTAAATGATGTGTTTGTCTGTTTATAATCAGCAATCAAGAAAAAGGCGGAGCAGAAAAAAACAGGTGGTGGTCCTGCACCCCCACATTATACCCCGACAGAAGAGCTGCCCTTGGGCTAAATGAGAACCACCCATTGTAAAGGGCATCCCTGGGGCAGCTCTTCCTTAGACCTAAAGCCAGAGGCCAGTAACAGCAACACCTTAATTACAGCTAAATGAGTTTTAAATCATCTTGCTACACTGTAAATAATTTGTTGCTGCGTTAAATTATTTCTATAATCCAAATGGCTGGTACATTCATTTCAACAGATAAATATTGAGTCAATTGCTTTGACTTGTGAAGGTGAAAACTGGATAACAAATGTAAAAATATTTTGCAATATGTTATTGATCATATTTGTTCCTAGTGTATTGTAATGCCATTGAGTTCTCCTCTTTTATGTAGTTTTACATAATACACCAACACTTTTACCTGTTCCCAAGAAAGTGGTGTCTGAAATATGTGCATTAAGTGGACATTTCTAACTTTACATCAAAAGGAAAGAAAGTGCAACACTTTGTAATACCCATTTTTCTTTTTCACAGGACAGTGAAGAAACCCTCTCAGATGACTGTCCTTTGGAGGAAGTACTTGTAAGTGCATAAATAACTTTATTGAATTTATAGGTGTGTACATATTATTTCTGACTGCAATATGAGTTGCAGGAGGAAACGCCTACAGCACAAAGTGATACAGAGGTGGGCAGTCTACTGTTCCTTTTTCTGTTGCATGAGGCTTGTTGAGTATTTTTTTTAATGGCTCAGTGGGGTTATCCGTACCCTATATAAACGGAATGTTCAACAGAAAATTTAGTATTTTGCTCTTAAAAAACAAAAATTAACGGGAGAAATTGAACTTGACACCTTAAAGAAGAAAAAACTGCCACTAGAGATTGAGTTGCTTCAAAAGGAACTTCAGAGTAAGTGCTAAAACACTATTTTTCACAAAGAGCACTATTGCTGCCCTAAGATAACAATATATCTTATTGCAGGCAAAAGATGACCATCACTGGCTTTTCTTGAGAAACAATAATGGAAATAAAACTCCATGAACTAAGCATGTTGTCTTGTCTTCTATTATTAATTTAATGAAGGTTTGTGTAAAAAAAGAATTAAAAAATGGTGTTCCACAATTCTGTCCCGTGCGGCTCTGCCACTAGGTTGGTCCAAGTGCACTGGCTGGAGGTCATCATCAGGCTGCACCTCCACCACAGGGGTCCTCTCTATCTGATGGTTGCAATATTGTGGAGGATGAATCATGCAACAATAATGTCACAGGCCGTGACAGGTGTAACCCTCAGACCCTTAAGACACTGAAATCTTCCCTTTAGTTGGCCAAAGGTCATTTCAATGCGTGCCCTTGTCCTGGCTAGAGCTGCATTGTAACGGGTTTGTGGTCCAGGGTTTGGGTCATGGAATGGTGTCATGAAGTACTGCCTGCAGGCATAGCCCCTGTCACCAAGCAGGATCCCATCGTAAGCACCCGGAATAATGGAGTTTTGTTAGGCTCAGAATAAAATTATGTAATACAGTGAGTTTAAAAAAAAAAATCTTACCACGCTCAAATAATGTGCATAAATGTGACTCTCTGAAATTCCTGGAGTCATGCACAGAACCAGGCCATGTGGCTTCCACATTTGTGAACATGGAGTCACACATCAGTCAACTGCATACTTTTTGATTACATTACTTTTATTTTATCTTTTATTTATTGCTAATCTGGAAAATTAATAATCGTATTTATTACGATTCATTCGAAAAGCTGGCAAGACAAAACATAATAATATAACAATATAAATAATAATAAATAATAATAATATAACAATATAAACTTAACATGTGTCCGGGCCCGGTCCTCTTCAACGGTCCGGTCGCTCGTTCTCTTATATGCTCCCGATCTCCTACGTGATTCGAGACCGATGCGCGCACAGCTGGCGCTCATTAACAATTACTCACCGTTCTCGAACCACGGTCTTGCCCCGCCTACTTACTCCACTACAATTCCAAATCGTCAACAATCAAATCCAGCTAATTCAGTAAGATAGGTATGAAGAAGGGGCCCTGTATCTGATCATTTACATGAAGAAACTTTGCATTAGAAGCACACGCCTCAGTAATCAGGGAGTTTTTATAACTCTTGGGAGATATAACAGTAATGATTAAGAACTTCATTATTCATCTAAACTCAAAGCAAACAGTACCTTCATCAGCGTCTTCATCTGGATGTTATCTTTCTTCTGTTTCAGAGGTGAGAACAACTTAACCTAACACTTATTCTGCTTTACTGATCCTCTGTGTTAAATATCATTTACTCTAGAATAAAATGCAACTCATGTTTCTAATATTTATCATCTTCATGTAGAATCAAGAGGTCAAGTCATTGCAGTGAAATCTGCTCAACTAAGAGACACAGTTACTATCACCTGTAAAACCAGTCCTGAAGTCCATCAGGGTTGGGGTTTTCAGCCTCTGTCCTGGTATCAGCAGAAACCTGGAGAAGCTCCTAAACTCCTCATTAAAATGGCAAATGAGTTATACACAAATACTCCATCTAGATTCAGTGGCAGTGGATCTAAAACGGATTTCACTCTGAGCATCAGTGGAGTTCAGACTGAAGATGCAGGACATTATTACTGTATGAGTAGACACAGCATCAGTGGTAGCTTTGTGTTCACACCGTGGTAAAGAGTCGCACAAAAACCTCCATCAGTCAGTCAGACACTGACACACTTGACTGATTCTACAGCCATACACAAACCAGTGGAAACACAAACACATCCTTTCAGAAATTTCACAGTTTTTCCCATTTAATCTTGGGTGTGCGTACTCCGAATCACTGAACTTCAGGCAGCAGGCCGTCTGCAGAGATGGACAGTAACTAAATATATTTAAATAATAATAATAATTCTTTACATTTATAATGCGCTTTTCTGGACATTCAAAGTGATTTACATGGAAGGGGAATCTCCTCAACCACCACCAGTGGCATACTTCTCTTTTGAATATTTTTTTCTGTAAACTAGTGACTTTAACTCCACTAAATGCCTAAAAAGTTTTTGAATTATATATTCTATTCTCCAGAACTTTATAACATATGGCAGCTCAGAGGATTAAGGTTACAAATATATTGGAGTAAATGAAGAAAGAGGTTTTTTTTGTTTTTACTCGTTTAATGTCAAGAATGTCTTCATTTACATTTAGTCATTTAGCAGACGCTTTTATCCGAAGCGACGTACAGGTGGGGTAAACCATGGAAGCAATTGGGACAGCATAAGGACAACAAAAGGCATAAGTGCAATCAAAAAAAGGGCTGGTCTTATATAGCCTACCACAGTATACAGAGCTAAATTCAATCCATCCATCTTCTTCCGCTTCATCCTGGGTCGGGATGGTAGGGATGCCCAGACTTCCTCCATTTCTTCCGGGGGGGCACCGAGGCGTTCCCAGGCCAGCCGGGAGACATAGTCCCTCCAGCGTGTCCTAGGTCTTCCCCGGGGTCTCCTCCCGGTGGGACATGCCCGGAACACCTTCCCTGGAAGGCGTCCAGGGGGCATCCGGAAAAGATGCCCGAGCCACCTCAGCTGGCCCCTCTTGATGTGGTGGAGCAGTGGCTCTACTCTGAGCTCCTCCCTAGTGACTGAGCTTCTCACTCTATCTCTAAGGGATCGCCCAGCCACCCTGCGGAGAAAGCTCATTTCGGCCCCCTGCATCAGTGATCTTGTCATTTCGGTCATGACCCACAGCTCATGACCATAGGTGAGTGTAGGAACGTAGATTGACCCGTAAATCGATACCTACGCCTTGCGGCTCAGCTCCTTCTTCACCACGACAGACCGATACGGCGACCGTATTACTGCAAAAGCTGCACCGATCCGTCTCTCAATCTCCCATTCCATCCTTCCCTCACTCGTGAACAAGACCCCCAGATACTTGAACTCCTCCACTTGAGGCAGTAACTCTCCACCAACCTGAAGTGGGCAAGCCACCCTTTTCCGACTGAGAACCATGGCCTCGGTTTTGGAGGTGCTGATTCTCATCCCAGCCACTTCACCCTTCGGCTGCAAACCATCCCAGTGCATGCTGAAGGTCCTGCTCTGATGGGGCCAGCACGACAACATCATCCGCAAAGAGCAGAGATGAAATCGTGTGGTCCCTAAACCCGACACCCTCTGGCCCCTGGCTGAGCCTAGAAATTCTGTCTGTAAAAATTATAAACAGAACCGGCGACAAAGAGCAGCCCTGCCGGAGTACAACATGCACCAGGAACAAGTCTGACTAACCACCGGCAATGCGTACCAAGCTCCTTCTCCGGTCGTACAGGGACCGGATAGCCCTAAGCATAGGGTCCCAAATCCCATACTCCCAGAGCACCCTCCACAAGATGCCGCGAGGGACACAGTCGAATGCCTTCTCCAAATCTACAAAACACATGTGGTTGTTGGTTGGGCAACTCCAATGAAACCCTCCAGCACCCTGGAGAGGGTATAGAGCTGGTCCAGTTTTCCACGACCGGGACTAAAACCACACTGTTCCTCCTGAATCCGAGGTTCTACCATCGGTCGGATTCTCCTCTCCAGTACCCTGGCATAGACTTTCCTGGGGAGGCTGAGAAGTGTGATCCCCGATAGTTGGAGCACACCCTCCGGTCCCCCTTCTTAAAAAGAGGGACCACCACCCCGGTCTGCCAGTCCAAAGGCACTGTCCCCGACCGCCACGCGGTGCTGCAGTGGCGTGTCAGCCAAGACAGCCCCACAACATCCAGAGACTTGAGGTACTCAGGGCGGATCTCATCCACCCCCGGTTCCCCTACCACCGAGGAGTTTCTTGACTACCTCTGTGACTTCAGCCCGGGTGATGGACAAGTCCGCCTCCGAGCCCTCAGCATCTGCTTCCTCAATGGAAGACGTGACGGCAGGATTGAGGAGATCCTCAAAGTATTCCTTCCACCGCCCGATGATATCCCCGGTCGAGGTCAACAGCTGCCCCCCTCCACTGTAAACAGCGTTGGTAGGGCACTGCTTCCCCCTCCTGAGGCGCCGGACGGTTTGCAAGAATCTCTTCGAGGCTGACCGATAGTCCTTCTCCATGGCCTCACCGAACTCCTCCCAGGCCTGAGTTTTTGCCTCCTCAACCACCCGGCCTGCAGTCCGCTTGGCCTGTCGATACCAGTCAGCTGCCTTGGGAGTCCCACAAGCCAGCCAGGCCCGATAGGACTCCTTCTTCAGCTTGACGGCATCCCTTACTTCCGGTGTCCACCACCGGGTTCGGGGATTGCCGCCTCCACAGGCACCGGAGACCTTACGGCCACAGCTCCGAGTGGCCGCGTTGACAATGGAGGTGGAGAACATGGTCCACTCGGACTCAATATCTCCAGACTCCCTCGGGATCTGGTTGAAGCTCTGCCGGAGGTGGAAGTTGAAGATCTCTCTGACAGGGGATTCGGCCAAACGTTCCCAACAGTTCCTCACAGTACGTTTGGGTCTGCCGAGTCGGTCCAGCTTCCTCCCCCGCCATCGGATTCAACTCACCACCAGGTGGTGATCAGTTGACAGCTCCACCCCTCTCTTCACCCGGGTGTCCAAAACATACGGCCGGAGGTCAGATGAAACAACCCCAAAGTCGATCATCAACCTCCGGCCTAGGTTGTCCTGTTGCCATGTGCACTGATGGACACCCTTATGCTTGAACATGGTGTTCGTTATGGACAAGCTGTAACTAGCACAGAAGTCCAATAACAGAACACCACTCGGGTTCAGATCAGGGGGGCCGTTCCTCCCAATCACGCCCCTCCAGGTGTCACTGTCGCTGCCCACGTGGGCGTTGAAGTCCCCAAGCAGAACAACGGAGTCCCCAGTCGGAGCACTTTCCAGCACCCCTCCCAGAGTCTCCAAGAAGGCCGGGCACTCTACACTGCCCATAGGTGATTCATTTCTAAATTAAACTTTCTGTAAAAAATAGATTGTCTTCAAGAATCCAAATGGAGATGAAATGTGCTCTAAGGCGCTGGAGGGGAGATATAAAATATCAATGATCTGAGTATTTATGACCAGATTGAATATATTGTCCAGAAGTAAAGAATATACATATAGACATAGCTCACCCTCTAAATATTTACCAATAATCCCATTAAAATCAATAAATTACAAGAAACATGATGTTAAAGATTCACCAGGTTCATGAAAGCTTGTTGTGTAGAATGAACGTCATAATAATGTGTTACGAGACACCCCGGTCTCCCCATAGCAAAATTGACATTTTTTATTTAAAACTTAATAAATCATTTTCAATTGACCCTGTATCATTTTCATCTCATTCTTCTTTCTTCAGGATTAGACATGACGACTTCCTTCCCATTCACAAGACCCGTCCCATCCCAGTGCCCACGATTTCTCTTTCTCCCCCAGGCCACACTGACTATCACCAGTGTGCCGGCCAATTGCCTTGGATTTTTAGCTCAGAAACTGAAATCATGTCAGCCAGAGGGAGATGAATGACACCACACGCGTCTATTCACGAACAGGATCCTATAATTTACTTGCAGGATTTTTCAGTTGTTAATGTCTCGCGGGCAGAAAGATTTTTGTAACACAAGCGTTACTGAACATGTACTGAGTAAAGTATTACTGAAAATTGATTAGTAATGCCTTAAACTACTGCGATACTAGGTCCGCAACCAGATTCTGGTTGCCCAACGGGGAGCTATCAAAAAGGGTCGCGAACCCTGTTGATTGACCTTTGCCAGGACTCCCGGGAGCAGAGCTATCGGAGGAAATCCTTAAAGACGTAGTCTGGGCCATGTATGGGCGGAGCTGGATGAGTCAGAGAGAAGTAGAGGGGACATTGTGCTGTCTCCTGCGTAGCAAAGAGGTCCACCTCTGCTTTCGTAAAATCTTGCCCAGATTTGTTTGACTACTTCGGGCTGGAGATTCCATTCCCCGTTTGTCACAGCTTGTCTGGACAGCAAGTCTGCTCCCACATTCATATGCTCCGGGATGTGAATCCCTCTGAGGTACAGGAATTTTCCCACCTCTTGGTGATTTATGTACGAGACTACTGAGGTGTTCACCCACACTTGGACATGGTAGTCACGTAACTGCCGGAGGAAGTATTTCAAGGGCCCGAAATACAGTCATCATTTTGAGGCAATTGATGTGCCAATCGAAAAGATGCCCTCTCCAGATCCCACGGGCTGAGAACACATAAACTATCACAGATAGCTCTAACCGGACCTGGGGCTACCGGACATCCGTAACACCCCCTCGGTGGGCAGTTCCGTATGATGTATCCTCATGAGAAGGTTCCCACTCCTGGTTACCCATGACCTCCACCAGGTGGACCTACACCTCGCGATTAACTACTCAGTCCACATGTCCCATGCCATCTCCCCCAATGGCGAGACCATATCTCTATCCACTGTATTCCTTCCACTGGGTAGGAAGTGGCCTCTGCAGCGCATCCCTAATTAAGGAAGTTGCGCTCACCCAACTGCGTTAAGAGTTTCAAAAAATTGTTAAAAGTATTGGAAAAAAATTATAGCAATTGGAAAAAACTGTAAATGTAGCTTTTGTTAAAGAGTTGTAGCTCTAAGGATGTGTTTATGATAATAGGTTGAAGAGTTTTTTGGGGAACTCAAACACCCCCACATCCACTTTTCAAAGCTTAACTCATGAGACTGCAACAGACTGAGACTATAGTAACTGTTTCTTCATCGCCATTATTTCGTGTTGTACATCTGATAGCAAAGAACCCAATGAAGTCGAAACAGTAAGTGTTTCCATTTTACATTATTTTAAGGACATTTATTCGTAAATGTTGGACAAATGGTTAAATGTTTTTTTTTAATTCAAACCATGTATTGAATAAACTTTTATTTTCTGACTCAAACTAACTTAACATATTAAATTTAATAGCAAGAGAAGTCCACTATGCAAATTTTTAAGTACCACCGTATTTATCTGTACGTGTAAATTACTTTTTATGATTTTTCCAGACAGATCATATCTTTAAATAGTTTTTCAGAAAATGATTGCTTCAGTATCTTAAAGTCCCAGTGAGCTGCCAGAGACAAAATAAACTTCAGATGTTAAAGAGGAAAAACTTTGGGATGTGATGGACACACTGAAGTAACAGTGCTTACCATACAAGTATCATCTGTTCATTAAATAAATCAAATGTTCAATGTGTTAATAGTCAAATGAAACTGAACTGCTTCATTTCAGAGATTAAAGGATCAAATAGTGAAACTCAGATTTGCATCATCAGGATGAAAGATTCTGTTCCTCTCACAACACAGCAGATGTTCACACACTCTCATGAGTTTCACGTCTCTTTCACACCACCAACATCAAATAAAACACATGTTCCATTATTTATCTGCAGGTGTGTTCATGGTTATTTTGTTTCATTAAATTAAATTAAAATCCTGTAGTGACAACACATTTCTCAAAAATAAACGAGAAAAGGAATCAACACTTTTTTAAATGTCAACTAAAGTTCTAAATAAACAAAAGGAATCAACACTTTTTTTAAATGTAAACTAAATCCCTGTAGTTTGACCCAACACATTTTCAAGTTCTAAATAAACAAAAGGAATCAACAAAATAAATTGTTAGACAAAACCAGCAAAAGAAAATCAGTAGGTCAGTATTATAGTCGTTTTGTAAAGTATTAGAAAAGGGAAATAAAAACAAGCTGTTCAGTGTGTCTAGTTTATCTTCAAAACACATAAAACAAAAACTATGATGATAAATGAAATAACCAAATAATACAATATAAACTAATAATGCTATCATCAGTCATATTAATAACATATTGAAGTGATTGATGATTGAGATGTCATGTGATAGAGGAAGTGATTTTGAATAAAGAGAGGAAATGTTGACAGGTTTGTATTGTTAAAGTGTGGACGGCTCTGTGATGTGAACTTCTGCTCTACACACAAGCAGAAATCAACATGAGCTCATACATGTTCATCTGGACACTGATCATTTTTATTCAAGGTACATCATTTTTATTCTTATCACTAAACTCCATCATATCACTTCATGTGATTATTGTCATTTAGTCAGAAGTTTAATGATGAAGTTGTAACTGTGGTGGATGTTTGTATCAGTTACAGATTGTCAAGCTGAGATCACAGTGATTCAGACTCCATCAGTGAAACCTGTTACAGTAGGAGAGACGGTCACTCTGAACTGTAAAACCAGCATAGATGTGAATTGTTGTTACATCATCAGATCTGCTCTTGTTTGTATCATCAGAAAACCAACACAGGCTCCTTGCAAATACGTACCTCTGCCTACATTTCGATATAACCTGAAATATGTAGCTGCAGGATATATCTGGCCAACACCCCTCAGTTTGAAACTTCATTACAGTTTTTCTCGATTGCCAAGACACATTTCTTGAA
Source organism: Triplophysa dalaica (assembly GCF_015846415.1). NCBI lineage: Eukaryota > Metazoa > Chordata > Actinopteri > Cypriniformes > Nemacheilidae > Triplophysa > Triplophysa dalaica. The sequence goes on along the minus strand of NC_079564.1, from coordinate 18,162,339 downwards.
AGCTGCTAAACTGTGAACACAAAACCCAATTTTCAAGCTACATTCACAAAACCTCAGACTCTTCTTGCAAAACCAAACTTTCACCTCAAAACAGTTCAATCTGTGCTAAAAACACTACGTAGAAAAATAGAAAACACAATGCTCAGGACATGAAGCTGGAGAAATAAATGTTTATTGTTCACAGTAGGCTAAATGCATGTTGCAAAAAAAACAAAAACTGTCCATTTAGCACTTGTACAAAAAGACAAAACAGAAATCTTGTGCATTTACATGTAGCACTTGTAAAAACAAACAGAAATCTTCTGCCTTTGACACTTGTGTACAGTAAGCACATGTAAAAATAAAGTACAAAAAATATACAAATAAGTGCATTACTCAGCCACAGCATCATGTCTCCGTACTGGGTCAAGCAACAGGACTTCATCCAGATCACAGGCCGCATTTTGTCTGGCCAGGCAACAGGGAAAAAACCCGGCATCAGGCTTGGCATGCCTGCAAAACCTGTCACCACAGGCAAGTCCCATGGCTTGCAGGAGATATACCCTGGTGTAAGGTTGGCGTTCATATACCTTCCACCGCCATGAGAAGAAGAATTCCTCACACGTGTTTAGGAAAGGGGAGTACGGTGGAAGGCAAAGATTGATAAAACCTTGGTTCATATTGACCGCTGTCTAACCTAGAGGGCTCTGTGAAAATTCACATTGTCCCAAACAACATAGATGGGATGCTCATCCTTCTGCCCTAACAGAGTATCTCACATGTGATTGAGGAAAATGAGGAGCTGGTGACTGTTGTAGGGCCCCAGATTGGCATGATGAAGGACAACCCCATGATTGCTGATGTGATATTGCCACCACGCTGTCCAGGAACACAAACAATGGCCCGATGTCCAATCACATTACGGCCTCTCCTGCTCCTTTTAGTGAGATTAAACCCAGCTTCATCCATCCATTCATTGGGTCTATCCATTGCATCCAGTTGGAAAACCCTCTGTAGAAATAGATATAGTTTTGTAAATGATATGGAAAAAGTGATTTAGGCCACCACAGTAAATCACTACTTGGAGTAATCAACATTGAATGTGTCTGGATATATGCCTACCTGCACATACTGGAATCTTTGCTCTTTGACTCTGTCTGAGTTGTGATCAAAGATCACTCTGTATAGCCGTTTCATGCACAGTCTGTTGCGCTTGAGGACACGAACAACAGTAGAGAGGCTGACACTGTTGATACCCTCAAAATTTACATGGTCCTCAATGATCTTCTGCTGAATTTCATTCAGTTTATTGGCATTGTTCTCACGGACCATAGCAACAATTAGGGTCTCTTGGTGTAGGAGAACATAGGTGCCCCAGGTGGCAGTCTTTCAATTCTACAAAAAGAGAACATGGAGTTACAAAAAATATACATGGAATACTAGGCCTACAAACAATTAGATCAACCCTCCATTACAATACTACAGTACATTGGTACAGTGATGTACATTTACATACTGTACTATAATGTCAAAAAAGGTAATTACCTGTTCTCTTCTCTAAATCTTCGGATTATGGTGGACACAGTGAATCTACTGATGTTTGGTTGTACCCTTTGTCCAGCCTCCCTCATGCTCATACCATGGACAAGAACATGTTCAATCACAGTAGCTCTGATTTCATCAGATATTACTGTTCTTTGTCTTCGCTGACCACCTCGACCACCTCGACTACCTCGACCACCTCGTCCACCTCGACCACCTCGACCACCTCGACCACCTCGACTACCTCGACCACCTCGACTACCTCGACCACCTCGTCCACCTCGACCACCTCGACCACCTCGACTACCTCGACCACCTCGACCACCTCAACTACCTCGACCACCTCGACCACCTCGACTACCTCGACCACCTCGTCCACCTCGACCACCTCGACTAGCTCGCCCACCTCGACCACCTCGACTACCTGATTCAATCAATGGGTTCAGGCAACTGATCATTTGGTTCAGACAATAGGCTTTAGTGTTTTAGCAATTGAGAAAAACTGTAAACTATTAAACCACCTCATTATCATGTTATTATTATGTTTTCGATTAATAACTCTGATAAATGAAGCAATTGAGCACATGTAACATGTTCAAAATCAGTATTGAATCTTACAGCAACCACTGAGCTGATGTGTAGCTGTAGACTGATGAGAGGTGAAGATCACAGAAGCATCTTTAGACTTCAGACAGGAGATGTTTTTCATTCAGTCTGTGATGCTCTTGTCACAGAATTACAAACATATTCACCTGTAGAGTGTCAGTCACACCTGATAATCGTAATATCTGACCCGAGACCTGTGACCTGATGCTTCTCATCCCAAACTCATGTCACATGTGACTCTACAGGTGACACACTGATGACACACTTCAGATTCAAATCTAAAGAGAGAGAGACAGAGAGAGAGACAGAGACAAAGAGAGAGAGAGAGAGACAGAGAGAGAGAGAGAGAGAGAGAGAGAGAGAGAGAGAGAGAGAGAGAGAGAGAGAGAGACAAAAACAGAGAGAGAGAATACAGACTCTTTGAAAACCCAGTGTTTGAGTTCATCTCATGAATCTCATCATTACTGTAAGCCTTCATGATCTCAGTCTCTCATCTGTGCTGTTTTATTGATGAGTTTATTTGATGAAAATGTATTAAAATTAAAATTATTATAATTTCTCAGTGTTGAATTTCAGTTTATTCAGTAAGTGTAAAATAATCAATAGGATGTTTATATTTGTAATGATCATTTTCTTTACACTCCAAAGGAAATGGATGAAAATCCATTTTTCATCCATTGATGAAATGAGTGTTGAAAATAAATGTTTGTTTGTTTATGTTTGTATTGAAAAGACTCTTCATCACAGTTTGGACTTTATAAGTTCAGTAGGAGTGTTTTGTAAATGACGTGGAGTGTTTTGCATGATCAGCTCATGCTTCAGCGCATCAGTGTGTTTAACTGTCTCTGAGTTTCTCACTTTACAACACAAAACACACAACAAACACACAAAATGAATCTCTTCATCATCACCTTCATGTGGATTCTTGCTGTTTTTATTCAAGGTAACAGAATTTTTTCTTTAATGTTTATATGTTGAGTCATTATTTATTACTTTTAATGTTATTTTTAAGTCAATCTGTTTTCTTCTCAACAGAATCCAGAGGAGTTACTGTAACTCAGAGTAAAGTTGAACCTGTTTCTGAGGGTCAAAATGTGAATATAAAGTGTACAACTAATCCTGCAATAGATGGCTGGGGTTTATCTTGGTATCAGCAGAAACCTGGAGAAGCTCCTAAACTCCTCATTACTGGAGTAGATAGTCGTTATGAAAACACTCCAGATAGATTCAGTGGAGATGGAGAACAAGATGGTACAGATTTCACTCTGAGCATCAGTGGAGTTCAGACTGAAGATGCAGGAGATTATTACTGTATGAGTGTTCACAGCATCAGTGGTAGCTATGTGTTCACACAGTGATAAAGAGTCGTACAAAAACCTCCATCAGTCAGACACCTGACACACACACACACACACACACACAGACACACATACACATCAGTCTCTTATTAAAAAACTATGTTTTTCCAAATTTAGATGATAGATTATTAGATTTAGACATTTTTATGATAAAAAATTACTTAACTGATCTTAATGTCGGGCAGTACACAGAATTTTGGAGATTTCTTGCTTTTCATTTTAAAGCATTCATTCACTTAAAAATATTAATTCTGTCATTTCTTCACTCATTCTAAACTTGATGATAAATGTGTTTGAGAAACAAATAGATAGAATCACACACAGCTGCTGTGTCATGACTTCAGAAGATTTTAAACAACATCCAACAACATTTTAAACAACATTTTTTGTTGGATATGTAATATTTAATAAATGACAATATGTGCATTTTTAGGCATCTTTCTCAGCTCTAAATAAGCTTTAGCTGATATGATAAGAGGAGAATGAGAAACGTTTATTATTTTGATCTTTCATAAACATTCAATAAATGAATGTGAGTGATGAGATGAGATGAGATGAGATGAGATGAGATGAGATGAGATGAGATTAGAGTGATTGTGAAGTGATGAATATGAAGAAAGCTCACGTCTCATCCGTCAGTCAAACTGAAGCGTCTCAGATGAGAGAATAAAGTGAGAAACAGTGAAACTGAATCTCAGATTTGCATCATCAGGATGAGAGATTCTGTTCCTCTCACACCAGAGCAGATGTTTGATGTTCCTCTAACACTCCTCCAACTAAATAACACACAACAACTGTACAATATTCTCTACACATTTTATTTAGTTATCTTTCATTGTTCATCTGTCCTTATTTCTTTTTTTTAAATGATTATAATTCATTACAGACTATCATACTGTATGTAGCAGGTTTCTGCTGGTTTGGTCTGGTGTCAGTTTATCTGCAGGTGTGTTCATGCTTCATTGACTGACGTTTATTTTTATAGGCCCTAAATGTGAATTGAAACCATTGAAGTAACAAATGACACAACACATTTTCAAAATTAAACGAGGTTGAAGAAACAAACAAAATAAAGTTTTATTTCTCTTTTATTGAAGTTTAGAAAAAGAAACTCATCAGTGAATGAATGAAGCACATCTGAATAGAAAGCCACTTTTGTGAGACATGAATGATAAGAAGAGAGCAGAAGACAGAGGATCTATTGAGAACACTGATCTCTCTTCACTTGTCCAGTGACTGTCTGGTCTCCTCGTGTGGCCTCACAGCTCACTGAGACGCTCTTGATCCAGTCGTGTTCAGAGAGAGTCAGACTGCTGCTCCAGCTGTACAGACCGTCCTTCTGCAGGAGTCCAGCGCTGTTCTCCTGAGACCTGATGTTCCCATCCACCTTCCAGCTCAAGCTCCAGTCTGAAGGGAAGCCCTTGCTGACCACACACATCAGTGTTGCTGTCTGCTTACTGGAAATCTCTTCACTGGACGCCGGCAGAACCGTAACTGTAGGACGAGTTACACCTGAGAGAACCAATGAGAAAACTAGTTTTATTGCCAAATTTAATATAAACAACCATGTTAAATAAATATTGTTTTGACTGTTTAATCTGTTTCTTTTTAAATCAGTCAATTACAAGGAAATAACTGAATAGATGCAAAAATTAACTGAGGATCAAAACTGTGTTGGTGTAGACACGAAGGCTTTTAATTTTACTTTACACCTTCTATATAATGTTTTCATTCCCCATAGTTTCTACATATTATTTTTAGTTTAACCGTGGCATGTCTGATAAAACAATTGAACCACTGCCGAAAACATGCTTGAGTCTTCATAATCATTACAAATCGCTAATTGTTTTTTTTGTAATTGGTATACAAACATACTCAAAACATATTATAAACAAAAAATAAAACACAAAAATATATGTTGTGAAAATATGTGTTTTTTATGAACACAAAAATAAAGATTTAGAAACTACCAAAGTTAAAAGGATCAGCATTCAATATAATCCAGACCTATTAGTTATAAAACACTTTTGACATGAGTATGTGAGTATCCTGTAGTTCAAACTTTTTTCTTAAACTCTGCATGATAATTTTTTAAATATCGAGACGTGAAGGTTCTACAACATCACACATTTAAACACAACAGACATTCATGCATAGGCCTAATCAGCTTTGTTTTATTAACACTAAAGTACATTTTTGAAAAAATAACACCATTCTTATTTTTTAATCCAGTTTATGTTTGTCTTGTAATCATGAAGTAAAGACTGAGAGAGTAGAGCAGCAAACAAACATAAATAAACTAGTATTGAAATTCACAAAAAGTTCAAAATCAGCATTTAGCAGGAAACGCAACATTAAATCACAAGTGAATGCACAACAATTCTCAATTATTCAAGAAACATGTACGTAGTTCATTCTGGTCAGAGACCGTGTATCGCATTGAGATGTTTCTGTTGAATGATTTCATACAAACTTCAGATTTTAAAGTGAAAAGATTATTGATGGGAACCATACAAAGGGCATCTTTCACCAAAGATGTGTTGAATCTTTCATAATGGATGTGTTGAAAGTGGGACACACAACAAAGATGCCTCTCTGATAATGTCAAGGAATGGTTAGTATGCAATGTATTGATTTCTAATAATTTATCCTCCAAAGACGGAGGATGACCACACCACAAACTTAGTTTCAGTGCTGTGATGCGGTTTTTCGTTCATGTCATTATTTTGTAGGAAAGAGCACAACTGAGAGGACACTACTTTTTCTTGTATTTTAGACAAGTACGGGAGATTTGAAGTTTCAGTCTATAGTTTTCCAAGTTCATTGGGGTCTAAGTTTGGTTTTTTGATAAGAGGCTTAATAACAGCCATCTTAAAGGGTCCTGGGACATGTCTTGTTTTTTTCAAAGGTGCGACCGCTTCTTATGTATTAGTGAAAATGTTGCCCATGTTGCTGGGCTTCTATAGGCCGTAATGCCTCTTTCAAGTGCCAGTATTCAATAAAGAAAACTATAAAATATCCATAGAGCTCTCTCTTACAAGTTTTGTGAGGTAACTTACAGCTATTTTTAAATATTGGTGATGATGTCCCATGCATAAACGAGTTCTTGTGAGTCGTTTCAATAAACCGGTTGAATTGATTCACAAATTAGCTTTCAGTTTATTTGTTCAGTAAGGAACTCGTTGATCGATTCGTATGTATTTATTTTTTATGTGATCTGGACCAGGCGTGATTGGTGTATTTGGCAACACATAAATAAAAACTTGATTGATCGGTGCAAAAAACCGCGAGAGTCATGCGTGCATGCCTCCCTTCCCCCTTCCAAATCCTGAAGTCAGTGGAGGGTTAAAAAAGATGACACAAAGCTTTTTTGTTCGTATGCTACGAAATCATCAACATAAACACGGAGTGATTAATCTGAATGTATTACGTGGTGTAAACTTAATTATCTTGATTGAAGCCAATATTTTTGTTTCATGTGTATAGCCCCTTGGAATCTGTAATGTGGAAAAAGTTTTTGAATGAATAGAATTTCTGAATGTATGGTTCTGATCCCAGTCATATTTTTGTCTGATTATTCTACTGCCAGAACAAAGTTAAGGAAAGCTGACGTGACTTCAGATCTACAGACGGATCCAGAACTAGAGGGAGCCAAGCGTAAAAGAAAGTAAGACTAATAATGCTATTCTATCATAATCAAAGTGTCCAGTAAAAAGTACTTTTAGAAGTTCTTATTCGGCCGTCGCCGAACGTCCACCTCAGTGATAGAAACTAATGGAGCAGCTGTACAAAAACCTCTGAGCGCTTCACTGTCACTATACAAAAACACACATCACATCACAACAGATATGGACATGACATGATTAACAGACTTCTAAAGATCTGTAAACACGTGTAGCACAACAATAAACGTTAATTTAAAGACACAAAAACGTATTTACTGAATGTTGAGTGTTGAAACACTTCGAACTTCTACATGTTGGTGAAAAACCTCCATCAGTCATTCAGACACCTGACACACACACATCTGTGTTCAACATCTTTGCTGTCACACCAAAACATTGTATCCCCACAAATCTTTAATTTTAAAGAATTGACCACTGTGTTGACAAGCTGCTTTTATTGATTAAACATTTGCAAAACCCACAGACGAACATAAAGGGTGAACAATATTAATGATGAAAAAACACAAGATTTTAGTCAGACAGCGCCAATATTTAACACACAATAATATTCAAATCGAAACTCACAGAAATGTATTTCATTCAAATATTTTATGTTCTCATCCAAATGAAATTAAGATAGAAACATATTTGTGTTTCCACTATCATTTCTCTCCTAACTATCATAACAGGACCAGAAATCTTCAGACAAATCAATCGTTTTCACATAAAAACTTTTCAATCAAGGCTGAAACATTATAGTGAATCATTTGAAGACTACAGACTGCTTAATTTAGCCGAGCAGATCTGATCATTTACATGAAGAAACTTTGCATTAGAAGCACACGCTTCAGTAATCGGGGAGTTTTTATAACTCTTGGGAGATATAACAGTAATGATTAAGAACTTCATTATTCATCTAAACTCAAAGCAAACATGACCTTCATCAGCGTCTTCATCTGGATGTTATCTGTCTTCTGTTTCAGAGGTGAGAACAACTTAACCTAACACTTATTCTGCTTTACTGATCCTCTGTGTTAAATATCAATTACTCTAGAATAAAATGAAATCTTGTCACTAATATTATTATTCTTTATTCAGAATCAAGAGGTCAAGTGACGGTCATTCAGACACCTGCAGTGAAATCTGTTGATCCAGGAGACACAGTTACTATCACCTGTAAAACCAGTCCTGAAGTCTATCAGGGTTTGGGGGGTTCAGCCTCTGTCCTGGTATCAGCAGAAACCTGGAGAAGCTCCTAAACTCCTCATATATCTGACCGACAGCCTTCAGTCTGGAACTCCATCTAGATTCAGTGGCAGTGGATCTAAAACAGATTTCACTCTGAGCATCAGTGGAGTTCAGACTGAAGATGCACGACATTATTACTGTCAGAGTTTTCACAGCTTTGCTAGCAATGTGTTCACACAGTGATAAAGAGTCGTACAAAAACCTCCATCAGTCAGACAATGACAGACACGCATGCACACACACTCACACTCGCACACACACTCACACTCACTAACACACACCCCTTCACACCCACACCAATGATTGTCAGACTAAAACATTGTATTCCCAAAACTGCTACTTTTTCTAAGAATTAAACTCTGTTTGATATCGATTAAACGTTTACAAAACCCACAAACATAAAGGGTGAGCAATATTAATAATGAGAAAGAAGAATCATGAAGAATACAAGATTTAAGTCAGACAGTCACCAACAATATTTAACACACAATAATATTCAAATAGAAAGTCACATAAATATATTTTATTTAAAAAATCTATGTTCTCATCCAAATGAAATAAAGATTTCACATATTTTCTGCCTTTATTTTATGTGTTACAGAAGTATTTACACTATCACGTCTATCATTAAATGACCAGAAAACCTTCAGAGTCAGACAAATCAATCGTTTTCAAAATAAAACCATTCAAACGAGGTTGAAACATAGTGAATCATTTAAAGACTACAGACTGCTTTATTTAGCCGAGAAGTGTCCAGTTCTTCGTACTTCGTTTACTACATCCAAGATCAAATGAAACATCCGAGATGACCTAATCCTGCAAATCAGGATCTGGATACTTGGGTTCTTCGAAGGCACCTGTTGTGTATGATTAGAATATCTGGATTCAATTGTCTGGGATCATTGCAGCATATATCGATAGAAGAACTAGTGATCAGCAACACTGCTATTGGCTGGTTGTTAAAGACGTAGTTACGTCTGTTTATTCCCCGCTGATAATGACAAAAGATAATGACAAATTTAAAACCTTGTGAGGAACACTTCAAACGCTGCACAGACAGATTACTTTCAGAGATATTTATAACATTTTAAATTAGTTGTAAACTGAAGTTGTATATTTAGATAAACAAAATAAAGTGTTTTATACCCATTAGTGTGCCCTGCGATGGGTTGGCACTCCATCCAGGGTGTATCCTGCCTTGATGCCCAATGACTCCTGAGATAGGCGCAGGCTCCCCGTGACCCGAGGTAGTTCGGATAAGCGGTAGAAAATGGATGGATGGATACCCATTAGTGTTCACTACATAGGATACTGAGGTAAGAGACTGTCCATTTCAATAACATTAAACTGGATAAGTAGCAGTTGCAGGAGTCCACATCATCTGGAGGCATTCATCTGCTGAGTAAGCAAGGACATGTGGTACAGAGATGAGGAAAATATGATGTTATTGTGCTATATTATTGCTTTTAATGTATTGTGAATTATTGGTTTCTCTCCACAAAAGACACAAGATGCAGAAACTTTTTAAAGTTCAAAGGATGACTACATGCAAAAAAACTTCAATGCATTGACCTTGACAATATAAAGAACAAACCTAGAGATTTAGTTTTGAAAAGATTGGAGATTTTAAAACTATTTATTGTTTACTGACATAACCTTTCATATTCCTGGTAAAAGAAGACGCTGACGCCTCCCTATTATCCATGGAGATAAAAACTAAAATGCGCGTGGGCATAAGCATGTCTGTGATGTTTTTATTTTAAGAATAATGAAGAAAACAGAAATCCAAAAGATACTAATTATGAAGCTCAGTCTGGTGGTTTAAGTGCAGTGGTTAGGAAATCCTCATCAGGCTGCATCACCATCACAGGTCTCCTCTCTCTACTGATGATGTGTATAGGCCCTGTGAGGTTCACGCCTTAGACTTATATACACTGAAATCCTTCATTCCCATCAGTTGCCCAAAGGTCATTTCACGATTCTGTCTTGACTTGAGCTGCAGTGTAACAGGTTTGGGTCAGGCAATGGTGTCTTCAAACAGTCCCATCATAAACGTGACTGAAGATTGTTGACTCGTGCAGATTCAGGTCATTTTGCCTTAGTGCTGTTGATACTGTTGGATATTACAATAAATATTGTTCTAAAAGCAAAACATCGGGTTAATTACATGTAAACTTCGCAAAGCTCTCTCAATGAATCCTGTACCTAGCGCAACAAGATGCTTTTGTATGAAAGAATTCGACTTTACTGCGTCATGGCTGTGATCTAATCGTGTTTATATGAAGTAAGCCTTCTCCTGAGCAGGTTTAAGCTAACAAACCTGTTTCTAAGACAACAAGTCCAGGGGCCCGTTCTTCGTACGTTGCTTAAAACATCCAAGATCAAATGAGACATCCAAGATGATATAATCGTGCTAATCATGATCTGGCTGATTAGGTTCTTCGAACACACCTGCCGGATATGATTAGTATAGCTGGATTGAGTTATCTGAGATAATTGCGCGTTCATGCGCTTGTTTAAAAGGGGATATGTATCGATAGTAGAAACATTGATCAGCAACGCTGCTATTGGCTGTTCATCATGGCAAAAGAGCGTGCTCAGTTTTTCAACACAGCAGAGCAAGAATTATTACTGGAAGGGTTTGCTGAGTGTGAAAAAATAATTAAAACGCAAGGGAACACTTCAAAGTGTGCAAAAGCCAGGTAAGTGTTCCATGTTATGGTTATATCAGTTATTATTACAGTATATATTCTTATTTTAATAATTTTCTAATTACTTTATGTCAGAGCCAGCTCTGGGAACAAGTAAAAGTGAAGAACAAGAATATTCTTCAAACTGGTAATCCTTTCTACTTCTACTGTTTAGTATCTGTTACCAAAAACATTTTAAATGATGTGTTTGTCTGTTTATAATCAGCAATCAAGAAAAAGGCGGAGCAGAAAAAAACAGGTGGTGGTCCTGCACCCCCACATTATACCCCGACAGAAGAGCTGCCCTTGGGCTAAATGAGAACCACCCATTGTAAAGGGCATCCCTGGGGCAGCTCTTCCTTAGACCTAAAGCCAGAGGCCAGTAACAGCAACACCTTAATTACAGCTAAATGAGTTTTAAATCATCTTGCTACACTGTAAATAATTTGTTGCTGCGTTAAATTATTTCTATAATCCAAATGGCTGGTACATTCATTTCAACAGATAAATATTGAGTCAATTGCTTTGACTTGTGAAGGTGAAAACTGGATAACAAATGTAAAAATATTTTGCAATATGTTATTGATCATATTTGTTCCTAGTGTATTGTAATGCCATTGAGTTCTCCTCTTTTGTGTAGTTTTACATAATACACCAACACTTTTACCTGTTCCCAAGAAAGTGGTGTCTGAAATATGTGCATTAAGTGGACATTTCTAACTTTACATCAAAAGGAAAGAAAGTGCAACACTTTGTAATACCCATTTTTCTTTTGCACAGGACAGTGAAGAAACCCTCTCAGATGACTGTCCTTTGGAGGAAGTACTTGTAAGTGCACAAATAACTTTATTGAATTTATAGGTGTGTACATATTATTTCTGACTGCAATATGAGTTGCAGGAGGAAACGCCTACAGCACAAAGTGATACAGAGGTGGGCAGTCTACTGTTCCTTTTTCTGTTGCATGAGGCTTGTTGAGTATTTTTTTTAATGGCTCAGTGGGGTTATCCGTACCCTATATAAACGGAATGTTCAACAGGTTTACACTACAAATTTAGTATTTTGCTCTTAAAAAACAAAAATTAACGGGAGAAATTGAACTTGACACCTTAAAGAAGAAAAAACTGCCACTAGAGATTGAGTTGCTTCAAAAGGAACTTCAGAGTAAGTGCTAAAACACTATTTTTCACAAAGAGCACTATTGCTGCCCTGAGATAACAATATATCTTATTGCAGGCAAAAGATGACCATCACTGGCTTTTCTTGAGAAACATTAATGGAAATAAAACTCCATGAACTAAGCATGTTGTCTTGTCTTCTATTATTAATTTAATGAAGGTTTGTGTAAAAAAAGAATTATAAAATGGTGTTCCACAATTCTGTCCCGTGCGGCTCTGCCACTAGGTTGGTCCAAGTGCACTGGCTGGAGGTCATCATCAGGCTGCACCTCCATCACAGGGGTCCTCTCTATCTGATGGTTGCAATATTGTGGAGGATGAATCATGCAACAATAATGTCACAGGCCGTGACAGGTGTAACCCTCAGACCCTTAAGACACTGAAATCTTCCCTTTAGTTGGCCAAAGGTCATTTCAATGCGTGCCCTTGTCCTGGCTAGAGCTGCATTGTAACGGGTTTGTGGTCCAGGGTTTGGGTCATGGAATGGTGTCATGAAGTACTGCCTGCAGGCATAGCCCCTGTCACCAAGCAGGATCCCATCGTAAGCACCCGGAATAATGGAGTTTTGTTAGGCTCAGAATAAAATTATGTAATACAGTGAGTTTAAAAAAAAAAATCTTACCACGCTCAAATAATGTGCATAAATGTGACTCTCTGAAATTCCTGGAGTCATGCACAGAACCAGGCCATGTGGCTTCCACATTTGTGAACATGGAGTCACACATCAGTCAACTGCATACTTTTTGATTACATTACTTTTATTTTATTTTTTATTTATTGCTAATCTGGAAAATTAATAATCGTATTAGTAATTTACCTGCACATTTACACTGTGTTATCCCTTTCGGTTCACAAAATCCCCTTCATTGGGGCCAGGTGGGGCCTTGGAGACGTGTGTGCAGTCTTTGGCACCAATAACGTTAGGAAAGCCTGAAGAACAAATACTGTAATTCCTAGGCTACTTTTTGGCATGATCATGATTGTATGATCTTCATTAACAATTATAATGTACCTGCTATGGCAAAAAAAATCTGCTTCACAGACTGTGGTATTAAGTGGCAGGGAAATACCACAAAGCCCCTAAAAACTGTTTGAGTGACAGATAAACTTTGCGAATGGCACGACATGCAGCACTTTTTCCCACTTTTTCTGCATCTCCAATAGTGTAAAGGAAAGTGCCACTCGCAAAGAGTCACAAAGCTATACAAACTGTTTGTGCAGTTGTTAAAGCCCGACTCCGACGAGTCGAACATTTAACATGTGGCTTCAACAAGTTGATAATGAAGATTACACCCACCCGAGAATAACGATATCTCTCAATCAGTAGATTATCGCGCTGCGCTAAAGGATCCTGTCGATCTCGCAAAACGCGATTCATTCGAAAAGCTGGCAAGACAAAACATAATAATATAACAATATAAAAAATAATAAATAATAATAATATAACAATATAAACTTAACATGTGTCCGGGCCCGGTCCTCTTCAACGGTCCGGTCGCTCGTTCTCTTATATGCTCCCAATCTCCTACGTGATTCGAGACCGATGCGCGCACAGCTGGCGCTCATTAACAATTACTCACCGTTCTCGAACCACGGTCTTGCCCCGCCTACTTACTCCACTACAATTCCAAATCGTCAACAATCAAATCCAGCTAATTCAGTAAGATAGGTATGAAGAAGGGGCCCTGTATCTGATCATTTACATGAAGAAACTTTGCATTAGAAGCACACGCTTCAGTAATCGGGGAGTTTTTATAACTCTTGGGAGATATAACAGTAATGATTAAAAACTTCATTATTCATCTAAACTCAAAGCAAACAGTACCTTCATCAGCGTCTTCATCTGGATGTTATCTGTCTTCTGTTTCAGAGGTGAGAACAACTTAACCTTACACTTATTCTGCTTTACTGATCCTCTGTGTTAAATATCAATTACTCTAGAATAAAATGCAACTCATGTTTCTAATATTTATCATCTTCATGTAGAATCAAGAGGTCAAGTCATTGCAGTGAAATCTGCTCAACTAAGAGACACAGTTACTATCACCTGTAAAACCAGTCCTGAAGTCCATCAGGGTTGGGGTTTTCAGCCTCTGTCCTGGTATCAGCAGAAACCTGGAGAAGCTCCTAAACTCCTCATTAAAATGGCAAATGAGTTATACACAAATACACCATCTAGATTCAGTGGCAGTGGATCTAAAACGGATTTCACTCTGAGCATCAGTGGAGTTCAGACTGAAGATGCAGGACATTATTACTGTATGAGTAGACACAGCATCAGTGGTAGCTTTGTGTTCACACCGTGGTAAAGAGTCGCACAAAAACCTCCATCAGTCAGTCAGACACTGACACACTTGACTGATTCTACAGCCATACACAAACCAGTGGAAACACAAACACATCCTTTCAGAAATTTCACAGTTTTTCCCATTTAATCTTGGGTGTGCGTACTGCGAATCACTGAACTTCAGGCAGCAGGCCGTCTGCAGAGATGGACAGTAACTAAATATATTTAAATAATAATAATAATTCTTTACATTTATAATGCGCTTTTCTGGACATTCAAAGTGATTTACATGGAAGGGGAATCTCCTCAACCACCACCAGTGGCATACTTCTCTTTTGAATATTTTTTTCTGTAAACTAGTGACTTCAACTCCACTAAATGCCTAAAAAGTTTATGAATTATATATTCTATTCTCCAGAACTTTATAACATATGGCAGCTCAGAGGATTAAGGTTACAAATATATTGGAGTAAATGAAGAAAGAGGTTTTTTTTGTTTTTACACGTTTAATGTCAAGAATGTCTTCATTTACATTTAGTCATTTAGCAGGTGCTTTTATCCGAAGCGACGTACAGGTGGGGTAAACCATGGAAGCAATTGGGACAGCATAAGGACAACAAAAGGCATAAGTGCAATCAAAAAAAGGGCTGGTCTTATATAGCCTACCACAGTATACAGAGCTAAATTCAATCCATCCATCTTCTTCCGCTTCATCCTGGGTCGGGATGGTAGGGATGCCCAGACTTCCCTCTCCCTAGACACTTCCTCCAGCTCTTCCGGGGGGGCACCGAGGCGTTCCCAGGCCAGCCGGGAGACATAGTCCCTCCAGCGTGTCCTAGGTCTTCCCCGGGGTCTCCTCCCGGTGGGACATGCCCGGAATACCTTCCCTGGAAGGCGTCCAGGGGGCATCCGGAAAAGATGCCCGAGCCACCTCAGCTGGCCCCTCTTGATGTGGTGGAGCAGTGGCTCTACTCTGAGCTCCTCCCTAGTGACTGAGCTTCTCACTCTATCTCTAAGGGATCGCCCAGCCACCCTGCGGAGAAAGCTCATTTCGGCCCCCTGCATCAGTGATCTTGTCATTTCGGTCATGACCCACAGCTCATGACCATAGGTGAGTGTAGGAACGTAGATTGACCCGTAAATCGATACCTACGCCTTGCGGCTCAGCTCCTTCTTCACCACGACAGACCGATACGGCGACCGTATTACTGCAAAAGCTGCACCGATCCGTCTCTCAATCTCCCGTTCCATCCTTCCCTCACTCGTGAACAAGACCCCCAGATACTTGAACTCCTCCACTTGAGGCAGTAACTCTCCACCAACCTGAAGTGGGCAAGCCACCCTTTTCCGACTGAGAACCATGGCCTCGGTTTTGGAGGTGCTGATTCTCATCCCAGCCACTTCACCCTTCGGCTGCAAACCATCCCAGTGCATGCTGAAGGTCCTGCTCTGATGGGGCCAGCACGACAACATCATCCGCAAAGAGCAGAGATGAAATCGTGTGGTCCCTAAACCCGACACCCTCTGGCCCCTGGCTGAGCCTAGAAATTCTGTCCGTAAAAATTATAAACAGAACCGGCGACAAAGAGCAGCCCTGCCGGAGTACAACATGCACCAGGAACAAGTCTGACTAACCACCGGCAATGCGTACCAAGCTCCTTCTCCGGTCATACAGGGACCGGATAGCCCTAAGCATAGGGTCCCAAATCCCATACTCCCAGAACACCCTCCAAAAGATGCCGCGAGGGACACAGTCGAATGCCTTCTCCAAATCTACAAAACACATGTGGTTGTTGGTTGGGCAACTCCAATGAAACCCTCCAGCACCCTGGAGAGGGTATAGAGCTGGTCCAGTTTTCCACGACCGGGACTAAAACCACACTGTTCCTCCTGAATCCGAGGTTCTACCATCGGTCGGATTCTCCTCTCCAGTACCCTGGCATAGACTTTCCTGGGGAGGCTGAGAAGTGTGATCCCCGATAGTTGGAGCACACCTTCCGGTCCCCCTTCTTAAAAAGAGGGACCACCACCCCGGTCTGCCAGTCCAATGGCACTGTCCCGACCGCCACGCGGTGCTGCAGAGGCGTGTCAGCCAAGACAGCCCCACAACATCCAGAGACTTGAGGTACTCAGGGCGGATCTCATCCACCCCCGGTTCCCCTACCACCGAGGAGTTTCTTGACTACCTCTGTGACTTCAGCCCGGGTGATGGACGAGTCCGCCTCCGAGCCCTCAGCATCTGCTTCCTCAATGGAAGACGTGACTGCAGGATTGAGGAGATCCTCAAAGTATTCCTTCCACCGCCCCATGATATCCCTGGTCGAGGTCAACAGCTGCCCCCCTCCACTGTAAACAGCGTTGGTAGGGCACTGCTTCCCCCTCCTGAGGCGCCGGACGGTTTGCAAGAATCTCTTCGAGGCTGACCGATAGTCCTTCTCCATGGCCTCACCGAACTCCTCCCAGGCCTGAGTTTTTGCCTCCTCAACCACCCGGCCTGCAGTCCGCTTGGCCTGTCGATACCAGTCAGCTGCCTTGGGAGTCCCACAAGCCAGCCAGGCCCGATAGGACTCCTTCTTCAGCTTGACGGCATCCCTTACTTCCGGTGTCCACCACCGGGTTCGGGGATTGCCGCCTCCACAGGCACCGGAGACCTTACGGCCACAGCTCCGAGTGGCCGCGTTGACAATTTGAGGCAATTGATGTGCCAATCGAAAAGATGCCCTCTCCAGATCCCACGGGCTGAGAACACATAAACTATCACAGATAGCTCTAACCGGACCTGGGGCTACCGGACATCCGTAATACCCCCTCCGTGGGCAGTTCCGTATGATGTATCCTCATGAGAAGGTTCCCACTCCTGGTAACCCATGACCTCCACCAGGTGGACCTACACCTCGCGATTAACTACTCAGTCCACATGTCCCATGCCATCTCCCCCAATGGCGAGACCATATCTCTATCCACTGTATTCCTTCCCCTGGGTAGGAAGTGGCCTCTGCAGCGCATCCCTAATTAAGGAAGTTGTGCTCACCCAACTGCGTTAAGAGTTTCAAAAAATTGTTAAAAGTATTGGAAAAAAATTATAGCAATTGGAAAAAACTGTAAATGTAGCTTTTGTTAAAGAGTTGTAGCTCTAAGGATGTGTTTATGATAATAGGTTGAAGAGTTTTTGGGGAACTCAAACACCCCCACATCCACTTTTCAAAGCTTAACTCATGAGACTGCAACAGACTGAGACTATAGTAACTGTTTCTTCATCGCCATTATTTCGTGTTGTACATCTGATAGCAAAGAACCCAATGAAGTCGAAACAGTAAGTGTTTCCATTTTACATTATTTTAAGGACATTTATTCGTAAATGTTGGACAAATGGTTAAATGTTTTTTTTTAATTCAAACCATGTATTGAATAAACTTTTATTTTCTGACTCAAACTAACTTAACATATTAAATTTAATAGCAAGAGAAGTCCACTATGCAAATTTTTAAGTACCACCGTATTTATCTGTACGTGTAAATTACTTTTTATGATTTTTCCAGACAGATCATATCTTTAAATAGTTTTTCAGAAAATGATTGCTTCAGTATCTTAAAGTCCCAGTGAGCTGCTAGAGACAAAATAAACTTCAGATGTTAAAGAGGAAAAACTTTGGGATGTGATGGACACACTGAAGAAACAGTGCTTACCATACAAGTATCATCTGTTCATTAAATAAATCAAATGTTCAATGTGTTAATAGTCAAATGAAACTGAACTGCTTCATTTCAGAGATTAAAGGATCAAATAGTGAAACTCAGATTTGCATCATCAGGATGAAAGATTCTGTTCCTCTCACAACACAGCAGATGTTCACACACTCTCATGAGTTTCACGTCTCTTTCACACCACCAACATCAAATAAAACACATGTTCCATTATTTATCTGCAGGTGTGTTCATGGTTATTTTGTTTCATTAAATTAAATTAAAATCCTGTAGTGACAACACATTTCTCAAAAATAAACGAGAAAAGGAATCAACACTTTTTTAAATGTCAACTAAAGTTCTAAATAAACAAAAGGAATCAACACTTTTTTTAAATGTAAACTAAATCCCTGTAGTTTGACCCAACACATTTTCAAGTTCTAAATAAACAAAAGGAATCAACAAAATAAATTGTGAAACAAAACCAGCAAAAGAAAATCAGTAGGTCAGTATTATAGTCGTTTTGTAAAGTATTAGAAAAGGGAAATAAAAACAAGCTGTTCAGTGTGTCTAGTTTATCTTCAAAACACATAAAACAAAAACTATGATGATAAATGAAATAACCAAATAATACAATATAAACTAATAATGCTATCATCAGTCATATTAATAACATATTGAAGTGATTGATGATTGAGATGTCATGTGATAGAGGAAGTGATTTTGAATAAAGAGAGGAAATGTTGATAGGTTTTTGTTGTTAAAGTGTGGACGGCTATTTGATGTGAACTTCTGCTCTACACACAAGCAGAAATCAACATGAGCTCATACATGTTCATCTGGACACTGATCATTTTTATTCAAAGTACATCATTTTTATTCTTATCACTAAACTCCATCATATCACTTCATGTGATTATTGTCATTTAGTCAGAAGTTTAATGAAGAAGTTGTAACTGTGGTGGATGTTTGTATCAGTTACAGATTGTCAAGCTGAGATCACAGTGATTCAGACTCCATCAGTGAAACCTGTTACAGTAGGAGAGACGGTCACTCTGAACTGTAAAACCAGCATAGATGTGAATTGTTGTTACATCATCAGATCTGCTCTTGTTTGTATCATCAGAAAACCAACACAGGCTCCTTGCAAATACGTACCTCTGCCTACATTTCCATATAACCTGAAATATGTAGCTGCAGGATATATCTGGCCAACACCCCTCAGTTTGAAACTTCATTACAGTTTTTCTCGATTGCCAAGACACATTTCTTGAAAGCTGCTAAACTGTG
This sequence comes from Triplophysa dalaica, assembly GCF_015846415.1. NCBI lineage: Eukaryota > Metazoa > Chordata > Actinopteri > Cypriniformes > Nemacheilidae > Triplophysa > Triplophysa dalaica. The sequence continues at coordinate 18,142,813 of NC_079564.1, read as the reverse complement.
AACACAAAACCCAATTTTCAAGCTACATTCACAAAACCTCAGACTCTTCTTGCAAAACCAAACTTTCACCTCAAAACAGTTCAATCTGTGCTAAAAACACTACGTAGAAAAATAGAAAACACAATGCTCAGGACATGAAGCTGGAGAAATAAATGTTTATTGTTCACAGTAGGCTAAATGCATGTTGCAAAAAAAACAAAAACTGTCCATTTAGCACTTGTACAAAAAGACAAAACAGAAATCTTGTGCATTTACATGTAGCACTTGTAAAAACAAACAGAAATCTTCTGCCTTTGACACTTGTGTACAGTAAGCACATGTAAAAATAAAGTACAAAAATATACAAATAAGTGCATTACTCAGCCACAGCATCATGTCTCCGTACTGGGTCAAGCAACAGGACTTCATCCAGATCACAGGCCGCATTTTGTCTGGCCAGGCAACAGGGAAAAAACCCGGCATCAGGCTTGGCATGCCTCCAAAACCTATGTCATCACAGGCAAGTCCCATGGCTTGCAGGAGATATACCCTGGTGTAAGGTTGGCGTTCATATACCTTCCACCGCCATAAGAAGAATTCCTTACACGTGTTTAGGAAAGGGGAGTACGGTGGAAGGCAAAGATTGATAAAACCTTGGTTCATATTGACCGCTGTCTAACCTAGAGGGCTCTGTGAAAACTCACATTGTCCCAAACAACATAGATGGGATGCTCATCCTTCTGCCCTAACAGAGCATCTCACATGTGATTGAGGAAAATGAGGAGCTGGTGACTGTTGTAGGGCCCCAGATTGGCATGATGAAGGACAACCCCATGATTGCTGATGTGATATTGCCACCACGCTGTCCAGGAACACAAACAATGGCCCGATGTCCAATCACATTACGGCCTCTCCTGCTCCTTTTAGTGAGATTAAACCCAGCTTCATCCATCCATTCATTGGGTCTATCCATTGCATCCAGTTGGAAAACCCTCTGTAGAAATAGATATAGTTTTGTAAATGATATGGAAAAAGTGATTTAGGCCACCACAGTAAATCACTACTTGGAGTAATCAACATTGAATGTGTCTGGATATATGCCTACCTGCACATACTTGAATCTTTGCTCTTTGACTCTGTCTGAGTTGTGATCAAAGATCACTCTGTATAGCCGTTTCATGCACAGTCTGTTGCGCTTGAGGACACGAACAACAGTAGAGAGGCTGACACTGTTGATACCCTCAAAATTTACATGGTCCTCAATGATCTTCTGCTGAATTTCACTCAGTTTATTGGCATTGTTCTCACGGACCATAGCAACAATTAGGGTCTCTTGGTGTGGGGAGAACATACCTGTCCTCCTACCCCCAGGTGGCAGTCTTTCAATTCTACAAAAAGAGAACATGGAGTTACAAAAAATATACATGGAATACTAGGCCTACAAACAATTAGATCAACCCTCCATTACAATACTACAGTACATTGGTACAGTGATGTACATTTACATACTGTACTATAATGTCAAAAAAGGTAATTACCTGTTCTCTTCTCTAAATCTTCGGATTATGGTGGACACAGTGAATCTACTGATGTTTGGTTGTACCCTTTGTCCAGCCTCCCTCATGCTCATACCATGGACAAGAACATGTTCAATCACAGTAGCTCTGATTTCATCAGATATTACTGTTCTTTGTCTTCGCTGACCACCTCGACCACCTCGACTACCTCGACCACCTCGTCCACCTCGACCACCTCGACCACCTCGACTACCTCGACCACCTCGACCACCTCGACTACCTCGACCACCTCGTCCACCTCGACCACCTCGACTAGCTCGCCCACCTCGACCACCTCGACTACCTGATTCAATCAATGGGTTCAGGCAACTGAGCATTTGGTTCAGACAATAGGCTTTAGTGTTTTAGCAATTGAGAAAAACTGTAAACTATTAAACCACCTCATTATCATGTTATTGTTTAAACTTTATCAAAGAGTTTTCGATTAATAACTCTGAAAAATGAAGCAATTGAGCACATGTAACATGTTCAAAATCAGTATTGAATCTTACAGCAACCACTGAGCTGATGTGTAGCTGTAGACTGATGAGAGGTGAAGATCACAGAAGCATCTTTAGACTTCAGACAGGAGATGTTTTTCATTCAGTTTGTGATGCTCTTGTCACAGAATTACAAACATATTCACCTGAGTGTCAGTCACACCTGATAATCGTAATATCTGACCCGAGACCTGTGACCTGATCTTTCTCATCACAAACTCATGTCACATGTGACTCTACAGGTGACACACTGATGACACACTTCAGATTCAAATCTAAAGAGAGAGAGACAGAGAGAGAGAGAGAGAGACAGAGACAAAGAGAGAGAGAGAGACAGAGAGAGAGAGAGAGAGAGAGAGAGAGAGAGAGAGACAAAAACAGAGAGAGAGAATACAGACTCTTTGAAAACCCAGTGTTTGAGTTCATCTCATGAATCTCATCATTACTGTAAGCCTTCATGATCTCAGTCTCTCATCTGTGCTGTATTATTGATGAGTTTATTTGATGAAAATGTATTAAAATTAAAATTATTATAATTTCTCAGTGTTGAATTTCAGTTTATTCAGTAAGTGTAAAATAATCAATAGGATGTTTATATTTGTAATGATCATTTTCTTTACACTCCAAAGGAAATGGATGAAAATCCATTTTTCATCCATTGATGAAATGAGTGTTGAAAATAAATGTTTTTTTGTTTATGTTTGTATTGAAAAAACTCTTCATCACAGTTTGGACTTTATAAGTTTAGTAGGTGTGTTTTGTAAATGACGTGGAGTGTTTTGCATGATCAGCTCATGCTTCAGCGCATCAGTGTGTTTAACTGTCTCTGAGTTTCTCACTTTACAACACAAAACACACAACAAACACACAAAATGAATCTCTTCATCATCACCTTCATGTGGATTCTTGCTGTTTTTATTCAAGGTAACAGAATATTATCTTTAATGTTTATTTGTTGAGTCATTATTTATTACTTTTAATGTTATTTTTAAGTCAATCTGTTTTCTTCTCAACAGAATCCAGAGGAGTTACTGTAACTCAGAGTAAAGTTGAACCTGTTTCTGAGGGTCAAAATGTGAATATAAAGTGTACAACTAATCCTGCAATAGATGGCTGGGGTTTATCTTGGTATCAGCAGAAACCTGGAGAAGCTCCTAAACTCCTCATTTATCAGGTGAATGATCGTTATGAAAACACTCCAGATAGATTCAGTGGAGATGGAGCATCTGGTGGTACAGATTTCACTCTGAGCATCAGTGGAGTTCAGACTGAAGATGCAGGAGATTATTACTGTATGAGTAGACACAGCATCAGTGGTAGCTATGTGTTCACACAGTGATAAAGAGTCGTACAAAAACCTCCATCAGTCAGACACCTGACACACACACACACACACACACACACACACAGACACACATACACATCAGTCTCTTATTAAAAAACTATGTTTTTCCAAATTTAGATGATAGATTATTAGATTTAGACATTTTTATGATAAAAAATTACTTAACTGATCTTAATGTCGGGCAGTACACAGAATTTTGGAGATTTCTTGCTTTTCATTTTAAATCATTCATTCACTTAAAAATATTAATTCTGTCATTTCTTCACTCATTCTAAACTTGATGATAAATGTGTTTGAGAAACAACTAGACAGAATCACACACAGCTGCTGTGTCATGACTTCAGAAGATTTTAAACAACATCCAACAACATTTTAAACAACATTTTTTGTTGGATATGTAATATTTAATAAATGACAATATGTGCATTTTTAGGCATCTTTCTCAGCTCTAAATAAGCTTTAGCTGATATGATAAGAGGAGAATGAGAAACGTTTATTATTTTGATCTTTCATAAACATTCAATAAATGAATGTGAGTGATGAGATGAGAGTGATTGTGAAGTGATGAATATGAAGAAAGCTCACGTCTCATCCGTCAGTCAAACTGAAGCGTCTCAGATGAGAGAATAAAGTGAGAAACAGTGAAACTGAAACTCAGATTTGCATCATCAGGATGAGAGATTCTGTTCCTCTCACACCAGAGCAGATGTTTGATGTTCCTCTAACACTCCTCCAACTAAATAACACACAACAACTGTACAATATTCTCTACACATTTTATTTAGTTATCTTTCATTGTTCATCTGTCCTTATTTCTTTTTTTTAAATGACTATAATTCATTACAGACTATCATACTGTATGTAGCAGGTTTCTGCTGGTTTGGTCTGGTGTCAGTTTATCTGCAGGTGTGTTCATGCTTCATTGACTGACGTTTATTTTTATAGGCCCTAAATGTGAATTGAAACCATTGAAGTAACAAATGACACAACACATTTTCAAAATTAAACGAGGTTGAAGAAACAAACAAAATAAAGTTTTATTTCTCTTTTATTGAAGTTTAGAAAAAGAAACTCATCAGTGAATGAATGAAGCACATCTGAAAAGAAAGCCACTGTTGTGAGACATGAATGAGAAGAAGAGAGCAGAAGACAGAGGATCTATTGAGAACACTGATCTCTCTTCACTTGTCCAGTGACTGTCTGGTCTCCTCGTGTGGCCTCACAGCTCACTGAGACGCTCTTGATCCAGTCGTGTTCAGAGAGAGTCAGACTGCTGCTCCAGCTGTACAGACCGTCCTTCTGCAGGAGTCCAGCGCTGTTCTCCTGAGACCTGATGTTCCCATCCACCTTCCAGCTCAAGCTCCAGTCTGAAGGGAAGCCCTTGCTGACCACACACATCAGTGTTGCTGTCTGCTTACTGGAAATCTCTTCACTGGACGCCGGCAGAACCGTAACTGTAGGACGAGTTACACCTGAGAGAACACAGGAGAAAACTAGTTTTATTGCCAAATTTAATATAAACAACCATGTTAAATAAATATTGTTTTGACTGTTTAATCTGTTTCTTTTTAAATCAGTCAATTACAAGGAAATAACTGAATAGATGCAAAAATTAACTGAGGATCAAAACTGTGTTGGTGTAGACACGAAGGCTTTTAATTTTACTTTACACCTTCTATATAATGTTTTCATTCCCCATAGTTTCTACATATTATTTTTAGTTTAACCGTGGCATGTCTGATAAAACAATTGAACCACTGCCGAAAACATGCTTGAGTCTTCATAATCATTACAAATCGCTAATTGTTTTTTTTTGTAATTGTTATTCAAACATACTCAAAACATATTATAAACAAAAAATAAAACACAAAAATATGTGTTGTGAAAATATGTGTTTTTATGAAAACAAAAATAAAGATTTAGAAACTACCAAAGTTAAAAGGATCAGCATTCAATAAAATCCAAACCTATTAGTTATAAAACACTTTTGACATGAGTATGTGAGTATCCTGTAGTTCAAACTTTTTTCTTAAACTCTGCATGATAATTTTTTAAATATCGAGACGTGAAGGTTTAAGACTTTACATTATATTAAAACGTGTGCCCAATATATCTTGACATTCTTGAGCATTTCAAATGTCGCATTTAGAGCCCAACAGCAAGCAGTTAACAAAATAATATCTACTTTCAAATATTCAATGCGCAACAACTGCAAAAAAATTCAATTTAATGAATGTGTATGAAAAAGTAACAGCAAGAACATTTTGATATAATTTTGTACTTACTGCCAACTTCCAGTCTGGTGCCGCTGCCGAACGTGTACCACAGTGATAGAAACTAATAGAGCAGCTGTACAAAAACCTCTGAGCGCTTCACTAACTGTCTCTCTACAACATCACACATTTATACACAACAGACATTCATGCATAGGCCTAATCAGCTTTGTTTTATTAACACTAAAGTACATTTTTGAAAAAATAACACCATTCTTATTTTTTAATCCAGTTTATTTTGGCTTGTAATCATGAAATAAAGACTGAGAGAGTAGAGCAGCAAACAAACATAAATAAACTAGTATTGAAATTCACAAAAAGTTCAAAATCAGCATTTAGCAGGAAACATAACATTAAATCACAAATGAATGCACAACAATTCTCAATTATTCAAGAAACATGTACGTAGTTCATTCTGGTCAGAGACCGTGTATCGCATTGAGATGTTTCTGTTGAATGATTTCATACAAACTTCAGATTTTAAAGTGAAAAAATTAATGATGGGAACCATACAAAGGGCATCTTTCACCAAAGATGTGTTGAATCTTTCATAATGGATGTGTTGAAAGTGGGACACACAACAAAGATGCCTCTCTGATAATGTCAAGGAATGGTTAGTATGCAATGTATTGATTTCTAATCATTTATCCTCCAAAGACGGAGGATGACCACACCACAAACTCAGTTTCAGTGCTGTGATGCGGTTTTTCGTTCATGTCATTATTTTGTAGGAAAGAGCACAACTGAGAGGACACTACTTTTTCTTGTATTTTAGACAAGTACGGGAGATTTGAAGTTTCAGTCTATAGTTTTCCAAGTTCATTGGGGTCTAAGTTTGGTTTTTTGATAAGAGGCTTAATAACAGCCATCTTAAAGGGTCCTGGGACATGTCTTGTTTTTTTCAAAGGTGCGACCGCTTCTTATGTATTAGTGAAAATGTTGCCCATGTTGCTGGGCTTCTATAGGCCGTAATGCCTCTTTCAAGTGCCAGTATTCAATAAAGAAAACTATAAAATATCCATAGAGCTCTCTCTTACAAGTTTTGTGAGGTAACTTACAGCTATTTTTAAATATTGGTGATGACGTCCCATGCATAAACGAGTTCTTGTGAGTCGTTTCAATAAACCGGTTGAATTGATTCACAAATTAGCTTTCAGTTTATTTGTTCAGTAAGGAACTCGTTGATCGATTCGTATGTATTTATTTTTTATGTGATCTGGACCAGGCGTGATTGGTGTATTTGGCAACACATAAATAAAAACTTGATTGATCGGTGCAAAAAACCGCGAGAGTCATGCGTGCATGCCTCCCTTCCCCCTTCCAAATCCTGAAGTCAGTGGAGGGTTAAAAAAGATGACACAAAGCTTTTTTGTTCGTATGCTACGAAATCATCAACATAAACACGGAGTGATTAATCTGAATGTATTACGTGGTGTAAACTTAATTATCTTGATTGAAGCCAATATTTTTGTTTCATGTGTATAGCCCCTTGGAATCTGTAATGTGGAAAAAGTTTTTGAATGAATAGAATTTCTGAATGTATGGTTCTGATCCCAGTCATATTTTTGTCTGATTATTCTACTGCCAGAACAAAGTTAAGGAAAGCTGACGTAACTACAGATCTACAGATGGATCCAGAACTAGAGGGAGCCAAGCGTAAAAGAAAGTAAGACTAATAATGCTATTCTATCATAATCAAAGTGTCCAGTAAAAAGTACTTTTAGAAGTTCTTATTCGGCCGTCGCCGAACGTCCACCTCAGTGATAGAAACTAATGGAGCAGCTGTACAAAAACCTCTGAGCGCTTCACTGTCACTATACAAAAACACACATCACATCACAACAGATATGGACATGACATGATTAACAGACTTGTAAATAACTGTAAACACGTGTAGCACAACAATAAACGTTAATTTAAAGACACAAAAACGTATTTACTGAATGTTGAGTGTTGAAACACTTCGAACTTCTACATGTTGGTGAAAAACCTCCATCAGTCATTCAGACACCTGACACACACACATCTGTGTTCAACATCATCGCTGTCACACCAAAACATTGTATCCCCACAAATCTTTAATTTTAAAGAATTGACCACTGTGTTGACAAGCTGCTTTTATTGATTAAACATTTGCAAAACCCACAGACGAACATAAAGGGTGAACAATATTAATGATGAAAAAAGATTTTAGTCAGACAGCGCCAATATTTAACACACAATAATATTCAAATCGAAACTCACAGAAATGTATTTCATTCAAATATTTTATGTTCTCATCCAAATGAAATTAAGATAGAAACATATTTGTGTTTCCACTATCATTTCTCTCCTAACTATCATTAAATGACCAGAAAACCTTCAGACAAATCAATCGTTTTCACATAAAAACTTTTCAATCAAGGCTGAAACATTATAGTGAATCATTTGAAGACTACAGACTGCTTAATTTAGCCGAGCAGATCTGATCATTTACATGAAGAAACTTTGCATTAGAAGCACACGCTTCAGTAATCGGGGAGTTTTTATAACTCTTGGGAGATATAACAGTAATGATTAAGAACTTCATTATTCATCTAAACTCAAAGCAAACCTTCATCAGCGTCTTCATCTGGATGTTATCTTTCTTCTGTTTCAGAGGTGAGAACAACTTAACCTTACACTTATTCTGCTTTACTGATCCTCTGTGTTAAATATCAATTACTCTAGAATAAAATGAAATCTTGTCACTAATATTATTATTCTTTATTCAGAATCAAGAGGTCAAGTGACGGTCATTCAGACACCTGCAGTGAAATCTGTTGATCCAGGAGACACAGTTACTATCACCTGTAAAACCAGTCCTGAAGTCTATCAGGGTTTGGGGGGTTCAGCCTCTGTCCTGGTATCAGCAGAAACCTGGAGAAGCTCCTAAACTCCTCATATATCTGACCGACAGCCTTCAGTCTGGAACTCCATCTAGATTCAGTGGCAGTGGATCTAAAACAGATTTCACTCTGAGCATCAGTGGAGTTCAGACTGAAGATGCACGACATTATTACTGTCAGAGTTTTCACAGCTTTGCTAGCAATGTGTTCACACAGTGATAAAGAGTCGTACAAAAACCTCCATCAGTCAGACAATGACAGACACGCATGCACACACACTCACACTCGCACACACACTCACACTCACTAACACACACCCCTTCACACCCACACCAATGATTGTCAGACTAAAACATTGTATTCCCAAAACTGCTACTTTTTCTAAGAATTAAACTCTGTTTGATATCGATTAAACGTTTACAAAACCCACAAACATAAAGGGTGAGCAATATTAATAATGAGAAAGAAGAATCATGAAGAATACAAGATTTAAGTCAGACAGTCACCAACAATATTTAACACACAATAATATTCAGATAGAAAATCACAGAAATATATTTTATTTAAAAAATCTATGTTCTCATCCAAATGAAATAAAGATTTCACATATTTTCTGCCTTTATTTTATGTGTTACAGAAGTATTTACACTATCATGTCTATCATTACATGACCAGAAAACCTTCAGAGTCAGACAAATCAATCGTTTTCAAAATAAAACCTTTCAAACGAGGTTGAAACATAGTGAATCATTTAAAGACTACAGACTGCTTTATTTAGCCGAGAAGTGTCCAGTTCTTCGTACATCGTTTACATCCAAGATCAAATGAAACATCCGAGATGACCTAATCCTGCAAATCAGGATCTGGATACTTGGGTTCTTCGAAGGCACCTGTTGTGTATGATTAGAATATCTGGATTCAATTGTCTGGGATCATTGCAGCATATATCGATAGAAGAACTAGTGATCAGCAACACTGCTATTGGCTGGTTGTTAAAGACGTAGTTACGTCTGTTTATTCCCCGCTGATAATGACAAAAGATAATGACAAATTTAAAACCTTGTGAGGAACACTTCAAACGCTGCACAGACAGATTACTTTCAGAGATATTTATAACATTTTAAATTAGTTGTAAACTGAAGTTGTATATTTAGATAAACAAAATAAAGTGTTTTATACCCATTAGTGTGCCCTGCGATGGGTTGGCACTCCATCCAGGGTGTATCCTGCCTTGATGCCCAATGACTCCTGAGATAGGCGCAGGCTCCCCGTGACCCGAGGTAGTTCGGATAAGCGGTAGAAAATGGATGGATGGATACCCATTAGTGTTCACTACATAGGATACTGAGGTAAGAGACTGTCCATTTCAATAACATTCTTAAACAGTATAAGTAGCAGTTGGAGGAGTCCACATCATTTGAAAGGCATTCATCTGCTGAGTAAGAAAGGACATCTGGTACAGAGATGAGGAAAATATGATGTTATTGTGCTATATTATTGCTTTTAATGTATTGTGAATTATTGGTTCCCTTTCTGTCGGTCTCTCGACGTTGTGTCGAGAACGACAGATGGGGGTTCGCCCTTGAGAACCAATCAACTCTGACTACTATAGAAAAGGCCAATGAAATTTGGCGAATGAAATTTGCATGCCGGGCTCCGCCGCCGGATATCCGGTATAAAAGGAAGCCGGCGTGCAGCATTCATTTACCTTTTGTTCTTCAGAGCCTTCGCTCATGACTACGAACTGAACGAATTCAATGAATTCTTCGTCTTCTTCTACTGCCGGATCTACGACGTGTAGCAGCGGATCGTCCCTACCTGCAGCGACCTTCCCCTGGGCGTCTCGGCAGTTCCGAGGTGTGTGAGATTTATCTAAAAGTCCTTTTCAGGACTGACTGAGCATTCTCCAGCGCGGCTGTTCTCTTTGGTGCGGAAAGGAATGGATATGATCGCTGCATTAGGTGTGTGGGCGTCCTGCACACTGAAGCAGGGTTTGTTGACACATCTGCCCGCACTGCGCGTAGATTGTCATTCAGAAGTTGCGGTCACGGGTGGCTGTCTTCCTACGGGAACCAGCCACCATTTCGTCTGCTACCCGGGCTGTGACATCTGTGGCTACGGCCCTGATGACCACCCACATTAGCAGCGTTAGTGATATGGGGAACTCTGCGAACGTAAACCCGCCAGCTAAGTGCTCACGGGCCGATCGCACCCCGATTCGCTTTTCTGAACGTTCCCCAACCGGCGGTGGCATACCGTCCGGATTCTCACGCACACACATCGAGAACGACATGTCCCGCTGTTCTCTTGGGTGCGGTAGGGGACTGACACGATCGCTGCATTAGGTGTGTGGGCGTCCAGCACACTGAAGCAGCGTTCGTTGACACATCTGCACGCACTGCGGGCAGATTGTCATTCAGAAGCTGCGGTCACGGGTGGCTGTCTTTCTACGGGAACCAGCCACCATTTCGTCTGCTACCCGGGCGGTGACATCTGTGGCTACGGCCCCGATGACCACCCACGTTAGCAGCGTTAGTGATATGGGGAACTCTGCGAACGTAAACCCGCCAGCTAAGTGCTCACGGGCCGATCGCACCCCGATTCGCTCTTCTGAACGTTCCCCAAACGGCGGTGGCATACCGTCCGGATTCTCACGCACACACATCGGGAACGATGTGTGACGTAGATGAGATGTCGCTCGCAGCATCGGAGGGAGACTAACATCCGACTCTGACGAATCCGAGCTCCACCCCCAGCGGTCGAGTTAGGAGGAAGCAGAAATGTCATTCATGCTAACCCGGGTTTCCGGAGGTGCATGAGGAGCTGTGTAAAACTTGGAGCGCTCCACTCTCGGACCGCTCCAGTGAAAACCAGCTCCACCTCCCTTACTTCCCTCGATGGTGGGGCAGCCAAGGACTGCGTCTAGATCCCCCGAGTGGAACGTCCGCCCGCGGTGCACCTGTGCCGCGGACGGCTACCACCTGGGGGGAATCGGCCACGCCTACGGTCCAAAGCACGTAAGACTTCGGCATCACTGGTGTCGAGGTTTTGCGATGCCGCGGACCAGGCTGCCTCCTCTCTCTTCGCCATGGCCATCCTGCAGGTCCGCCAGGCCAAGGCGTTGAGAGAGCCCCACGAGGGTAAGGCCGACCTGGGTATAATGCAGGATCTCCGTGCCGCCGCTGACAGCACTCTACGGGCGACTAAGGCGGCGGCACGGGCCCTGGGTCGGACGATGTCCACGGTAGTGGTCCAGGAGAGACACCCCCGGCTATACCTTGTGCAGAAGAGTGATACCAAGGAAGTCCGCTTTCTTGATGCACTCATCTCGCAGGGTGGGTTGTTGGTAAAGACCGTCGAGGACTGCGCTCAGCAGTTTTTGACGGTGAAGCAGACAGTGGCAATTAACCACATTTTTCTCACCGCGACTCGGCCGCCTGAAGGCCTCCGAGATCCCGCGTGACGTCTGCTTCCCTGCAACCCAGGACCCCTTAGACATCGATTCCGGTTCCTGTGCCCCCATAGGCGGCACCCCGGAAGCAGAGGTCGAGGGGGAAACCTCCACCCCGTCAGCAAACTTCTCACGAGAAGGGACACTGACGGGAAGACTCCAGGAAGAACAACATCGGGCCCGAACCATCACAGCCACGGCTCTGATCGGTCGGTACGAGACGACTCCTGCCTAGTCACCAAAGCCGGGCCCTTTTCAGGGCCTGGCGCCCACTTACTCACAGAGTTTTTCGGTCTCCCCGGGTGTACTTGCAGCCGATCCCACACTCCACTGGACTGTGCTCGGCGAACCGACCTCACGCCCTGGCGAGGCGTGAGGTCGTACACATACGACAGCTGTCACCACTCTCAAACCGACAGTGCGTGCCGTTGTCCTGCCAGGCAGGTAAAAAGGCGGAGCCATCCTTCCCTCCGGGGACCCCCCGCGACAGATGGTTAGCTCCGCCAGCCGACGAACCACCCCCCGTGGAAATGATGAAGCAGACTGCCCCCTTGGTCACCCTGTACAGTCCCTGGGAGCTCAAGAGCTGCCCACACTGTCTCGCTGGCTAATGCGGGTGTTCCGTCTTGGTTACTCAATCCAGTTTCCCAGAGACTTCTGGCAAAACAGGCATCGAGTTCGTCCAAAATCAAGACGTTCAGTGGGTCACAACCTGCACTTCATCATTCCCAAGAAAGACGGCGGGTTGCCATAGGTCTGCGTACCCTGAACAAGCACCTTCACGAGTTGCCGTTCAGATGCTCACGCAGAGGCGCATCCTGACATCTATCAGGTGTCAGGATTGGTTTGTGGCAATCGACCTGAAGGACGCTTACTCCAATGTCTCGATCCCCTCGACACTGCCACGTTCCCATGGTTCGAGTTCGAGGGGTGGGCATATCAGTACAGAGTCCTCCCTTTCGGTCTGTCCCTGAACTTTCTCGACGACTGGCAAACACTCGTGAGATCTGTTGTGTACACAGAGGGACCTGGTGCTCCGGCATCTAGATCGATTGGGGTTTCAGGTCAACCGAGAAAAGAGCAAACTCTCCCCAGTGCAGAGCATCCTCTTTCTCGGTATGGAACCAAACTCTGTCACCATGACGGCACAGCTGTCCGCAGCACGCGCCCAGCCAGTGTTGGGATTGGAGGCTCCTGGGACACATGGCATTCTCCGCGAGGGTAATACCCCTCGGGCTGATGCACATGAGACCGCTTCAACACTGGCCACAGAGTCAAGTTCCGAGGACAGCGTGGAACACCGGCAGCAGGCGCATGGTGATGACGCCCTGCTGCCGACGCACCTTAACCCCTTGGTCTTCCATGACCTTCCTCCGGGCGGTGGTTCCCCTCGTGCAGGTTACGAGGCACGTCGTGGTGACGACGGACGCCTCGCTGCAGGGGTGGGGTGCAGTGTGCAACGGGCACGCAGAAGCGGGGCGCTGGACGGGCCCCCGTCTGCGCTGTGCAATTGCCTAGAGTGGTGTACGCTCACGGTAACTAACACAACTTGCCCGACGCCTCCTCCTGTGGAGTTAGCAGGTGATCCGCTCCCTGCGGGCCACACACATCCCAGGCAAACTGAACCAGACAGCCGACACGCTCTCTCGTCAGTATACGCCTTGCGGAGAGTGGCGACTCCACCCCCGGTCCAGCTCATTTTGGGTGTTGTTCGGACAGGCACAGATAGACCTCTTTGCCTCCCATGACACCACCCATTGTCTGCTTTGGTACTCCCTGACCGAGGCCCCCCTCGGCACGGATGCCCTGGCGCACAGCTGACCACGGGACGGGCGGAAGCACACCTTCCCCCCCCAGGAGCCTCCTTGCACAAACACTGTGCAAGGTCAGGGAAGAGGAGCACCAAGTGTATTGGTTACACCACACTTGTCTAACCGCACTTGGCTTCAGAGTTGATGCTCTGAACAGCGACTCCCCCTGAACCATTCCCCTGAGAGAGGACCTGCTCTCTCAGGGGAAGGACACGTTCTGGCATCCCAGATCAGACCTCTGGAACACCCATGTCTGGTCTCTAGACCCGACGAGAAAATCCTGAGATGGCTACTCCCCCTCTATGGCTGAGACCATCACCCAGGCTAGGGCCCCATCTACTAGGCGGTCACACGCCTCTAGACGGCGCCTCTTCTCGTCCTGGTGTCTCTCTCTCTCAACGAGAAAAGACCCACTGAGGTGCTTGATCAGGATTGTGTTCCCCTTCTCACGAGACTGGAGACTAACATCTCCCCTCCAATCTGAAGTGTATGTAGTCGCTATCGCCACTCATCACGACTCAGTTGATGGAAAGTTTATAGGGCAACTCGACCTGGTCACCAGGTTCCTAACGGGCGCGAGAGGGCGGAATCCGCCTCATCTCCGCTCCATACCCTCTTGAGAGCCCCTTAAGAGGTTCCGATCTTCCTCACCTGAGTAAGACAGCCCTCCTGTTGGTGCTCGCTTCCGTCAAGAGGGTAGGGGACCTCCAAGCATTCTCTGTGTCCCCGGATTGCCTTAAATTCGGCCCTGGTAACTCTCACGTTATCTTGAGACCCAGGCCCGGATACGTGCCCAAAGTTCCCACTTCTCCCTTCGGGGACCAAGTGGTGGACTTGCAGGCGCTCCCCACTGGGGAGGAAGACCCAACCCCATCCGTGTTGTGTCCTGGACCGCAAGCAGAGCTTCAGTAGCTCTGACCAGCTCCTAGTTTGTGTTGGAGGACAGCAGAAGGGGAAGGCTGTCTCCAAACAGAGTCTGGCGCACTAGGTCGTGAATGCCGTTACGACGGCATTTCGATCTCAGAATCTCCCATGCCCATTGGCAGTGAGGGCTCACTCCACCGGAGTTTAGCCACCTCCTGGGCACTGGCAGAAACACCTCTCTAGCAGACATCTGTAGAGCTACGCCCAAACACCTTCGCAAGGGTTAGCAACCTTCGGATAAACCCGGTGTCAGCCCACGTCCTGCGTGGCGACATGTAAGACTGGCATCCGGGGGGGCGTATGCCTGCGAAAGCACCTTCCCACCCTCCAAGAGGTTGGGTCAGTGTGCTATCTACCCTTTTCTTCTTACCCAAACACATGGCTAAGAAAATTGGTACCTCACCAACCTTCCTTCTTACACAGACACTGGTTAAGAACCAGTGGGGTTGGCCTAAGAACTGGTTAAGAACCAGTGGGGTTAAGAATCCTTGGGGTTGGCTGGGCAGAGCAGCCTTCCCCCTTAGGCCGGGAAACCTTATGACCTATCACAGATAGTTCTAACTGGACCTGTGCTATCGGACGCAGTAACACCCCCACCGTGGGCTGTTCCGTCTGTTATACCCTCATGACAATGGTTCCCACACATGGTAACCCATGAGCTTCCCCAGGTGGACCTCCACCTCGCGGTACTATATCATATCTCCACCATATTCCTCCCCACGGGTAGGAGGTGGCCTCTGCAGCGTTTCTCTATTAAGAGTTGCGCTTTTCCCGGTGTAAACCCGAGCCGGACGGCATCTCGCCTGTAGAGAGCTAAGGCCCCGTCCGTGAAAGGTTACCGGTCAGGGCTGTACCCATCTTTCTCCTAGAAAGCTCTGGAACCCCCCGACCACCACACTGGAAGGTTACAAGTTTCACGAAAGCTTCGAGCTGACATGCCCAGGCTTGTTACCGTCACTTCGCTGAGATTGTGACGCGATACAGCGTTTGTGGCGTTTTCCATAGATAACCCCATCTGTCGTTCTCGACACAACGTCGAGAGACCGACAGAAAGGGAACGTCTTGGTTACGTATGTAACCTCAGTTCCCTGATGGAGGGAACGAGACGTTGTGTCCCTTATGCCACAGACACGTATCGTATTCTGCTGCAGTCGTGAGAGGATCTCAGGCTCTTCAGAACAAGAGGTAAATGAATGCTGCACGCCGGCTTCCTTTTATACCGGATATCCGGGGGCGGAGCCCGGCATGCAAATTTCATTCGCCAAATTTCATTGACTTTTCTATAGTAGTCAGAGTTGATTTGTTGTCAAGGGCGAACCCCCATCTGTCGTTCTCGACACAACGTCTCGTTCCCTCCATCAGGGAACTGAGGTTACATACGTAACCAAGACGTTTCTCTCCACAAAAGACACAAGATGCAGAAACTTTTTAAAGTTCAAAGGATGACTACATGCAAAAAAGCCACAACTTCAATGCATTGACCTTGACAATATAAAGAACAAACCTAGAGATGTAGTTTTGAAAAGATTGGAGATTTTAAAACTATTTATTGTTTACTGACATAACCTTTCATATTCCTGGTAAAAGAAGACGCTGACGCCTCCCTATTATCCATGGAGATAAAAACTAAAATGCGCGTGGGCATAAGCATGTCTGTGATGTTTTTATTTTAAGAATAATGAAGAAAATAGAAATCCAAAAGATACTAATTATGAAGCTCAGTCTGGTGGTTTAAGTGCAGTGGTTAGGAAATCCTCATCAGGCTGCATCACCATCACAGGTCTCCTCTCTCTACTGATGATGTGTGCAGGCCCTGTGAGGTTCACGCCTTAGACTTATATACACTGAAATCCTTCATTCCCATCAGTTGCCCAAAGGTCATTTCACGATTCTGTCTTGACTTGAGCTGCAGTGTAACAGGTTTGGGTCAGGCAATGGTGTCTTCAAACAGTCCCATCATAAACGTGACTGAAGATTGTTGACTCGTGCAGATTCAGGTCATTTTGCCTTAGTGCTGTTGATACTGTTGGATATTACAATAAATATTGTTCTAAAAGCAAAACATCGGGTTAATTACATGTAAACTTCGCAAAGCTCTCTCAATGAATCCTGTACCCAGCGCAACAAGATGCTTTTGTATGAAAGAATTCGACTTTACTGCGTCATGGCTGTGATCTAATCGTGTTTATATGAAGTAAGCCTTCTCCTGAGCAGGTTTAAGCTAACAAACCTGTTTCTAAGACAACAAGTCCAGGGGCCCGTTCTTCGTACGTTGCTTAAAACATCCAAGATCAAATGAGACATCCAAGATGATATAATCGTGCTAATCATGATCTGGCTGATTAGGTTCTTCTAACACACCTGCCGGATATGATTAGTATAGCTGGATTGAGTTAGTGAGATAATTGCGCGTTCATGCGCTTGTTTAAAAGGGGATATGTATCGATAGTAGAAACATTGATCAGCAACGCTGCTATTGGCTGTTCATCATGGCAAAAGAGCGTGCTCAGTTTTTCAACACAGCAGAGCAAGAATTATTACTGGAAGGGTTTGCTGAGTGTGAAAAAATAATTAAAACGCCAGGGAACACTTCAAAGTGTGCAAAAGCCAGGTAAGTGTTCCATGTTATGGTTATATCAGTTATTATTACAGTATATATTCTTATTTTAATAATTTTCTAATTACTTTATGTCAGAGCCAGCTCTGGGAACAAGTAAAAGTGAAGAACAAGAATATTCTTCAAACTGGTAATCCTTTCTACTTCTACTGTTTAGTATCTGTTACCAAAAACATTTTAAATGATGTGTTTGTCTGTTTATAATCAGCAATCAAGAAAAAGGCGGAGCAGAAAAAAACAGGTGGTGGTCCTGCACCCCCACATTATACCCCGACAGAAGAGCTGCCCTTGGGCTAAATGAGAACCACCCATTGTAAAGGGCATCCCTGGGGCAGCTCTTCCTTAGACCTAAAGCCAGAGGCCAGTAACAGCAACACCTTAATTACAGCTAAATGAGTTTTAAATCATCTTGCTACACTGTAAATAATTTGTTGCTGCGTTAAATTATTTCTATAATCCAAATGGCTGGTACATTCATTTCAACAGATAAATATTGAGTCAATTGCTTTGACTTGTGAAGGTGAAAACTGGATAACAAATGTAAAAATATTTTGCAATATGTTATTGATCATATTTGTTCCTAGTGTATTGTAATGCCATTGAGTTCTCCTCTTTTGTGTAGTTTTACATAATACACCAACACTTTTACCTGTTCCCAAGAAAGTGGTGTCTGAAATATGTGCATTAAGTGGACATTTCTAACTTTACATCAAAAGGAAAGAAAGTGCAACACTTTGTAATACCCATTTTTCTTTTTCACAGGACAGTGAAGAAACCCTCTCAGATGACTGTCCTTTGGAGGAAGTACTTGTAAGTGCACAAATAACTTTATTGAATTTATAGGTGTGTACATATTATTTCTGACTGCAATATGAGTTGCAGGAGGAAACGCCTACAGCACAAAGTGATACAGAGGTGGGCAGTCTACTGTTCCTTTTTCTGTTGCATGAGGCTTGTTGAGTATTTTTTTTAATGGCTCAGTGGGGTTATGCGTACCCTATATAAACGGAATGTTCAACAGAAAATTTAGTATTTTGCTCTTAAAAAACAAACATTAAAGGGAGAAATTGAACTTGACACCTTAAAGAAGAAAAAACTGCCACTAGAGATTGAGTTGCTTCAAAAGGAACTTCAGAGTAAGTGCTAAAACACTATTTTTCACAAAGAGCACTATTGCTGCCCTAAGATAACAATATATCTTATTGCAGGCAAAAGATGACCATCACTGGCTTTTCTTGAGAAACAATAATGGAAATAAAACTCCATGAACTAAGCATGTTGTCTTGTCTTCTATTATTAATTTAATGAAGGTTTGTGTAAAAAAAGAATTAAAAAATGGTGTTCCACAATTCTGACCCGTGCGGCTCTGCCACTAGGTTGGTCCAAGTGCACTGGCTGGAGGTCATCATCAGGCTGCACCTCCATCACAGGGGTCCTCTCTATCTGACGGTGGCAATATAGTGGAGGATGGCACATGCAACAATAATGTCACAGGCCCTGACAGGTGTAACCCTCAGACCCTTAAGACACTGAAATCTTCCCTTTAGTTGGCCAAAGGTCATTTCAATGCGTGCCCTTGTCCTGGCTAGAGCTGCATTGTAACGGGTTTGTGGTCCAGGGTTTGGGTCATGGAATGGTGTCATGAAGTACTGCCTGCAGGCATAGCCCCTGTCACCAAGCAGGATCCCATCGTAAGCACCCAGAATAATGGAGTTTTGTTAGGCTCAGAATAAAATTATGTAATACAGTGAGTTTAAAAAAAAAAATCTTACCACGCTCAAATAATGTGCATAAATGTGACTCTCTGAAATTCCTGGAGTCATGCACAGAACCAGGCCATGTGGCTTCCACATTTGTGAACATGGAGTCACACATCAGTCAACTGCATACTTTTTGATTACATTACTTTTATTTTATTTTTTATTTATTGCTAATCTGGAAAATTAATAATCGTATTAGTAATTTACCTGCACATTTACACTGTGAAATCCCTTTCGGTTCACAAAATCCCCTTCATTGGGGCCAGGTGGGGCCTTGGAGATGTGTGTGCAGTCTAAGGCACCAATAACGTTAGGAAAGCCTGAAGAACAAATACTGTAATTCCTAGGCTACTTTTTGGCATGATTGCATGATCTTCATTAACAATTATAATGTACCTGCAATGGCAAAAAAAATCTGCTTCACAGACTGTGGTCTTAAGTGGCAGGGAAATACCACAAAGCCCCTAAAAACTGTTTGAGTGACAGATAAACTTTGTGAATGGCACGACATGCAGCACTTTTACCCACGTTTTCTGCATCTCCAATAGTGTAAAGGAAAGTGCCACTCGCAAAGAGTCACAAAGCTATACAAACTGTTTGTGCAGTTGTTAAAGCCCGACTCCGACGAGTCGAACATTTAACGTGTGGCTTCAACAAGTTGATAATGTAGATTACACCCACCCGAGAATAACGATATCTCTCAATCAGTAGATTATCGCGCTGCGCTAAAGGATCCTGTCGCTCTCGCAAAACGCGATTCATTCGAAAAGCTCTTTGAATTATTCTGGCACCTTCATTATTCTTCACCTCCGCTTATAAAGCTGGGATCTGATCCTGTTAACATGAAATAAGGCTGCTCGCGAGCTGGTTTAAGATTGCGCACGTGATGCTATGACAGCAAGTCTAGGATGAGCTTCGAAGAACCAAACAATCCAAGATCATGCCTGTAACAAGATTCGAGATATGGGAGGAAGGAGGCGGGAACCGGCAAACATTTAAACAGACTTTAATTAAATAAAAACAACGTAAATAAACAGCCAACAGCCCCTCACGGACGACTGCCGGCAAGACAAACATAAATATAAACTTAACATGTGTCCGGGCCCGGTCCTCTTCGACGGTCCGGTCGCTCGTTCTCTTATATGCTCCCAATCTCCTACGTGATTCGAGACCGATGCGCGCACAGCTGGCGCTCATTAACAATTACTCACCGGTCTCGAACCACGGTCTTGCCCCGCCTACTTACTCCACTACAATTCCAAATCGTCAACAATCAAATCCAGCTAATTCAGTAAGATAGGTATGAAGAAGGGGCCCTGTATCTGATCATTTACATGAAGAAACTTTGCATTAGAAGCACACGCCTCAGTAATCAGGGAGTTTTTATAACTCGTGGGAGATATAACAGTAGGGTGACCACCCGTCCCGCGTAGCGCGTGCGCGCACAGCGTTTGAAGCCCAATTCATGCGTCCCGCAAATTGAGACCGTGTCACGCATAATCAAATCTTTCTCAAAAAAAAGTTGGTCGCTCTATATCCTCGAGCCAAACGAACATTACTTGACAGTTCAGCACGCTACTGTTGCCACACCCACACCTCAGTTGAACTGCTGACTAGGTTGTTCCGTTGTTGTTGTCATGACAGCGCGCGCACATGCACACACTAAGAAGGAACTTTTAGATGCGCGCTCCAATTTGAAAAATGGAGAAAGAGAGTCTGAGCCAGGGCCGATTCTAGGTTTTCAATATTAGGGGGGCTCAGCCTCCAATGAGGATATATATATATAGAGAGAAAGCCACACTCTAATCACCACATATTGTATACGTTACTAAAATAAATAATTAAGAAAGAATATGTAGAAAAGCATAAATACAAGTTATTGTTATTCAAATGAATATCACATTAATCGGTCAATCTGCAACATTTATATTTCAAAGTGACAACAACAGCCACAAATCCATAAAATAAATGTCACAATCAACTGCTGAATCATTATTTAGTAAGAATAACTTATGGTGCTTTCATTTCGCTTGAGGTAACGTTAACAAATGAATAACGAGAGGTGAACGCACATAAAACTTTTAAACAGTGGATGGGAAAGGGTCTTGTATCGCTTCCACATCATATTAAGATGCATTTATAACAAAGAATGGCAAAAATGCAGATGTCATGTTAATGAACACACCTTGTAAAGTTACTCTGCTAATGACGTTAACTCCAATGTGCTACTGTGTGGACTGAAGAATGCGCTAAATAACGCAGCCTAACGCCGTTTTCATAATAAGAGTTTTAAAGGGGGCTATAAAGCGATCTCGAATTCTTGTACAGATTACATTACACACAATATTTTAGGGGGGCTGAGCTAGAACTTTAGGGGGGCTTTAGCTCCCCTAAAAAGGGCCTAGCAACGCCACTGGTCTGAGCCATTAATTAAAAAGAGAAGGTGTGGGTACAAGAAAGACTGGGAAAATAAAATAGCTAAAGTAAATCGTAAGTGGAAGTCCATTTGTCAATTCATTGAATGTTCAAAATATTGTGAATCTTTATTTAAAAAAATATACATTGGCTGGCCTATTCAAGAGCATACATCAGCAATTACACATGTTTAGGGGAATAGGGCATTATTAATATACCATGTAAGGTGGTATGTGCTAGAAACCACTAGTGAGTCTGTCCGGGGGGTGGGGGCACCGCCGCGCCAGGCAGTGTCCCACATTGTCCCTCAGAAACATACCCCTTGTCCCCCCTTCGGCTTATTAGCAGGTGGTCACCCTATATAACAGTAATGATTAAAAACTTCATTATTCATCTAAACTCAAAGCAAACAGTACCTTCATCAGCGTCTTCATCTGGATGTTATCTTTCTTCTGTTTAAGAGGTGAGAACAAGTTAACCTTACACTTATTCTGCTTTACTGATCCTCTGTGTTAAATATCAATTACTCTAGAATAAAATGCAACTCATGTTACTAATATTTATCATCTTCATGTAGAATCAAGAGGTCAAGTCATTGCAGTGAAATCTGCTCAACTAAGAGACACAGTTACTATCACCTGTAAAACCAGTCCTGAAGTCTATCAGGGTTGGGGTTATCAGCCTCTGTCCTGGTATCAGCAGAAACCTGGAGAAGCTCCTAAACTTCTGATTATAAAAGGAAATGAGTTACACACAAATACTCCATCTAGATTCAGTGGCAGTGGATCTAAAACAGATTTCACTCAGAGCATCAGTGGAGTTCAGACTGAAGATGCAGGACATTATTACTGTTGTGGTTATCATGGTAGCAATGTGTTCACACAGTGATAAAGAGTCGTACAAAAACATCCATCAGTCAGACTGACACACCTGACAAATATAAATATCCATAACTCATATACATAGCAAAATACATAACGATTGTAAACATCTACATTTTTCATGAAATCTGCACATCTGAACACAGTTCATTCTAGCTTTTAGATTTTTTTCCCGGTTTGTCTGAATTATGTAAAAGATGCTGGTTTTTAATTATATGTTCATTGTCAAATCTTTTATTATTGTATTCTATAGTGTGCATCCCATTTAAACACTTCTATTGAAAGATTTCATACACGTGTTAGATGTGTTATCATAGACAAATATTGACAAGTTATCTTTTTGTGTGTTTATTATTCTTTATAAAGAGGACAAAAGCTGCCCTCTTGCCATCGGTTCACAGAAAATTCTCTTTGAAAATCATGTGAAACTTCTTAACGTCTCTATGGAGTAGAAGTGAAACTGTTCCAGTTCACAACATTCAACCAATCAAACATTGAATGTTATAGTGAGGTGTTAAAATCACATTTGCATTGGCAGTGTGAAGTGATGATGATCCTTTCAACATGATGAAAACACAGTTTAATTCAGCAGTGATGAGTTTATCTGCTGTATGCTGCCCTCTAGTGACTCACTGCAAACACTTCAACAACAACTTTTCAATTCACCAGCCCCATCTTGGGAATCTTCTTATCAAATCAGAATTACAAATCATGATCACTTGAATAAAACAAACTGTTTTTTTTTTACAAAAAACAAAACATTTATTTAACATGCATCCAACATGTTATGATTCAGTGATGTTTCACCTGAACCGAATGGATAGTTTGGGATCTGTATTATTCAGCTACTAACAAGGGTCACTGGACCAAAGAAAAAAGAATACTGATACTAAACAAGAAACGTGTTTGTGTGACTGTTAGAACAGATTTCATTTACTCCTCTCTCTAATACACAGACACACGACGAGACGAAACGTTTCGTACATCATAAGAAATGATGATGTAGTCTGAATGCGACAGATTCTCAGTTCATTTTGAATGATTGGCAGTCATACATGAATGTCTAAATACATGTGGATTACACGATGCATACAAAACTCTATAATCCTGCTAGAACCCAAGCGCAAGAGAAGTCTTAGAAACATTCTACATGTTACAACCTTTCACACTCGCTTACATCCCATTCATTCTGCATATAGATCTCTAAAGAACAAAGAAACACACGTCAGCCCGCGTAACGCTAACCATGTACAGTTTCCTCTTCGCTTAATGAATATTAGTGATGTGTCTATGCTTTTTATAGTTCGTGTAAGGAAATTACAGCATCATGGTTTGCACTGAACAGCAGGATTATTCAACTGTTGACTCGTGACTACTTTCGTGACCGCAAACATTTATAAATGTTTGAGGCCCGAAACAGAACCCGCGGGAAGGGCCAGATCGACGGAGTCTGTTAGGGAAAGACGAGAGCGCTTGCGTGTTTTCTTTTTTAGTATGTGTCAGTGTTCGCACCCATCGAGCGGAGGGTTTCAGAGGCTTCCTGAGGGTGCTGCTGACTCCCGTCGGTGAGATATTCCACAGCAAAGCTCCACTGATTAAAGTGCATGAATATACAGGAGATTTCATTCAGGCGTCTGTCCGCTCGTGTGTGTGTGTTTGTGTTTAATAGTCCTCCACCCAACCGTTCTCCTGGATGAAAGCGTCAATCACCTCCTTCATGGCCAGATTGGGAATCAGCTGATCTTGGGTCAGTGAGCTGCGGGTTACCGGGTCGAAATGACCAACACGCTACAGAGAGAGAGAGAGAGAGAGAGAGAGTGCGAGAGAGCGCGCGAGAGAGAGAGAGAGAGAGAGAGAGCATTAATGACCCCATTAATCAATCCAAACCAGCCCATCTTAATATGTTTGGTATGAACACAGAGAATCAATCAAAACAATTCAAAAGAGAATCACATGCTGAATATTTGTCTCCTGTGATGTCATGTTCGGTACATATTTCATGTCATTGGTGTGTTTGTGTACCTGTAGATGTTCCTCGATGTCTTTGCGGTCATAGGTTATACCGCTGGGTGTTATGCAAGGCTCTCTCATGAGCTCAAAACTGATCTTCCCACACAAATAATCTGGAATCTCTCGCTTCTGCACACAGATAAATAACATCATACAACTTTAATAATGCGCCTTAAATAATTGTAAAGCAAACTGATCATGAATCTTCAAGACACAAAACACGTTTATAAGGTCTGAATGTCACTACATAAGATGTATAAAATAGAAATATATCAAATCAAGCTGCATAGTTGAAAATCATTGGGAACCCTGGTTATACGATTCATTCATTCATGTTTAAGTGCAACTATTCAACCACGTATCACATTTTCTTACCTTCCTCTTTTCATCCACTTGAGAGAAGAGCTCTTCCATATCCATCAAATATTTATCCTACACAGAGCACAGGAAATGACATCATTACAGAATTCGCAAAACAATTCAGAGATGCCTGTACAATAAAAGCACACGTCTCACATGTTTGGATTTGATTTTGCTAATTTCACTTCCGTTCGGACTGTCTTCTGTCTGCTTCTCTCTGCAGTTTTCTATCTCTCTGAAAACACACAAAAAAGGATGAATATTAAAACGCAGCTATATTTAAACCATCACCAACCACACAGACAGAAATGACGCGAGCCTCACCTCGCTTTTTCTGCCAGTATGAGTTGAGTGAGATACGCGTGCAGCTCGTTCTCTTGACTGATCCGCTTGTCCTCTATACTGTTCCAGCGTTTCTTCTTAGCAATGCGAAGGGCACTTGGGATATCGTCTCCGAAATTCAATCGCTGTTCCTTTGCCAGGTTATAAGCTGAAAGCAGCAGTTGGAAAGTTAAAAATGTCAAACTCATTTAAACAATTCTGTACTTCTGTGTGTATAGAAATGATTTTTTGAAATCTTGTGTGCACCTCTCTGTAGATTGCCAATGGCCTCTTCATAATTCTCCAGTTCCAGCTGGCACTGGCCCAGAAAAAAGTGCGCCTTCACCGATTGGCTGTCAAGTTCAAGGGCATGTTTACAGTCGGCCAGTGCCTTGTCAGATTGCTGTAGCTTCACATAGCACAGTGCCCGGTTAGTGTAGTACACGGCCACGGAGGGATTGCGATTCTGCACACATCAAACCAGGAACATATCTATTGACTTTTGGCAGATTATCTATCATTATCAGAGGCAGGTCATAATGTAGACTCACAATGGCTTTACTGTAGCAGGTGGCGGCCTCCTGGTATTTTCGGCTGAGGAACAGTCGGTTCCCCTGCTCCTTGAGCTCCTGCGCTGAGGTGCTTTTCTCCGGGCTGCTCGCCATCTTTTCCACTTGCTCCGTGGTGGCAGCTCCCCCCTGCTTACCAATCCTGTTCCCCGTCTCTTCGGTGAGCACCGGCCTCTCCCGGGGATCCAAATACCTGCCTGGAGTGAAATCTCTCACACTGCAGGGAAACACACATATTACACTCTTACCCACCACACCACAAGCAGACACAAATAACACACAACACCAAAGTGTGGGACAACAGTGACCCATTCCAGAAGCATGTATACTTCTGATAAACATACTACACACAGTTTTAAACTACAATAACACAAATGAAAGGCATGTTATAACGTGACACAGATCTGACAGCTGTCAGATGATTAATGACTATAAGCAAGACAGTAAACACACAACTGGTATAATGCAAACACAACCGTATATAAAGTGAAAATAAATCATTAAATGTAAAGTCACGGTGACTAGAAGAGAAACTTCACGGATGTATTTGTGAATCACAGATATGTCGACAGTCACTTTACAACAACTACTAGTTATTTTGACTAGAATAACAGTTCATATAAGACCTTAGGTGTGACATTTCTAGTTAAATTTACACATGAATTCACGCGCACCGGGTCTGATGGCTGGACTGACGCCTGCCGTTAGCAAACCGGTAGCGACAGCAATGCTTTTCAGAGCGGATTTTGAATCCTTTATCCCGATTAAAACGCAGTCAAACTCACAGTCCTGAACAAACATGACCTTAGAATGAATAACGCGCCATGTGTTTATCGGCGATTGTTACAAATCCGACATTTTATTCGCATTTGCGAGACGCTAGCGTCATGTTTCAGTTGTTTTGACTAGGCTGTAAGAGACGTCACCGGAGGTGACGATCAAACCCGCCCCAGTGACGACGCCTCTTTCCGGTGACGTTACGTACATAGTATAAAAATATATTACATACATGAAAACTTCAAAAGCAAATTTCATAATGAAAAAAAAATTAGTTTAGGTAAAGTAACTGACAGCCTTTCAGTTTGTAATGTAAAGGTTGATAACAATTAATAATTAAAAAATATTTTAGTCAAGATCCAAAACATGGCCCTATAGCACAGTGTAATGAATCTCTCACATAGAGAATAACCTTGCAAATAATTACTAAAAAGTAAAGTTTAAACTAACAGGATTGTATCGAGGATGAGGACGATGTCATATTTAGATAAACAAGGTGGAATTTATTTTTTATTCCAGTAACAAACTGTGTTGTCTTCCAGTTATATAATATAATTACACAAAACTAACAGATATGGGGCAGTTTTCCAGAGCTGTCCAAACTGAATACAGCTGGCACTGGCACATCTTAAAATACATCAGTCCCATTGTTTTTTTTATCCAAATTTCCTAATGTGTCTGTAATGCATGTTTGTAAAAACTCAATGTCCTAATCTAACCAACGCCTAGTCCTGGCCAAATCTCTGTCCAGGAAACCGCCCCTAAATGCATGCAGCAAAACTAAAAAAAGCTTTGTGCGCACATATTTTACTTTTTACTATTAAGAGATGTATTTATGCCACAGCCCTTAGTGATGACTAAACAAATACCAATGATATTCATAAAACCATTTAATGCACTTTGATAAGGACAACATGACGCAAAACAGCATTATAAAATATCATATACATTGGAAAATCTGAAACAAAATGCAGTGAAAGATGCCTTTAAATGTATTACATTTCTACTTGTGTGCTACTGAGTGAACAGGCTCAGTTTCTCTCTGTTTGGGGAATATTGCAGCTATATTCAAAGACAAGGGCGTTGAAATCTGTTCTGAGGTCAGTTTGAACGTAAAACAAGCTTCCTGCAAAACATGCCCACATCCACTCAGGACACACAGCCAAACAAATAAAAAACAATCATTAGAGATACATTAAAGGCAGAGAAAAAATGATGATGTGGTCATGTACACGGTTGTAGAAAGATAACAAAAAATCTGGCCTGTAAAGTCATTTAATTTGCTGTACAATGGATAAGACAGACCAAATCTCATTGGACTGACATAGACAAACCTACAATGATTTTAAGGGAGCATAACAGGCAGTTTTCTACAGACAAAGGTCAATGGGATAAATAAAAGTGGGTCTAACGTTGGAGAACGGCATGTATTGTGTTTGTGATAGAATGAGATGAATCAGATTTCTCCAGCCTCTCTATCGTCATGGCGGCGAGAATCTATCCTTCCATTTAGCCCGTCTGATCTCCGCTCAGATGAACTGTGCTTGCTGTCCCTCTCACGATCTCGGTCCCGTGAAGACCTAACACACACACACACACACACACACACACACACACACACACACACACATTAAGGTTGACTTTAAGAAAATGGAGGATAATGTGTCTGAAAACTGATGTCAGATGTAAACTCACTTGTGTGAATCCTCTCGGCTTTGACGTGATCGGGAATTGGAGCGAGATCTGTGTCTACGGCGTCTGTCGCGCTCTCTTGAGCGAGAGCGGGACTTGCGCCGCTCCCGTGATGCGGAGCGGGAACGTCTGCGTCTGCGCTCTCGATCGCGCTCACGAGAACGAGACCTAGAATAGACATCAGAACATTCTTTTCAATAATGTTGAATCCTGTTGGTCTGCATTCTTTCATCTATACCGAGTCTATTCTTGAAACTCAGCAGTGTGGGATATTTCTCTCTTGCATGCAAATGGCGATTTTGGATAAAGCATATGTTAAAGGTCCAGTCAGTGAAATCTCTCCACCCCTCCCTTTCGAAACAATACGACGGCTGACAGAATATGGCATGCAAGTGGACCCGCTGTGCATGTAGATAGAAATAGCTCATTCTAAGGTAATAAAAACATGCTTCACTGTGTAATGAAAATGCATCTCCATAATGCTTGTCAGCAGAAGGAAGCATGAAGTGCTCTAAAATTTCCTGGTAGATGGCTGCGTTGACCGTGGACTTCAGAAAACACAGTGGACCAACACCAGCAGATGACACGGCAGTCCAAATCATCACCGACAGTGGAAACTTCACACTGGACTTCAAGCAACATGGATTCCGTGCCAAACATGCACAAACGCGCGCGTGCCACGCGCAAAAACCAGTGGAGCAGTGACTTCTTTCATCAGGTAAAGCGCATAGATAAAC
Organism: Triplophysa dalaica; assembly: GCF_015846415.1. Taxonomy (NCBI): domain Eukaryota; kingdom Metazoa; phylum Chordata; class Actinopteri; order Cypriniformes; family Nemacheilidae; genus Triplophysa; species Triplophysa dalaica. The sequence goes on along the minus strand of NC_079564.1, from coordinate 18,113,968 downwards.
CACAGCTTTTATGCAGTACAATTTTTTTGCAATTTTCCTGAAATTTCATCCCATCCGTCAGATTATCCTAACAGGCATGTGCATATCAATGTTACGTCATTTTTTAGCGCAATAAAATCATCCTACCTGTTTATTTTATACTGCTACAGGAATATGACTGTCGTTATCTTTGTTAAAAAGTTCTAAATATTATTTAAGTACGATTTGGTGTTTGCGCTGTAAATTAATCCTACATGTTTCTTTTATGCGGGTAGGATAATCTCACAGGGTATTCACGCTGTAAATTTGTTTTAATGTTTATTTTAAGATGGTACAACTATCTGACAGGGTATTGTGTAATCATCCTACCCGTTTATTTTGTCGATGTGGTTTAGAATATATTAAGTTTTGTCCTGCTGTAGGAAAATCTGATAGGATAGGACAATTGGAACACAGGTACAGCCCCGCGACTGTGAGGTTTTGCCGAAGCAGCTCATCTTTCTTTTGGTTGATCTGTGCAGCGACAGGCAGAAATCAGCAGCATATTCAATGGACCGAACAAAACTGCGTTTCCAAAATTCTATCACTGTAACTGACTGCCTGGGCATATGAACATTAACGTTCACTCAAAAGCCTACAACACATGATAATGTTATAAAGCATATTTTCAATTATTATCAATTATCGTTTGGTATCTGTCTGTTGTAATCAGGATATTTGTAAAGTACTCTGAATATACAAATGTTCCAATCATGAGGCCCATTATGCACACCGAACATGGACCAGAGAAGCAAAGGATAGAGTTGTCTGAGGAGCTCAGAAAGAAAATAATACACAAGCATGGGAAAGGCTACAATATCTTCTCAAAGCAGCTTAATGTTGCTGTAACAACAGGTGCAAATATTATTAAGAAGTTTAAGGTCAATGAATTGTAGCCAACCTCCCTGGGCGTGGCTGCAAGATGAAAATCCAGCCCAGATTGAATTTGAAGGATACTGCGAATGGCAGAGAAAGGATCAAGGATAACTGCCAAGGAGATACAAGCTGAACTTCAAGGTGAAGCAACATCAGTTTCTTATCGCACCATCAGTCAGTTTTTGAGCAAATGGAAGAAGAACCAGGAGGACTCCACTTTTGAAAGGAAAACATAAAAAGCCAGACTGGAATTTGCTTATATTCATATTGACAAGCCACAATCCTTCTGGGAGAATGTCCTTCGGACCGACGAGTCAAAACTTGAGCTTTTTGGCAAGTCACATAAGCTCCATGTTCTCAGAGGTAAAGAATAAAGATTTCAAATAAGTGAACACCATACCTAGAGTGAAACATGGAGGATGATGGGTTATGTTTTGGGGCTTCTTTGCTGCATCTGGCACAGGGTGTCTTGAATCTGTGCAGGGCTCAATGAGATTTCAAGACTATCAAGGCATTCTGGAGCCAAACAAACAATGCCCAGTGTCAGAAAGCTCCGTCTCAGTCGCAGGTCATGGGTCCTCCAACAGAATAATGACCCCCAAAACACACAGTTAAAATCACCCAAGAATGGATAAGAACAAAACGTGACTATTCTGAAGCAGCCTTCTATGAGTCCTGGTCTGAATCCTAACGAACACCTATGTTAAGATCTGAAACTTGCAGTCTGGAGAAGGCACCCATCAAGCATGAATTAGCTGGAGCTGTTTGCTCGGGAAAAGTGAGCCAACTACCTGTTAAGAGGTGCAGAAGTCTCATTGATAGCTATAGAAAACGCCATGACATTTTCATTTATTTTATTATTTACAATAGTATGTTGAATAAAGAAAATCAAAAGCAAAGTCTGATTTCTATAAAATGGAATAAACAATGGTGCATGCCAATTACTTTTGTCAGTTTCAAGTTATGTGCATTGTGAATTTTTTGTTGAGGGGTACCAAAAAATTTGAGCACGTCTGTAAATAAAACAAAAACTGACCTCTTACGCTCTCGACTGCGTGACTTGGTCCTAAAGAAATAAAGACAGGCAAGACAAAGTTAGATCGTAGAGTATTTTTCACAAAAATAACCTTGGAAGCATGACAGAAGCCTACATGATTTCATAAAATCTGTATAATTTGTTCACCTCTTTTTCAATTTCTCCTCCTTCTCCCTTTCTTCTCTTCTCCGAAGTCGCTCCTGGTTTCGTTTCTCCTGTTTTTCCTGCACAGTTTTCTGTAGAGAAATTATCAATTACAGTTCTATCGAATTACAGCTTTCATTTGGGAAGGACCGTCCGGTTACCTTTAACTGCTCCAGCTTTTCTCTGATCTGGATGAAGCCCAGGTGCAGTTTGCCACCAAAGTGATCAGCGAGACGCCGGTCGTTGTCATGTAGACCCAGGTAAGCGGAGCACACCTCACACACACGTAACTTCTGCTGCTGAAAACTGGAGGCAGGCATAGAGTTCCTGTACTCCTCCTGCAAAGCAAACACATTCTTCAGTTCTGAGTTTTCTAACTATGAGTTTAATTTAATAGTGGAAAACGGGGCCTGTCCTACGTCAAGTAAACATCCAGAAAATACTGCAATATTAAATCAGAGATACAACATTACACTTCTAACCTCTGCATCTTTCTTTTTAGCTCGGACTTTCTCCACCTCCTGCAGAATTTTCTGGGCGTCGTCCACATTTCCTTCAGCACCAAGCTGCTCAGCCTTTGCCAGGAGTTTCCCAATTTCCTCGTTTAACTCATGAACCTTTTCCGCCTGAAAAACAAACACAAAATTAATGACACACACAACTCGACAACTAATCTCTGCAACTCACACAAATTGCGGCAAAGCTCTTTATCTTGGCTTCATTATCTGTTTCAAAAGCAAATTAAGAGTAGTTCTGTAAAATCATTTTGTACTGCCCCACGGTTCATATCATCATGCTGCCCTGCCTCACAAACACACACCTTTGCAGCAACCTCAGCGCTGATCTCCTCTTGTGTCTCAGCGAGACGCTTCTTGGCCAGCTCAGTCCTGCGGTCACAATCGGCAATAAACGACTCCAGGTGATCAACCGCCTAAAGAACACAAAGAGAAAAAAAAATGTATTCTTCAGTCAAGCATTGAAGAAATGGAATGTGTTATTGTTAGCATATCTTCAAATCTTGGCAACAGCATATTTAATTGCAGTAAACTGAAACAGATGCCACGGCACTTACGTCGAGCTCGAAGAACAGGTCTCTCTCTTTAGAGGCAATCTCATAATCTGCTCTCAGTGCCAGGTCATGTATCTTGGAGCATTCCCCAAGGTCCATGCGCTAGAAATACGACAAAACAAGAAAAATCATCAATACGAACAAGCTGATGTCTTAATAAACAGATAATCAGTGCTAGCTTATGACTTACCGTTCCAGAGAGGATGTCATGCGGGCAGCAGTTAAGGAGGTGTGATTTGCAGACACGCTCATCTGTGAATTTAACTCGCTGTCTCGATTCATCTCCTGCAAGGACAGAGCACATGATTGACATTGAATGAGACTGCACGCACACTTCTACGAGACACACACTGCGGCGCTTAAAACGGCTAACTTAGCACCCAAGGGTCAATGTTCTGTTTGTGCCAGTAGTGAAATCATGAGTTCTCAGGTGTATTCTTTTTTTATTAATACGTCTGATTTCATCTCAGCAGTCTTCAAGTTATACAGGAAAGATCTTCTTTGTGGAAAAACAGGGCCTGTTCTTTTACTGCCACTTGAATAAGACTGACTGAAATTGGTGGCAACAACTGATTCTGGACGAGCCAATGAGGCTTGTTACTGAAATTGACTGGTCTCCATATAAAGTGGTTGTGTTTATTTCTACAGAGTTGTGTGTGCATTAGAGCTGGGGGATATGAAGATAAACATTAAAATTACTTTACATAAGAAGTACATTTGAATATTTATTTACTTTTTAACAATATATTTATTCATATATGTAACATTACAATATATATAGTAAAAAACGCAATATGTACCTTCCTACCTACCTAATTGTAGTGGCTCTTTGCCATGACAAGTTAAACCTATTCTACCTATATATAACATTTATGTATAAATAAAGCCACATGAAAATACAAACATCATGAACATTAAAGAAACTTGTCCACTGACACATTCTACGGACTTGTTGTCAATTTTTTTTTAAATATGCATCGTTCAGCCCTGATGCATTGTATAATAAGTTATAAACCAACGGAGCAAAAAATGTACATGGATTAAGATCAGAGGGGAATGTCATGTTTTGTTGAGTCATTTTAACAGTTGTGCTGGGGAGCACAAAGAGAAATGCTATAACATACATAAATACAACCAAGACAAGATTAAAAGATAAAAAGGAAGCAAATCCAAAACTAAAGTAAAAGGTTAATTTATACACACTGCGAGATCTCTCCCATTCAGTACCCCTCCTGCGGTCCAAGCCTCTAAAAGTTTAAAGGGAAAACCTTTTCTTGCCCCAACCTGAAATGAGGAAGTTTGGAATGATACACAAGAGCAAAAGTGAAGACGTCGGCGGAGGAATTTGCTTTTCTTTCCTTTTTTTGTGAGATTTGAGCAAAGATGCTCATGCAGAGATTGTACTACAGCCATCTGGGCAGAACCTTCGCATCCTCTCTGCTCACTCTTACGTTACCAACTAGCGTGTTGTGTGAAACAGTTACTGCTGGAAAGCAAACAGTATTGTTCTTTTCATATTCATAACAGCTTTAAAAAGCATTGGTGACTCACGGCTCGATGAACATGAGGCTTTTCTGCAACTCCCTTGCAGATGTAGGCTGGCAAAGATACACTGAACCTTAATGAATAGAATAAAGGGGCCACAATTGTTCAGTCTGTATGAAACAAATGTACGGGAAGCATATGAATTCATCTCAGTATACACACAGACAGTCTCTTCATTCACACGAAGGGTGAGATTTCTTACAGCCGGTAACACATTTTATATAAGTGTATGGGCACAAGTCCCATCTTAAGAAAAATCCTCTTTGTTTGGAACATGTATCTCAGAATCTGATGTCTACCTCCCTCTTTGTAATGCTCCTCTACGTTTAATGTTTGCATCCAATGTTGGGGAAACAGTATATAATAAAACAATCAATATTAACAATGATTAGTGATCAATTATTTTAAAAAGCCTAAAATACGTAACTTTGTAGAAAATAGTATATAACTATTGATCAAATCTATAAGTGAACTTTGGAAGTGTCACAGTGATAAAAATGCCCCCCACTTTTCATTGTCCATACGGTTCATCTTAAAATGACCAAATATCAGACAATTAATCGCGCTTGATAATGATCGACTACAAGTGATTATTTTAATAGCAGTAGCCTCAAGTATGTCTTTGTTTCGTTTAAAACAAACCTCTACGAATAAACCTATTCCCAAACTTAACGATATTTACAATTAATAATAATGTGCCAATTTGATTTAATGGAAGATATTTTCTTCTAAGTTAACGTTACCATTTCAGTGCCTGGACTTGATCATTTATTCTATGACATTACGCACATACAATTTGACAAGAATATTATGAATAACGAGTTACAAATCAGCATGTAAATTATGACAAGGCCCTGATGCCCCGTTAGCATTAGCTTAGCATACAAGAACGTAACGTCCCCCCAACGCCAATGTTCCCCTTGCAAGGACACAAACATTAAACTGAAGCATTTCTCGAGATAGAAATGCTGCGTTTAGCTATTCTGAAGATACTTCACATCAAAATCTGAATTTAATTTACGTTGTGTCTGTTAAATCTGAGCGCGCGGCCTTCAGAAATCCTGTCAGAGCCGTTAGCTCGCGGCTAACACTCACCATCCCTCGAAGTTCCCATCAGCTGATCAAGCAAAGCTCTCATCTGAGCCTGAGCCGACATCCTGGCACGATTTTCTTGCTTTTCCCGTAAGGACGATAGCTGGTTTACAATGAAAAACAAAGTTTAAATCATCTGGGAAACGTATCACACGGTGTCAATCGCCGTCGTCCGTCTCTTCAATCACCGAAAAAGAAAACGAAGTCAAATGGGGCAGCGACCAATCAGAGGACGCTTCGTCATCGCAAAAGGTGCATGTTTTGTAAAATAAAAACACAGATCAGTAAATAAACCATAGCAATCAAACCAAGTAAATATAAGTACTATCTTGTTTTTTAAAAAGCACTATAGAAATAAATACACAAAAGGTATTTACAAAGAGATTTTAATCTGCAATCTACATTAAATGTAATTTAATTTAATTTAAAACAGTTATTTATAGAGCTTGGCAAGTGCCTAACACAAAAAATACTACGCAATTACCTGATTGCGTAATTAGGTTTTATTAAAGGTTAATAACAATTGAATGCATTTATTTTGAGAAACGAGTGTCTGTTTGACCCTGACAGGCTGCCGTATGCGGAAGTGCACATCCCACGGCACAGCAGGATCTGTCACTCACCAGGTTTGTGTCTTTTTTTCTAAAAGACGAACAATTAATTTATTCCTGGCTGTCTGTCTTCGGAACAAGTAAAGGTGATTTGTTCAAGTTTAATGAGATCAGCTGCCTGACTTCAATATATAATTAAGAAAAACTAATATTATTCGCTCTATACAAAACCAACTCGTAATTTCTTTTTTTGTTGGGAACAAACGTGTATGTTACAAAATATATTTTCAAAAATGTAGTAACAGCTAGTTCTCTATTGCATGAGCTGCATTAAGTTAAGGGTCTGAGAATGACTTCTCTCTCAAGTGTGTGTGTGTGTCTGGTTGTGTTATGAATTATGTTATATAACAGGGTTAAACATGACCATATGTCTAAAAGAGGTTTTCATAGCACTTTACAGATTCTTTCTTTAACATTAAATGTGCATCTGTATGCGTATATGTGTGGGTGTGTTTAGTTTGTGAAGTGGTAGTGTAGATGTGTTCGACATGATTCCAGAATGAGGGTGTTTGTTTGGCAGTGGCCTTGCTGCAGCATGACTTTTGTTGTTGTGTTTTTGTTAGGATGTTCATACAAAGAACACACTGGATTCATAAAGAAGCAGGACTTTGTTTTGTGTTTGCTGTTATGTAGGCCGTTGAATACGGTAGAGTGTGTTGTCATGGTCAGGGCTTCAGGACTGTGACAGGTTTGAATTCAGGTAGAATTCAGTCAATCGTTAACATCCCTATTTCTAACATATTCTATATGCTTCACAGTGGTGTGACGTTTTGCTGGTCTGAGATGACAGATGCATCAGGGCGTAGTTTTGAGGCGGAGCCTCTGAAGGGAGGAGAGATAGATGGGGTCGTGTCTAAGGAGAAAGGCTGCGCAGGTAAGCTGGGCTTAACGCACCTGTTGGGATGGCGCACGGCCGCTTTTCTTTTCTCTCTTTTCCTGTGTCTGGCCGTCGTCTTCGCTTTCTCGTTCATCCTCCCGTGCCCCGTACGGCCACAGTACCTGTCCAACTGGAACACTACAATACCGGCTGCAGGTGAGAGAGATTACAAGTGCACTTTAAATCCACCTCTGCTTAATAAAAGATTGTGGCATTCTGTTACTGAATATGTTTCTCTCCTATAGTCACGTATGATTTCTTGGCTTTTGAGGATGCCAATGAAGACAAAGTCCTGGATGTCTTCTTCATGTATAAAGGTTTTGAAGCCAGCCGCAACACATGCATGAGTGCAGGTGAGATTAGACACAAATGCACATGCAAGGATGCTTAAAGGGATAGTTCAGCCAAAAATGAAAATTCGGTCATCATTTACTCACCCTCAGGTTGTTTCAAACCTGTATACATTTCTTTGTTCTGATGAACACAGAGATGATATTTGGAAGAATGTTAGCAATTTTCAGTTCTGGGACATCATCCACTACCATAGTAGAAAAATATTGTATTTTTGTTGTTCTGCTGAACACGAAGTGAGATATTTTTAAGAATTTGGGAAAAACATACAGTTATGGGGCACTTTTGACTACCATTTCATTTGTCCCACTATAGTAGTCAATGATGTCCCCGAACTGTCCCCGAACATTCTTCCCTATATCGTTCTTTTGTTCATCAGAAGAAAGTAATTTATACAGGTAAATATATACATGAGGGTGAGGGAATGATGAAGAATTTTGTATTTTTGTGTGAAAAAAATCATGTAAAGATGAAAGCTTAGTTTACTCAATGCACATCTGAATACTGTTTTTGTAATAATTCAAAAATAACACTGAATGTTTGTTTTTCAGATTTATCCCCCCCATGTCTGGTGTTGACGGCTGTGGATGGGACTAAAGGGCAGACACTATGGGAACTGCCTTTAGTTCCTGAATTTGATTGGGTGGAGTGTGGAGTAAAGGGCATTGGCCAGAAGGGACCGGGATGTCTCGTGGCTCATGCAGACAATCTCACAGCGGTTGATAAAAAAAATGGTACTCACCATACACGTACATCACTATCATAAAAACAAAGACTAAAATGGTGAAAACTCATATCAGTTTACGGGACACTTTTTAAATGTGACTTTTTTTTGATGTGATTTATTTTTGTTCCATCAGGTTTGATCATGTGGCAGCAGCCACGGGATACTGTGATGAATGCAAATCTTCCTCTGATCAGTGTTCGGGATCTCAACGCTGATGGAGCCGAAGACTTTGCTGTCCTCTCATATGATCCTGAAGCAACTATACTCACTCCTGTACCGGTACAGCACACACAATACATAATGCAAACACACACAACTCATACATACTCAATACAGAAAACACACACACATAAAAATTCATTCACACACATTTAATTCATAATATTACAAACATACACATAAAAAGACACAAGTACACAAACATGCTTAACACAAACACAGCAAACATCAACACACAAAACAATCACATTTTGCACAACACAACTATATACATATATTTAGTTTTCAACACACACACGATTCACATCACATACAGAACACACATAAACCGAAGTACAGAAACACACACACAACACTTAGATTTAAACATTAAAATTAACCCAACTGAATAATTAATCCGTTGTGTTGTCACTGACTTTTCTGTTTCCTGTCATCTCTTCTCTCTTTCAGACTGAGCTGGTGTTTTTCTCGGGTAAATCAGGTGATCCGATTGGCTCGAGGGTGGATGTCGATGTGAATGGTGTATTTGCTCACCTGCAGTTTCACACGTCCACTGGAGCTCCATACCTGCTCTTACTCACAGGTGTTTGTCTGATGATCACACCATCTGTACTCTCCTCAGCTCCTTTACACCGTGTCTACACCGGATGCGATGCAGCGCAACAAAAGAGCGCATTAGAACCTATCATAATTGTAAATGTTTTACACATTGGATGTGGCGCGACGCGACAATCCCATAAGGACAAGCTGTGTGTCGTGTCCTGTGGCGCCGGTCACGGCAAGTGTAGACACAGTGTTAAACTCCTCTGAGCTCATCTCTCTCTTTCTCTTAGATTCTGGGCTTTATGCCGTCAGCATGCAGCGTTTGGTTGTACGGGTTACAGCCGGTTCGAAATCAGTGCTGAAGAAAGACGACAACTGGGAGAAGAAAGCCGACAGGAACACTGGATTCATTCCTCTTTACCAGTACATATATTTGTGTAATGAGATTGGATTATCAAACTGCCTAAAACGCTGAATCTCATTCACTCTCCTTCCGTGTGTTCCCTGACAACCACGACAATTGGTTGATGTAGCTCTGATTCTCTGAAGCGTGTGATGGTCGTTCGTGGGGGTTCTGCTCCATCGCTTCTCATCCAGACGGGATCCAGCGTGTCACTGCTACACACAGAAAAACTGGAGATCTTGTGGAGCACCAACACTAGCAATCTGCTCAGGTGCAGTGAAGAATCAGATCCAGCCGGACCGGAGAGAGATGTTTGTATGATGTACACTGATGTGCTCCTGTGTGTGTTTCTAGCGTGCCAACATTTGGACATTTCAACAAAGATGAAATTCTGGACATAATGGTAGAAGATGATCTCGGCAATGAAACCAAAAGAGTGAGTGTTTGATTCCTATAGGTCTAAAAGGAATAATTCACGCAGACACGCATTGTGTTGTTTGAGCTGTATCGCTGTTGACTGGTGTGTGTGTTTCAGGTGATGGTTCTTGATGGTAAGACTGGTGAGGTCCTGTGGCAGATCAGTCTGTTGTCCTGGACACCGAGTCCTCGACCAGCGTCTGTGTTAACGCTTAACAGCATCTCTGTGTTTATGCTCTGGGGACAAAGTGACAACAACCAGACCGTAAGTTCACAAATACAAATGCGCGCACATACACCAGCACATCCACACAAAAACATATGTAAACACACGAACCCTTCCACAAAAAAAACACATCCACACACGTGCAAACGCCGACACATACATATACACAAGCACTTTCACAAAACAAACATCCACAAATATATACTTGCAACCACAGATCCACAAACACACAGTGATACACAAACCCATTCAAACGCTGCAAAAAAATGTCCATTCTGGGATGTACAGTGGGGAAAATAAGTATTTGACACATCAGCAATTTTATCAGTAATGGGATTTCTAAGTGGGCTATTGACACAAAATTTCCACCAGATGTAGCCATCAAGCCAAATTTTTAATTCATACAAAGAAATCAGAACATTTAAGTATACAAGTTCAGTCATAATAAATAAAGTGAAATGACACCGGGAATAAGTATTGAACACACTTTATTTAATAGATTGTAGAAAAGTCTTTGTTGGTGATTACAGCTTCTAGACGCCTCTTGTATGGAGAGACCAGTCTTCTGCATTGCTCAGGAGTGATTCTGGCCCATTCTTCCACACAAATGGTCTTTAAATCTTGAAGGTTCCTTGGGCCTCTTTTATGAACTTTGATCTTCAGTTCTCTCCATAGGTTTTCTATGTGATTTAGGTCAGGTGATTGACTGGACCATTCACGCAGCTTGATTTTCTTTCTTTGAAACCACTTCATTGTGTCCTTGGCCTTGTGTTTGGGATCATTGTCTTGCTGAAATGTCCACCCTCTGTTAGTTTTCAGCTTTCTGGTAGATGGCTGCAGATTTTTATCCAGGATGTCCCGGTACATTTCACCATTCATCCTGCCTTCAATAATATGAAGTCTGCCAGTACCCCTTGCTGAAAAGCAGCCCCAAACCATGATGCTTCCACCCCCGAACTTAACTGTTGGTATGGTGTTCATGGGGTGGTGGGCAGTGCCATTTCTTCTCCAAATTCAATTTTGCTTTCATCTGACCATACTATAGTCTCCCAATAATCCACAGGCTTCTTTAAATGCTCTTTCGTAAACTTTAACCGAGCCTCAACATGCCTTTTGTTCAGCAATGGAGTCTTGCGTGGTGAGCGTGCATGGATGCCATGGCAGTTCAGTGCATTGCTTATAGTTTTCTTTGAAACAACAGTACCTGCTGATGCAAGGTCTTCCTGAAGTTCTGCCCGAGTGGTTCTTGGCTCTTGGAGAACTCTCCTGATTATTCTTTGGACTCCTCGGACAGGGATCTTACGTGGAGCACCTGATCGTGGCCGGTTTATGGTGAACTGATGCTATTTCCTTTTCCTGGTAATGGCCCCCACAGTGCTCACAGGAACATTCAGCATTCTGGAAATGCGCCTATAACCATTCCCATCAAAATGCTTTTCAATGATAAGATTACGAAGATCTACAGAGAGTTCTTTGCTTTTACCCATTATGAAGTCTTTCCTGTGTGCCTCCTAGGTAATGAGAAGCCTTTATAGGCCATCAATTAGGACTAAAGCAGCTGATATCAATTAGTACTGATAGGGGCAGGGTTCTTGGGGGAGGGTGGCCCCTCCTTGAACTGCCACCTTACCGTGGTGGAGGGGTTTGAGTACCCGAAAGACCCTAGGAGCTATGTTGTCAGGAGCTATATGCCCCTGGTGCGTCTCCCAAGGCAAACCGGTCCTAGGCGACAGGTCAGACTAAGAGCGGTTCAAAAACCCTTATGTTGACAAAAAATTTGAGGACTGTGACGTCGCCCGGTATGGAGCAGCCGGGGCCCCACACTGGAGCCAGGCCCGGGGTTGGGGCTCGAGGATGGACTCTGGAGTTGCCCATGGTGAGAGGCGGCGGGCTGGTGTGGGTTTGCTTATTGCCCCCCAGCTCAGCCGCCATGTGTTGGAGTTTACCCCGGTGAACGAGAGGGTCGCTTCCCTGCGCCTTTGGGTCGGGGATAGGGCTCTCAATGTCGTGTGCGTCTATAAGCCAAATGTGCGTCTATGGGCCAAATGGCGCTCCGACTGGGGACTCCGTTGTTCTGCTGGGGGGATACTGTGAGGGTCTGTTGGGATCGTTTGGCCGAATCCCCTGTCAGAGAGATCTTCAACTTCCACCTCCGGCAGAGCTTCGACCAGATCCCGAGGGAGTCTAGAGATATTGAGTCCGAGTGGACCATGCTCTCCACCTCCATTGTCAACACGGCCACTCGGAGCTGTGGCCGAAAGGTCTCCGGTGCCTATCGAGGCGGCAATCCCCGAACCTGGTGGTGGACACCGGAAGTAAGGGATGCCGTCAAGCTGAAGAAGGAGTCCTATCGGGCCTGGCTGGCTTGTGGGACTCCCGAGGCAGCTGACGGGAACCGACAGGCCAAGAGGACTGCAGCCCGGGTGGTTGGGGAGGCAGAAACTCGGGCCTGGGAGGAGTTCGGTGAGACCATGGAGAAGGACTATCGGTCGGCCTCGAAGAGATTCTGGCAAACCGTCCGGCGCCTCAGGAGGGGAAGCAGTGCCCTACCAACGCTGTTTACAGTGGAGGGGGGCAGTTGTTGACCTCGACCGGGGATATCATCGGGCGGTGGAAGGAATACTTTGAGGATCTCCTTAATCCCGCTGTCACGTCTTCCATTGAGGAAGCAGAGACTGAGGGCTCGGAGGCGGATTTGTCCATCACCCGGGCTGAGGTCGCTGAGGTAGTCAAGAAACTCCTCGGTGGCAGGGCATGGGGGGTGGATGAGATCCGCCCTGAGTACCTCAAGTCTCTGGATGTTGTGGGGCTGTCTTGGCTGACACGCCTCTGCAGCACCGCGTGGCGGTCGGGGACAGTGCATTTGGGCTGGCAGACCGGGGTGGTGGTACCTCTTTTTAAGAATGGGGACCGGAGGGTGTGCTCCAACTATCGGAGATCACACTTCTCAGCATCCCCAGGAAATTCTATGCCAGGGTACGGGAGACGAGAATCCAGCCGATGGTAGAACCTCAGATTCAGGAGGAACAGTGTGGTTTTCGTCCCGGTCGTTGAACACTGGACCAGCTCTATACCCTCTCCAGGGTGCTGGAGGGTGCATGGGAGTTTGCCCAACCAATCCACATGTGTTTTGTGGATTTGGAGAAGGCATTCGACTGTGTCCCTCGCGGCATCTTGTGGAGGGTGCTCTGGGAGTATGGGATTCGGGACCCTTTGCTAAGGGCTATCCGGTCCCTGTACGACCGGAGCAGGAGCTTGATTCGCATTGCCGGCAGTAAGTCAGACTTGTTCCCGGTGCATGTTGGACTCCGGCAGGGCTGCCGTTTGTCACCCGTTCTGTTCATAATTTTTATGGACAGAATTTCAAGGCGCAGCCAGGGGCTGGAGGGCGTCGGGTTTGGGGACCACACGATTTCATTTCTGCTCTTTGCGAATGATGTCGTCGTGCTGGCCCCATCAGACCAGGACCTTCAGGATGCACTGGGACAGTTTGCAGCCGAGTGTGAAGCGGCTGGGATGAGAATCAGCACCTCCAAATCTGAGGCCATGGTTCTCAGTCGGAAAAGGGTGGTTTGCCCACTTCAGGTGGGTGCAGAGTCCCTGCCTCAAGTGGAGGAGTTCAAGTATCTGGGGGTCTTGTTCACGAGTGAGGGAAGGATGGAACGGGAGATTGACATCGGTGCAGCTTCTGCAGTAATGCAGTCGCTGTACCGGTCTGTCGTGGTGAAGATGGAGCTGAGCCGCAAGGCGAAGGTATCGATTTACCTGTCAATCTACGTTCCTACTCTCACCTATGGTCATGAGCTGTGGGTCATGACCGAAAGGACAAGATCGGGGATACAGGCGGCCGAAATGAGCTTTCTCCGCAGGGTGGCTGGGCGATCCCTTATAGATAGGGTGAGAAGCTCAGTCAATTGGGAGGAGCTCAGTGTAGAGCCGCTGCTCCTCCACATCGAGAGGGGGTCAGCTGAGGTGGCTCGGGCATCTTTTTCGGATGCCCCCTGGACGTCTTCCCGGGAAGGTGTTCTGGGCATGTCCCACCGGGAGAAGACCCCGGGGAAGACCTAGGACACGCTGGAGGGACTGTTTCTCCCGGCTGGCCTGGGAACGCCTCGGTGTCCCCCCGGAAGAGCTGGAGGAAGTGTCTAGGGAGAGGGAAGTCTTTTAGGTGATCTCCTGGCTTTCTATGCCATTTTGCACCTTGTTACCTTCATGTGTTCAATACTTATTCCCTGTGTCATTTCACTTTATTTATTATGACTGAACTTGTATACTTAAATGTTCTGATTTCTTTGTATGAATTCAATATTTGACTTAGAAATCCCCTTACTGATAAAAATGCTGATAAATACTTATTTTCCCCGCTGTATGTACAGTACATTATGTACTTCTTTGTGTTTGTTTCTATTCAGATGTATTCATCTTTTCTGCTTCATCCGCGCTTTCCCCAAATTCTGCTTGAAAGAAGAAATCCTGTCCAGAACATTATCTCCTTTAAAGGTATCTCTGTCGTCTAAAAATAATTAATATTTTTTTTGGTTATATTCTTGACTACCAAGTTTGATGTCCAAAACGATTTTGGCTTTCAAAAATGTGCAACTCTTTAAATCGTAAATCTCAAAAATCTTTCTGTGTTTGTGTGTAGCGACGCTGTTGGAGCGAGGTCGCCACGCCTCTTACTTCATCCTGACTGGACCGGATGGACGGCAGCACACAGAACCAACTGGGATGGAGCCTGTGATTCTTACCAAACGGAAGATAAAGGACGATGTACCAAAGAGTGAAGCTCTGAGTGTGATAGCTGATGAACATATCTCAGACACGGAGGACTCGGTGAAGGAGGCATTTTACCGGCTCCGCTTCAGTGATGATCTCTATTGAAACATAAAGACAAATGTTTTCTTTATATTTAAACACTAACACCCCCTATGTAGAACGTGCACTTTTAAATCCAAATGCCAAAACGGAGATTAAGTTTTGACAGTTTCATTTAGAGTGTCTGGATAAGTTGATTTGATAAAACCATTTAGGGTTTTAGTCTTAGTTAAATTATGCTGTTTTATGTTACGACAATCATATACTGCTGTCAAGTATTTCAGGCTTCTAGATAAATTCAGTTGTTATCAGGTGGTAATATATATTCACAATGAGCAGGGATTAGGGAACATCACATATGAGTTTCACAAAACTATGTCTGACTCACCCCAAAACTCTTTCTTTAAACTTTCTTTGATTATAGGGTAAAGTGACACATTGTTCATGACGGTTTTCGTAAGCTTTATGTTTTTGAAGTGTTGTTTATTTGTTAGTGTGTCAGTAATTTTATTCTTGAACCTTTGTCGGTTTGTAGTGTAGTGAAGCCCTTAAAGGGATAGTTCACCCAAAAATGAAAAATCTGTCATCATTTACTTTGATTTACCCTCAGATTGTTCCAAACCTGTATTTGGAAGAAAGTGAGTAACCAAACAGATCTCATCCCCAATTGACTCCCATAGCATTTATTTGCACTGCTAGATTTTCCCTTACTGACACTATTCCAAATAATTTCCTTTGCGTACAGCAGAACAAAGAAAATTATACAGTTTTGTAACAACCTGGTGGTGCTTAAATGGCAGAGTTTTCATTTTCGGGTTAACATTCCCTTTTAAAGTGAGTGGTTAACTTGAATAGAGCAGAACAAAATGTCCATTATCTGCTTGCCTTTCACATACACACAAACCCGATCACAGAACAAGGCCTGGTTTAGTCGTGTGCTTCTGAAAGTTTGAGACTGGGTGTTAGTTTGTAAGTGTCTTTCTGTACTGCTGCAATTGTTTATTTTAGTTCCTTCAAAAATCTTGGACATGTTCTGTACTGTTATCACATTGCTGTACATTTAGTGCCTTCAATCAGAGGACCTGAAAATCACTGAAGATGCTGTTACCAGTAATAATGTGCTACAGTATATCTCTTTATTTATCCGTCTGCTGTTTTATATACTAAATAAATGCTGTGAGGTTAGTTTTAAAATGGGGAGCTGATGTTGTTGAAGCAATGATCAGAACGTTGCAGTTTATATAGCATCATTAGAGCTCGTCTCATGGTGTCTGAGCAGCGGTGTTGTGGAATTTAAGATCTGTTACGTCCACAGAAGAGTTTTTGAGGATTACTATAAGCTATCAGCTACACCAAAACCACATGCCTTTGACTAGAAAAAAAGCCAAAATTAAAAAATAACACTGTGGTCTATGTGCAAATGTAGACATTTATGTTGAAAATAAATAATGTTACTTTCTGCATTGTATATATGAATGGAGTGAGACAATTTTTTTATATTAATTGACTTAGTATTTTATTTTAAATAAATAAATAATGTTTTGTTTGAATGTTTTGAAATAAATGCAACGTGTTCAGTACACTTGTTTTGGAATCCTTAATACCAGAACCAAACAAACAACAATAAAAATAAATGGAGGCCAATCTGTCTTTTGAATAATGTAGAAATACTATATAATACTATTTTATTAGCCTTGACATTTCAGCACCTGACAAATGGATAGCGACTTGTAAGTAGCACTTAATGCTGTTAAGTGCATTTTTTGGGAAACGCACGTGAAACGATGACGAACGTTCGCAAAGTGGCCAGTAGAAAACGCTCTTAAGTGCTAAGAAATATCGCAATCGGGAAACCTGGCCCTGAATGGTTTTGGATTTCCTTGACCATTCTCATTTGATCTCAGAAAAACATTTAATGTTATTTTTAGTTTTTTATAAAGTATTGGATACACTTGAGCACACTATTTTTTCAGTCTTAAAATCTTTGGATTTGATCCATTTTAGTTTAATCAAGTTGGAGTATGGAACTTCAGATAGATTTGCGGTTAATTGGGGCATACAGTAGTCAATGTTGTCAATGATCTTCTTAAGCAAAGTTAAATAAATTTAAAAGCCATTTCTATTGCAGAAAAGGAGCTAATCATCAGCCAATTGGCAGATGACATAACATGGTTTACACCTAAATGTGAAATAGTATCTGTTATAGATTACCATTCTTTCAATCTGCAATATAACTGTTAAAGACAGACTGTCTAACTTTGGAATGATCATAACCAGGATACGATAAACTAACAGGACTAAACTAAAACACACTTGACATGAACTATAACTATTTTGGCAAACAGATTCGTGCCTTGTTTCAGAAAGATATCATTTCGACACCTTCCAAGTTTTCTTACTGGAGCAACTAATGTAGATTGGAAGAACATCTGGCTATGGCCTTATAAATATGTGGTGGGAATAAAGTCAGAGACGTGTCCTTAAAGCTTCTCCACAGATTCAATCCAGCAAGCAGCTACTCTCAATTTTCTTTACTTTGGAAAAATTGCTTATTTGGCTTCGTTTGCATGGATAAAAAAAGGTAAATAGACAGTTTTACATGATTAACCTTTTAATTATTTTGGTAAAATTGAATGTACCCAAATGTAAATTCTCCAGTTGTAAACCAAACTTTGAGGTTTTTCTCATTGAATTTAATCAATAGAAAAACTCATGATTCTACAAATGTTTCAGCAATGAAAACCCTGTCCTGTTGTAATTATTTTCAAATTTCCCACTTGCAAAGCTTAATTGTTTAGCTTTTACTTTTTATTTATTTACAGAGCACTGCACTATTATTGGCACCCTTGGTAAATAGATTTTTTTTTCTCGAATACACCCTGCCACAATTATTTGCACCCGGGAAATTCTATGATTCTATTATTTGCACCTAGTAAAATATCGTCAGTTATGACATCTTGTTTCACAGGAGAATAATATTAAGTAACAAAAAGCCCAAACCCGCTTAATAATTCATCACAATGGGTAAAACTAACGACTATAGTTCTGATTTGCAGAAAAATATTGTTGAGTTACATAAATTAGAAATTGCATTTGGAAATGGTTGAAATAATAAAAATGTCAATTTCCAACAGGGCAACAATTAAGAAGTCTTAATGGTCTGGAGATGTTGCAAATCTGCCTGAAAGACAATGTGTGTCTATATGTGACCCTGGATCACAAAACCAGTCTTAGGTAGCACAGAAACATTTTTAGAAAAAGACAAAAATACATTGTATGGGTCAAATATATTGATTTTTCTTTTATGGCAAAAATCATCAGAATATAAAGATCATGTTCCATGAATATATTTTGTACATTTCCTATACCTTAAATATATAAAAACTTGATTTTTGTAAATGGATGGCCTCCCACAGTGCCAGTAGTGAACAATTTCATAGGCAATTTTCTCAATATTCCTGAGTTTTAAACGGTTGTATCTCAACCAGATATTGTCATATTCTAACAACTCTTACATCAATAGAAAGCTTATTTATTCAGCTTTCAGATTATTTATACATTGCTTTCGAAAAATTGACCCATAAAACTGGTTTTGTTGTCCAGGGTCACATATGGTCTATATTGTAATAATATTTTGAGTGACCAAAGAATTTTCAATTATCACAGATGAAGAATTGCAGAAATTTGTTGAAGTGTAGTGTCAAAAAAACTAACACTCCATCACCACAAGTTGTTTGGGACACTTGTCAAGAAACAAATCTTCTGCTCTCATGCAAAAATAAGCTCCACCATATTAATCTGCCATACTGAAACTTCAAATAGCACTGGGGTCTACATGGCCATATGAAATGAAAACGTTTTTTGGTAGCAATAACACAAGATTTGCTCCAGACAGGGATACAAAAGTGCCCCATGTCCAGATCTTCATTGTTGTGGACAACTTACTTTTATACCAGAGGTTCTGGACATCTGATCAAGATATACCATCAAATTGTTTTCCTTCAATGAAATGTTTGATTTTTTTTAATAAAAGATCAGAACAATGCAGAATTCTTTCTTAAAGCCTTCTTTGCACATATTTAGCAAGGGTGCCAATAATAGTATAGGGCAATGAAGCTAAAATAACTAGTAACATTTTATTAATAATATGTGACACCAGCCCCTCCCCCGTAAAGAGCAGATGTCAGTCACTTTCCATTTCAAAACTTTCCTTTACTTGCATGCACATCTAAAAAAAAACAATGAGCGCATTCTCTGAATGTTCTTTTGACCATGTCGACTTTGCGCAGTCTGTTTGAAAAATGTACACTGGACCTGCTGAGACAGATCAAGGCACGTAAATCATGTTAGAATTAATAAAAATGTAAACAAATGCATGTTTACATATACTTCATATAACATACTTCATATCCCATATATGCCTACGTTCAAAGTATAAGATGCCGAAATAAAATGTCTGTGAGGAGGATATGTTGAATTTTAAAAGAACATTTTCCCAGTTGTTTTTCAATCTGCTATAGGTAAATATTAACCTGCTGTTGTAAAACACACCTAGATTTTCCGGATATGATCATTTGCACTGTTTTATTCATTACATTTACGCACAAAACACATTGAACAGATTTTATAGATTTAATAATTTTCTCCATTATTTTATTCTTTGTGTACACATTCATATATGCACATGGGCGCATCCCTATCTTATCGCATCTCGGTCGTTTCAATGTGATCTGCGTCCGCCATACCGTACGTAAAGAACTGCACGCCAGCCCTCAGCACAGACCAAGTGGATGTGGATGGTCTGATACTGAACAAAGTCACTTTCAACCGACAGTCACCCCAGAGAGGTAAAACACACATTATAGTGCATTTATTTGAATGCACGCGATTGTAAAAGGGCTTTATTGAAATGTTTAATACAATTATTGTTACTTCGGATATCAATTAGAAAAACGACAGGAGGATATACCTCATCATATACAATGTTTCAGTATTATACACAATATTACAAACGTTTTTCGTTGCATCTATAAAAAATAATATTTTTGTAATACATAGCCTACGTGTAACGCTTTATTTGTCATAGCTTCCGTATCCTTCAGATAGATATATTCTACAAATATAAATAGATGAATTTGTGCTAAAATGAACAATATTATGTACATGTTAGAGTAGATTTTTAGAATGTATATGCTATATCCTAATAAGGTGTAAATCATTCACCTGTAGGCCTAGTGTTTTAGTTCAGGGTGCATTTATTTCATATCGTTTGGTGTCTATATGAGCGTTGTTTATGTGTTAAATGTATACAAAAGTTTTCATGGGTATGTGGATGTATATTAAAGGAAACAATGGCCGAAGACATCCAGCAGAAACTGGAGAAGTACCGCACAGCGCCGTTTGACGCGCGCTTCCCCAACCAGAACCAGACCAGAAACTGCTGGCAGAATTACCTGGGTCAGTCCCATATGCATTCTTTAAAAACATCATTAATTCAGCAAGTATTCATGTGGATCTATTGGGTTATATAAAATAATGTGTAGTGAGTCAACTCTTTCCTTATCTGGTCTGTCTCAGGGATATTCAAATACAGCTCCAAGAGGTCCGGTCTTTATATTTTCTTATAAAACATATATATATATATATATATATATATATATATATATATATATATATATATATATATATATATATATGATGTGGTCATATTTTATCAGGCCATCTATTTTAAATTATCCACAGTAGGCCTATATGTATTGTTGGGTCTGTGGCCAGAGGGCAGTGGTTCCCAAATGGGGGTACTGCAGGGGTACGTTAAAGAAAATGAAATTTAGGAATAAATAATGAAAATCAATAAGTCAATAAATTATGATAATAGTATTGTTATATGAAATGAGGACTACACAAATATTCATAAAAAATTAATTCATACATTTAAAACGCATTTCAATTTTTAAGAGTTATTTTTTGGGACCCAGACCCGGAATCAGGAGCAGTGTCTGGTTGCGAAATAATGCAAGTTAGGAGAGGTTGCGGTTAAATGTTGAAGAAATGTTGATTTTCCTGAACTGAAAAACACTGATTAACCTTTAACTGTTATGCATAATGCTTAAGAGATTTACATAGTTGCGTAAAGCTACATACAGAAATGTTTATCAGCAATAAACCTGCTTGGGGGCATCAGATATAATAACTGTCTGACTCTCATTTCAATGTATTTTAATGCAAAATGTTGCGGTCTGGTCAAGGGATACTTGGCTTGAAAAAATCATAAAAGGGGTACTTAAGCAAAAAAGGTTTGAGAACCACTGGGCTATAGGGAAATGCCCTCTTAATAGAAGTCTGATAATTCATATTTTGGAAAAAAGAAAAAACATACAGACAACAAATGGAATATAACAATTTAAATGCTCTCATTATAAACAGAAAACGAATTACTTACTAAATTATACAGGGTCACACATGTTTACTGATCAATAATGCTAATGCTAAACGTTATGGTTATTACAAATATCACAAATCTGGTCGATAGGTTGGAGACATACAGCAAACAGTAAACAGACTGACTGATACAATAACTTTAAAATAGTGGCATTTTCTTTATTGTTGTGTGTCCGTTGTGTGTTGTGTGTGCCTGCTCTGCGTGTCTGGTCTACCGCTGTTAAACGATCTGCTGCTCTTCATGCGGCCTAGAGAGAAGCAGCGCGCGCGGAGCGAAAAGGGTTCAAATGAAGCGCGATTGGCTCTAGATAAAGATATTAGAGTATATAGCGGCAAAAGACCAATTACATAAATGTTCCTGACAGCGCGTGTGATGTGATTCTCCGTTGTGCAGACGCGCGGCTCAATTTAAACAACCGAAATAGTCAAATGTTTTTAATAGGGCTGTCAAAAGATTAATCGCGATTAATCGCATTCAGAATAAAAGTTTGTGTTACCATAATATACATCGGTGTGCTATGCATTATTATTTTGTATTTATTAACACATACACATCCATGCATATATTTAGGAAAAGTCAAAAACTATGAAACATTTATATATAATTTAAATTTTTGGTAAATATAAATAAATACATGTAAATATTTCCAAAATATGTATACATGTGTATGTGTTTGTATTTATAAAATTATAATTAATATGCAGAGTACTAGACATAAAGGCCTATTATGTAAACACAAAATTTTATACTGGATTCGATTAATCGTGATTAATCTTTTTAGATTAGATTAGATTCAACTTTATTGTCATTACACATATACAAGTACAGTGTAACGAAATGTAGTTTAGGTCTAACCAGAAGTGCAATTAGCAAGTGCAGGATATACAGGGTGAATAAATACAGAATACAGAATACAATATTAGGAAAACAATCTTTTGACAGCCCTAGTTTTAAATGGTTTAGGCTATGTCTGGCGGTTCTGATGAAACGAAGCAAATGTTCGCCAATTGAGGATGACCGATCTATCTGTTGATGTATCTGAGAATCTGACTCACTTAATGGGCCAGTTCATTCAAAAATCAAAATCCTGTCATCGTTTATTTCACCTCATATGGTTTAAAACCTGTATGCAACTCTTTCTTCAGTCACTCTTTCTTCAACACAAAAGAATATATTTTGAAAAATGTCTCTGTGGTTTCTTGTTCATACAATCGAAGTCAATGGGGTTCCGTGTTGTTCGGTTATCAACATTCTTCAAAATGTGTTTTGCAGAAGAAAGAAATAAAATAAGAGAGAGTAAATAATACTTTGTGTGCCATCAGCTCCACATGCACCCATATTTCATTTTTGAAAAATATTCTTTTGCAGATCTTCATCGATGCCAAAAAGCTCTGGATGCCAAAGGTGTTGACACAGCCCCCTGTGAATGGTACAGACGAGTCTACAAGTCTCTCTGCCCTATTTCCTGGGTAAATATTTCCTTCTTTCCTATTTACTTTCCAAGCAGCAGAAATTTGAAAATGGTCATTACACAAAATATTTTTTTGTGATGCTCAGATTGAGAAGTGGGACACGCAGATGGATGAGGGAACGTTCCCCGGCAAGATCTGAACATCCTCGTCTCCAAAACCCCTGCATCAGAGGGACCGGAACGCGTGTGTCTGTGATCTCCAGCTGAGCAGGGCCTGACCAATGTCTGTTTAAAAACGCACCTATCCAGCTGGAGGAAGAGAGACATGATTACTGTCATTCCTTATAAAAAAGTGTTGCAGAGTCTGCATTAAACTCAGGCATGGTAATGTGATTCAGATGTGTTGTCTTTCATTGTCAACAGTAATTACGTGTCGCAGGTTCTTCATTTATCGTCTCAAACCAGCACTTCCAGTTTGACTAACACAAATCACATTCACAGGGTAACCAAAGTTCAATAAATACCTGAAATACCTATATATATATATACCTAATATCTGAACACATAAATTGAAGAATTTTAGAAGTTCAAGTGTGTGTTTATGAGTTTGCAGTGATGCAACAAAAACTAGATAATAATAATAAAAAAAATGACTGTTAGTGCGCTGCAATTCAGCATTAATCAGAGGCGGACAGAGTACACAGCTTCATTACTTGAGTAAAAGTACAGATACCCCTTGCTAAATTTTACTCAAGAACAAGTAAAAGTACTACAGTCAGATGTCTACTTAAGTAAAAGTACTGAAGTACTTGTTTTTAAAAGTAATTGAGTATCAAGAG
Source organism: Triplophysa dalaica (assembly GCF_015846415.1). Lineage (NCBI taxonomy): Eukaryota > Metazoa > Chordata > Actinopteri > Cypriniformes > Nemacheilidae > Triplophysa > Triplophysa dalaica. The sequence goes on along the minus strand of NC_079564.1, from coordinate 18,090,307 downwards.
TACAAGAGTACATTTTCTAAATATTGCATTACTACTGCCACACTGCTTACATTTATGTACAGAAACATCCTACATGGAGTTATACATTTTTTTAATGTTAATACCTTGGAGAATGTAAAAGGAATTGAAAGTAAAATCAAGTCATTTTCATCTTTTACCATGTTGCTTTATTTAACATTTATAAAACATGTGTGACAACTCTGTGTGTGTGTGTGTGTGTGTGTGTGCGTACTGTACTTCAATTCAATCAAATGTCATGAAGTCCTTGTTCAACTTGAGGTGAAGTTGGTTCTCAAAATTCTGTGAATGAATTGATCCCCTCCTTGGGGTGAAAAGCAAACCTGCTATGCTAAAAAGCCTTTCACACGCTGCTGAAGCTGGCAGGGCTGTGTTGAGCTTTAGTGAGAGGTTATGCACAGCTGGATAGGGGGCCAGTGTATTCACTCCTTCAGCTGTCGAGACTAGGTATCCATCAAGTTGCTTACTTATCTCATGGGAATGCGTCTGCTTTACATTGGAGAAGAAGTCATCTTCATCAGAAGAGGTTGATGTGGTATCAGGAGACCAAAGACCTTCATCGTGTTCTGGCAGATGTTCCTTTTTTTAACTAAGGCCTTGATTAGAAACACAGAATCACACAAACAAACACATATTGTTGTTATTATTACTCTGTAAGTAAACAACTGCATAGAATCATTGTTGGATGAAGTCGTTTGACCTACATTATAACGAGTCATTAATGTCTTTTAATTTATATGTTTCATATAATAGAACCGAAGCTATAGATTGTGAATTTAAACATTTCTCGTTTACCAGCGGCAAACGTCATGAGGACTAGCCGAGGTAAGGCTGTTCCAGGCGGGTGACATGAGCGCTGAGCGCCCGGTGATCGTTGGATCTCAATGTATAGATCTCACAAACCAAAAACGTCAGATCAAAATATAAAATAGGTGCTATCTTTATAAATAAACCACAGATTTGAGCTTTAAAAAACGACATTCTTGACTTATTTCAATGTACGTACCTTGATATGCTTCCACAAGTTGGAGGATGAATTTTTGTAGGCGGTGATGAAGTTATGTTTTGGTAAATAGAGCAAACACTTAAAACGAAAACTATCATTAACTTGTTCAGAAAAATTCAATAGTCTGTCGAGGTGGGGCCACCTTACCGGTTGGCACATTACCGGGATGGACCTGCTGCGTCTTCTTAATCCATCGTCTCTTATCTAAATCTGACCATGGAGTTGACTTTGGCGGAAAGCTGTAGGTGATTGCTGATAGGCTGTCCCAATCAGTGGTGCCTGCACAATCCAATTACGTTTGAGACGGAAACAACAATTTGAAAAAAAAAATGTTTCCTTTTTTTTTTTTTAAAGAAGTAAAGGGTACTTACTGTTATGGATAGAAATGTAGCGGAGTAAAGAGTACAATATATACCTCTCAAATGTACTTGAGTAAAGTCATGAGTATTCCCCAAAAATGATACTCGAGTAAAGTACAGATCCCTCAAAATTGTACTTAAGTACTGTACTCAAGTAAATTTACTCCTTTACTGTCCGGCTCTGGCATTAATTCTCCAGTCATAATTTATGCTTTAGTCCTGATGAGGTTTTTTAATAAAAGGAAAGATTTGTCCAAACAGAATAAAAAATGTCATTATTGTATAACAAAACAGTGACCATTTTTAAAAGGATCTTTGATATTTATTGAAGAATAATATCAGTTGTTTTAATATGAGGTAAATTGGCAGTAGTTGCATAATATTTGGAATATGCAGTGTCTTGAATTAAACTGGCAAAGGAAACATAACTGTTGAAATATTGTTAATATGTTATAACGATGGTTATGATGATGTCTATTTAAAATATTCAGAAGTGGCTGTACAAAACACAAATGACAAATGTAAACCATTATAACCAGTAAAATGTGTCCTGAAATAGTATTATTGAAAGAAGATTATTACTATGCATGGTATTTTCTCCCTTTATACTGAAATAATGCGAGTAAAAAGACACTCTAAAGTAGTCCAGTATTGTACAGTGACTCGAAAACATAAAAAAATCATCAGCATATATACAGAAATATCATACAAAACTTACATACGAACTGGAGTGTGTTGAGGTCACTCAATCTCCTTAATAATTCTCAAAAGGGAGAAATGAAAAATATTTAAAATCTTTTGCGATCTGTGCAGCGTCCGTCTGCCGGGTTCTTTCAGTATCGCCGCTTTCCATGTTTTCGTGCGTCGGTCATGCAGGTTTTGGGCCGCAGAGCTGAAATACAAGAATTTACACATTTATTTGGAGACAAAATTATATTTATAACAATTACTTCTTAAAATATTTTTCCATGTAAACGTGTGGAGTTTGTTGTGCACCTGGGTCAGCTGTTTGTTTCTTCTTGTGCTGGTGAATGATTTGATTTTCATTGGTCAATTTCACATCCTGGTCCTCGACATGCTTGCTATAGCAACAGAAAAAAGGTGAGTTTTACTAAAGAGACACAGACATGTCTGTGTACATGAATACCAAAGTAAACCTGGAAGGTCCATATGGATGATGGTCCTGATGAGGACAACAACTAAGGATCTGTCAATCAATCGCTTCACTTAAACAAGGATTTTAACTTTGCAGGTTACCAGACTGCTCGATTCTGTTTGTATTGGGATTTATTTCATTTTTTGAGAATGGAATTATCTTTCCATGGGTCTGTCAACACCAGCTGTTTGTGTTGTGTTTGTGTATTGAGAGATCTTCAGATATGTGTGTGTTTCTGACAGCATGAACTGAATGTGCGTTACAGTCGTCTGGTTTGCATGTACCTGATAATTCTGCTCTTCTCCCTGTGTGTGACGTTCATGTTGTCTGTGAACAATATGGTGTGATACGGCACAACAGGATCCAGCGTTGGCAGAATCCCTTGTGAAACGTGCTTCACGCACTCCAAAATCCCATTATACACCAACAGATCGTCAACGAGAAGCTAAAAACACACACGCACAAAAATAACATAGCAATGCACATTCAGGTCAAAAGGTCTGATGTATTTCATGAGAAGAAAGTCAGTGAGAGAGAGCCAACGTTCCCATGAGTCCACATGCCCACACGGAGAGTTGTAACACAACGCATTCCTTCCGTTCAGAACGCTTTACTTCCACTGCGTCAAACCATTTAATTTAATTAATTGACACGTGAATGAACTCCATCCAGGGTGTATCCTGCCTTGATGCCCAAAGACTCCTGAGATAGGCGCAGGCTCCCCGTGACCCGAGGTAGTTCGGATAAGCGGTAGAAAATGGATGGATGGACACGTGAATGAAGATATTTTACCCCAAATTCTTTGACTCCTCGCTGTGGTGTTTTGGAGTAGTTCCACAATTTAATCATGGAAACAGTCATAGGCTTGTCAAAGATGACATAGACACAGTTCACCTGAAAGGACAGACAGTATGAGAGAACACAGGCTTTTATGCAAAATGACAATGAAGAGATTCTTTTAAATTGAAAAACAAAGAAATAGAGCGTTTTGGAAAGAAATGATAAGACATGACATGACAAAACGGTTTGTCCTCACCAGTCCGGGCAGCACAGGAGCGAGCCACATGTGTCGTCCATCATGTGCGTTACTGATCAGTTTGTCAGGTGTGCGCACGTCACCACACACATTATCTAAAACATTCACACTGTCTGGGAACGCGGCGATGTCTGAGAGACAAACCATCAAAGAACATAACACAGACAAGCGTACAGCAGAAATGCTAAAAAGAATTTATAAAAGCTAATTTATACTGGTCATACAAACTAACTGTAAAGTTGAATGAATGAGTAGGTCGGCCTTAAAAAAATCAAAATTTTGATATATGCCGTTTGGGTTTGGAGTGAATTGAGGGTAAGGTGAACTAGTCCAGTAAGCACTATTCCATGCGTGTTTTTTAGAAGGATACTGTTGTCACTCAGTACAATCTTCTGGTCATTCTGGTCGTAGAATTCCAGGCCATTGAGACCGATGTAGTACGGGTCACCCCACGTGGTCAACAACTGCAGCTGAAATATGACTAACGCACTTTCAGTTAAAGAAAACAACACATACAGGTGTATCTCTACTGCAGTGTATTTATAATTGAGTAATACATTTGTAAGTCTCAACCTCAGGGGATCAACTGAACTGAACCTCATGCTAATAATCGCACCAAACATGTGTCGTCAGATGTCAGTGAGGATACATCCACAGGGCATTAATGGAGCTTCATAATCCATACTGGCCAATTCATCTCTCCTGACACCAGCCCTGAAAACACACACACGTCTCACTATAAAATCTCTGTAGAAGTTGTGTATTTAATATTTTATTCAGTGTTTTCACAGGCACGTTCTGAATGGAAATACAGTCCAGAATGATTGTGTACCGGTGAGTGTGTGTGTCGGTCTCGATTAATGTTCTGTTATGACTGTCAGACTTCAGATAATCTATGAACAGAATCTCCTGTGCGAAATCAAAGTGACAGTTCCCGGGACCCTTCCGAATGAGAAATCCCTCGACAGGAGAAACACACACCCCATCTAGAAACACCTGAAGAACCTTCACCTGCGAGAACACACGAGGGGGTTATAAAGTCGCTAAAATCAATATGATGTATTGTGCATAAATCATATTTATTTTTTAAAGCCAATATAAATACATATAATAACAAAAACTAGCCAGTTTGTATGTCCACTCACAGTGGAGGTTCCAGCTCTAAAAAAAGTTGTCCACACTTTGCGTTATTTGGTGACCAACACGCAACACCTCATTCTGCTGTCCTTCTGAATCTCCTATCTCCTTATTTCGTGATTTTCATGTTTTTGCAATAAATCATTATTATTAGTCACCCTTTCTGCGTGTCACTGCGTTTTCAAACAAGCAATATCAAACAAAGGATCTTTTTTCCATTTCCTGAAAAACTGTGAATTTGGGGTCTCGGAAGGACAGCAACGATATCACATCTACACATGGAGACGAGATTTAATACTCACGCCCCTGTAAGAGTCTTCAGGAGATTTATTGTAGTTCCATATTCGGAGTCCAGCGATCGTGTGAGGCTGATGGAACCGCACCGTGAGTGTGTGATCATAACCAGATGTGTACGGTATCATCCACATGTGCTTATCATCCGCTGTGATATTCACCCCATCAAACAGCCTGAGACAGAGAGAGAGAGATGCTTCATAAACACCCCCAAACCTGTTTTAATCTTATATATAGTTTGTATATGAGAGACAGAGAGAGACTGGGGTTACTGACTTGTCCAGAGTTCGAAGGTCATTGCTATATTCAGGGAGTTCGTTAAGGTCACGGGGTGATGCTGTTACCATGGAGACATCAACAGGAATACACTCACCCCCTTTATCAACAACCTCCAACCCTGTCAAACCTATATAGTGAGTGTCACCCCATGACATCACCAGATTCAGCTGCAGGTCTACACACACACACACACACACACATATCAGAATTAAGTTTGTGTGATGTATTAATGAAGTTATTATGATTTTTGGGTTTGTGGTTTATTGGTACTTACTGCTGCCTGTATGAACTCCAGATATCTCCTCTGTAGTATCAGCACACGATTCTTCTGCAGGATTCTGATCCGCTCTCATCTGACACAAAACACATCCCACAAAATCAAACCTTTCATGAGTTTTTTTTTCATTGCCTTTTTAACACACACACACACACACACACACACACACCAGAGGACTGTTCTGTCTGAATCCTGCCCGTGTGAAGGGTCTCTCTTCTCCTTCACCATCAGCTGTCTGTGGGCGCTGTAGTTCTTCTTCATCCATACCCGGACCGCCCACGTCCATGTCACCCCCAAACGTGTCGTCAAACTGAGCCATTGCCTCCAGGATTTGATCGTCAGTCGTGAAGAGAATAGTGTCGCCGAATTGATCCAACGCTGCAAAAAACAGGATGTTACTGAAATCAACATTCATGTAGGCAAACATCTGGAGCTCGATCATCCCGTGGTCCTACCTCCTGAGAGAGTTCCAGAAGCTTTGGCAATCTCTCCTTTGAAGATAAAGCTTCCGTCCAGAAGAATCTCCATCTCTCGTGCTCCTCTGAATGAGTGAATCCTGGACTTGTTGTAATTCCAAACACGGATCATCGCTAGGTTACACTTAACACCCAGATCCATTGAGATGACGTGTTTGCGTCCTGGGGTGAACGGAGCTAGCCAGAGGTGCATGTCGTCTTGCGTCCGATGAACGCCGTCTATCAGGTTGGTAATGACGCGCGGGTCTTTCCCGTAGGCCGGGAGAATGTTAATATCCGGCGGGTCGGCCGTGATGTGGACGGGCGCGACCGGCTCGCCGCTGGAGGAGAAAATCTCTATACCGTTGAGCCCGACGTAGTGTCGGTCGCCCCACGTAGATGTGATGTTGATAACGAGATGACGTCCTTGAGGTAGAACCGGGATTTCAAAGTCTTCGTCAGGATCACGGGGGTCATCTTCAGGGTCAGAATCCAGAACAGGTGCAGAGAGCCGACGGGTGGCGACGGGTGTCAGGCGGGACTGCCGCTGGACGAACTCATCGAGAATATCTCCCTCCAGAGCCAAGTTTGAGATTCGGCCTCGCTGACACTGGTTAAATTTGGTTAGTGAGTCCCAAGATTCCATTAAGGGATCGTCCGGTTCACACCAGTGAGGGTTCAGTCTTCTGTTACGGCCGGACGCTGGAACACTTTTCTCTACAGTGACAAACAGAAAGAGAACAACACAATATTTGAATATACTTTCGTACTTCTACATTTACGCAAGGGTTACTACTTGGACAGTATGAGGATTGGGGATGTTTGTGCACCTGTTGTCGTGATGTCACTGCTGAGGTCACCGCTGTAGTTTACTTGTCTTTTGTTTGCAGAACTTCTTCTGCCACTGACGGGTCGCTCCGCCCTCGTGACCTGCTCATCCCACAGATCTAAATCTCGATGCCTCTCTCTGAAGTCTTGTTCCAACTGTGTTTCATGTTTGGCCGCTAAGTTCAACCCCAAATCGGGGTCTAAATCCAATGAGTCTGAGCTGAATTCACCGGATTTCGTCCTATCGATGGGCGCGACTGCCCTGTGACCTGACGCCTGTTTGCAGACACGCACAGGGTTACAGGATATATCGGGTAGCACTGAATGTTTGGGTTCTGTATTCTGAGGTTGGAGCCAGGGTGGAAGCTCCCGCTCCTGACCCCCGTCAGCTCCGTCCGGCACGCTCCGATTCATCGGCTGAAGCCAATGTGGAATCTGACTGGAGGACGGCTGCGTAGTAACGGTCTTCAGCTGTCGTCCTGGAAACTCCTCTGCTGTCCGCTGCGACGACAAAGTGAGGTCCAAAGGGGGCGAGTCTCTATCCAATGAGTCTCTCTGCATGTTGGTCGGAGGGTTAACCGGTCGAGCGGCACTTCTTTCTGATTGGTTGTCTTGATTCGGACTTGTTTCTACTGTAGGGGAAAGTGATTGGCCAGCAATGGACTCTTGAGATATGTCGTCATAGTTATGGGGGTCTTGCAGGGTGTGTCTTGACGACACAGGGCTTGGAGAGGTGCACTCTGGGGGATGTGATTCCTGGAGTTCGACGCAGTTGCTGTAGTCAAAGACCTGATTCCCACAACCCTTCTCCAGCTCCCCCTCAAACACAAGAGTGCTGTTTACATAGACACGCACATCACGAGCCCCCACGTCCAGATCCTGCCGGACGACAAACACAAAGACATTCACAAATAACACAGATATGTGATAGAGAAGTACAAAACCATCTGGTTACTTCTGTAAGCCTAGTCAGAGATTGTTTCAAAAAACATCCACAAACAGTTCAAGAAGAAACAATCGTGCTGACACAATTGTTGTTCCAATGTGTAAACTAGATTGTTTTGTTCTGAAGAAAAGTAACATGTTTTCATCATTTTATAGTCTTCTTGTAGAGCACTACATTGGTCCTGGGGTTGATTCCCAAATCGCAAACATACAGAAACAAATCTTTATCCTGAATGCACTGCAAGTTGCTAAACAGATACAATAACAGATAAAAGCATACTAATAAATTTTTGGATATATTTTGTGTCTGCAAAAATGTACAAATATTATTGTCTGATACAACTGTAAGATTGGTCACATATAATAAAACACCTCTGCTTTTTGAGTTACATGTGATTTATATCTGAACGGTACAGCGATCCTGGCATTAGCAACACAGCCAACAACACAGACTGTGAGAACATGAGAGGTGGTGTTATATCAGCATTATCTGACTGTTCTTTTGACATCAACGACACACACAAACACACTGTACGAGTCACACCCTACCGTTACATCTGTACATCAGTGAATTTTGTGTAAAGAGAAGTAGAGACGTGATCATTCAGGCTTACTGCTGTAGTTCTGTAGACAGTGTGCTGTGAACAGACTGTGTGTGCCGGAGACCGCAGATAAACTCAACTAATCCCTAACGCTAATCTCCAACTGTTCTACACACACACACACACACGCACTCATAAACACATGCGTGTTTACACACACATATGCATACGTGCAAAGATGCATACTCAAGCACACACATACAGACATACTGTACACACGCATACTGTACATACACAAAGGCACACACAAACAAAAGTACACGCAAACATGCACACACACGCATATGCGTACATTTATGTAGGTATTTAACTGAGGACAAACCAGACTATAGTTACATTTGTCTGAATGATTTAATTGTTTTGAGCTGAATCTGGCCCTGATGTACTCACACTGAGACTTCGGTTATAATTCCAGATTTTTATTCTAGAAATGGTGAAATCTGGAGAGCGATCGACATTCCTGATGATGAAATACAGCTGGACGGGCGGGTGAAACGGACACGTCCACATGTGACGCTCTTTTGTTGTCTAAACACACAAAAAAAACTTGATTATTATGAACTAACCGTGTACTTTACCGTCTTCTCCTAAGAATAATGACGTTTACAAAATGCGTACTTTAGTTTTTCCATTGACGAGTGCGGCGAGATTTCCAGGCTGGTCTGTGTTTCGGATGTCCAGGTCGTGTGGAGAGACGAAGAGTTTTTGATTTTGTGGACAGAAGAACTGAATTTCGGTGAGCCCCACCTGACTCGAGTGACCCCAGTTTGACAAGATCTCCATGGTAACGTAAAGGGTTGTCATAACCGGAATGGGTGCTTCTCTCTGCTGTCAATAAAACAGAGAATATATGTTTCATCAATAAAGAGCATCAGGTCACATGACTCTGTAAAGACACCAGGAATCACTATTGGATAACATTAAAGGGGTCATATGGCGCGAATATGTGTTTTTCTGTGACTTTGTGATATGTTGCCACTGCATGTATTAGACACATTAAATTGCAAAAATGAAAGTGTCGGAACAAAAGATGCATTCAATCTAAAAGCGAATGCTCGCCCAGACCTGCCTGAAAAGCCTTGTGTAACCACACCCCCACAAATCTACGTCAGTGGTGGTATGAATTGACTAGCAAGTAAGGTGGGCGCACCTGTCAGTACAATTGAAGAGGAACCTGATGTTCCTAATATGGTAATCATAGCACACCTCGTTTTTCTGATCCATGAGCTTTGTAAAAAATCCGTGCGTTTCAAAGAGGCGGAGCAAAGAGAAGATACAAACATGCACGGTGTGTGGAAAATACAGCGTTTTTGAAGCTTAAATCGTCTATACACTTTGTCTTACATCTAAAACAAACGATAATATTAGTTCTAGCCGAGTCATAGAACCCCTTTGAACAACACAACTTAGTGCCTTTGTGACATCATCCTGAAAAAGAAAAGTCTGAGAAAGATAAGATTACAAAAAGTGTTCCTCACGTTACTCAGAGTAAAGCTCTCATCAGTGGTGTGTGCGCTAGTGAGACCGGACTGATCCTCAACATCAATCCTCTCCAGAGCGTTTAACAAACACTTCTGCTGTCTGAAACATCACGGCGAGAAAGACAGACGGGGAGAGAGAGAGAGAGAGAGAGAGAGAGAGAGAGACAGTTCAATGTTATTGGTGGAGAAAATGTACAGATGTCAACCACTCTGTATGTGTGTGTATGTGTGTGTGTGTTACCTGGGTTCCATGAGAGCGATTCTCTTCATAGCTCTGATGACATGATTGTGACCTTCATTGTCCTCATCCTGCTCCTCATAAACAGATGGACGGATTCAACAGATTTTAGCATAAATCATCCACTTCACAATCATTCTAGCTTTACTGTTATGTCATTTATACATTAAAGCTGTACCGTTGTGTGATGACGTAGTCTGCTGTCTCTTCCGTCCGTGTGTGTGTTTTCTCTCTGCAGGGCCTGAAACACACCGCAGGCTGTCTCTTCTGAATCTCTCTCCTCCTGCACTTTACGAGCTGCAGACAGGGGGCGATCTATACGACTCCATGACCCTACAAGAGAATATAAATCATTTGTGCTTTTTAAAATGTATGTGTGTGTGTGTGTGTGTGTGTGTGACAACAGACTTTGAATGCTTTGTTGAACGTTGTTGTGTCAGGAGGTATGTATTCATTTATAGTGGGTGTCAAGCTCACGTGAAGTGTCGTGTGTAGTCTCAGACGCACTCTCTGTCTGTCTCCTCACAGGGACGGCTTTGGTGGGGATGTACGGCTCAAAGTTTTCTTTTCTTTTAGCCGAGAGAGAACGCTCACCTATTCACACAAAACACGGTTTGAAAAGGAACGAAATAATGACAAGATTGATGCTGGCAGTACCGAGGTACCGTGAGTTTGCTTACCTTGAGTCGAGCGACTAAACTCCAGCATGATGAGGTCACCGTGACTGAGCTGTTTGTTGATTGGCTGATTTGTGGGTTGGACAGGAAGTGTGATGTCAGGGAGGCTGTCACTGCTCTCTTCTCGTTCGATCTGTTCCTCGACCCATTCCTCCTCTGACTCTTCTCCAGCCGAGTCTCGGCTGCTTCGGCCGACACTCACCTCCAGGCTTCTCCGTAAAGCCTAACACACACGCACGGCTTTAATCATTTACTTCCAGGTGAACTAACCCAGCGTGTGTGCTTGTGTTTTGTGACAGTATCTCTGACTTACTTTGACCTGGTCAGGATTCAGAAGAACTCTGTCGACAGTCTCCGGTTCATTGTATGACTTCAGACCCATCGAGCGTCTTTCATGAGGAGACTGACACCGAGAAACACGGAAGCATTATCATTAAACATGTAAAACACATCTGGGCAATTCCAGCGTTATGGACGTGACATAAAAATGTTCAGAGAATGAATTTGTTACGATTATATTCAACCATCTGTTTATATTTACTGAACCCTTTAAGAGTCTAAACATCAAAAAATGTCCTTCTAAGAAAAAAATATATATTTAAAAAAAGACTCATTTTTTGGGAGACAACAAACTTTGTAGGATTTCTGTAAAATAAAATACACAATCATGAAGCAATAATACTTCAATGAATGGAGAAGGGATGTCTCTTTATACAACATAAAACAGTCCTTTATATTCATTTTCAAGTGTCCATTTATGAGGAATATGAAGCGTTATGGATGTGACAATCCTGAAAATGGCTCTTACCTGACTATGAAAAATCATGCAATAAAAATAATGCTTTAGAAATTTGAAGAGAGACCTCAAATGGGTATTTGAACCACCAAATGTTAAAATCGCTGCTGTTACCAAAGTAAAAACCACTGGCAAAAACATTTTTTTCAAGGTCAGGTTGACATTTTCATGGAATTGCCCATCTGGAATTGTGCAGGTGCTCACCTCCATATCCACACTCTCAAACGGCTCAAAGTCATCTGAATATTTGTGTTCTGGTGAAATCTTCACTTTATTTCCAGTCTCAGTGCGTATGTACATTGATTCCTACAGGTGTGCGCAAACAGAAGAGGAGAAAACAAGATTTATAATTAACTCAAATTACTCCCAGAATCTGGTTGCTAGGATGATCCATGAGGTTGCCTTCACATCCATGATGCTCTGGTCTTTAATTTTATAACGCCATCAAGAGTATTGTGATATGCGTGTACCTGCAACCATTGTCGTCTGTGCGTTTTCTCAGGTGCTGTGTGACTCCTTTGTTTCTGTGGATCCGACTCACAGTTCTCTCTGCTCAATCTGGAGGAATCTAGAGGAACACAAGGAATTTATCTCTAGCAGCAGGTCCCCGTCAGTTTATGGGTATGTGTCGGCTGTTTACCTGCGGTCCGTGTGCTCCTGTGTGTGTTTGGAGGGGGCGCTGCGGTGGGCCGAAGAGTTCTTCTGCTGGAGCTGCTCACGTGAGCGCCGTTGATGTAGAGATTAAAGCCCTGCTCCAGGAGCTCCAGCTCCTCCTGCCGGGGGTCTTTCTTCTGCAGTCGCCTCAGAGCCCTGACATGAGATGAACATACATAAAAACTGAACAGATTTCTTCGGTTTTCTCCAAACAAACATCTTGTGCCTTACATGTGCCTCAATGCATAGTTCGGCTTTCCAAAACCGTAACCAACACCCTAGAGAGATCACACGCTGTCTCATATGAAGCCATTAACAGCCGCTGGGTTTAAAGGGTACACGCCACTTAATGTCACTCAATTCCTCTGTCCAATTAAAGCGCACCGTTAGAATTTCACTCCACTGTATTTTCAGCCAATCAGAGCATCTCATTAGTGTCTTCAATATTACAGAACGTCACATGGACGGGGAGCGTCTGCACACGTCTGTAACAGTAGCCTGAGATTCAGCCTGAGCTCAGGCACACTTAACCTATTTTTGTGTTATCTGACCTGTGTTTGTACATTTGTGTCGGGGTGTCTCATCCAACCTGTTTTTCTGCTGCAGGCTGATTAAATATTCATCCAGTTTTTCCTCGGTGGAGGAGCATTTCCCCCCCCTGCTCCTCCTGAGCTCCTGCCACAGAGAGAACGCAAACTCAGTGACCTCCATATCACAAGAATGACTGGGATGATTATGATACACAAAATTGCACAGATAGACAAGTGTTACAGGAGGGAGACAGATGTGATAAGATGTGAGACGACAGAACAACGTTAAATATCAAAGGGACAGATGATATACAGTTATGTGAGAGAGAGAGAGAGAGAGAGAGAGAGAGACAGAGACAGAGAGAGAGGGAGAGAGAGAGGGAGAGAGAGAGAGAGAGAGAGAGAGAGAGAGAGAGAGAGAGAGAGTCAGACAGACATGAAGCAGACAGGTCAAGTCTTACAGATTCTGAGATGTTTTTCAATCCCAGCACCTGGACACTAGAGACGAGATTAGAAAAGGAAAAAAAGAGCAGAAATAAAAGAAATTGCTAGTGTGTAAGCGACAAACTTCATTATGGATCAAATCTGGATGTAAAGGGCAACATTTCAAAACACATGGCATGTGTTTCTGTCAGGTGATAACAGTATGACAGTTTATCACACGTAGCAACAAACTGACGTATAATATTAATAAATAACTTGCCAAACTTGAAAATGCCCTAAAAACAATTTGCATTTAACACAGGCAACCAGATATTAACACATTCACAGCTTTAGCTATTCAACTCAATGCTTATTGGAAAAAGGGCAACAATCGTATTCAACAAAACTTCCATTCTACACACTGAGATTTATTACACTTATACATACTTAGAAAACAATAACTGAAAACAAGTGACTAAAGCAATCAAACATGTTATAGTTTAGATTAGAATGACGTAACGTTATTAATTTAATCAGATGTTCACATGCTGAAACTAGCCTCTCTGCTAACAGCACATTAGCTCGCTCCGCTACTGAACTCTTAACACACAATCACTCTATCCGCATCAGTATTCTTTATAAACAGATCAAATAAACGTGCTGGATAATAAAAGCTTTAGACTCACAGTCCATGACATTTCTGTGCTCAAATCGCTCTTCTGCTTACTCCGGTCTCTCTGTGTTGTTGCGCTCAGTGACGGCTGGTAACCAGGTACGACGTCGACCAATCACAACGTGTTGTCAAACTAAAGCCTCTGCCCACACAGCAACGGCGGAACGTAACGGAGAAGATGGCCAATCACATCGCACCTCTACCAATAAGCCCCGCCCAGGCAGAAGCTGCGAGAGGAGGATGCTGACAAATCACGGCGAGATTCGACCCCTGCGAGTGACGTAGAATATAACGGTCAACAAACGTAATACATCGTAAGAAATAATATAAATATAATAATGAGAATAAAATCATTTATAATATAAAAATGTGTAGAATAATATAGAAAGTTACAGAAAATATTACAACAATATACCTTATAAAATAATACAATAATGTAATCTAACATTAACATTAAGATAAACAATATATTTTAAGGTCAAATTGCACTTGAATGTTTTTAAATCAGTACACAGAATGATAGGCTAAATCATACATTATTTAATATAAAAATATTATTTAAAAATCAACCCAATATTCTCTTCATTTTGTGATGAAAGAAAATGATCTACTATGATCTTTAATGTTTAGTCACTGTTGGTTAATTATTTCAGTTCTTTTAAGAAGACAGCAATAATAAAGTGAAAAAAGTCATTCACCAATGTTGTTATGGTCATTAAACAGAAAGCTAAATTTCATTACTTTCATAATTCAGCAAAAAGATGATGCGCTCAGAGAAGACATGACAAAATCCAACTGCAATGTTGAACACATTTTTTATTCATTATAAATTGTTTCATTTATATAAAACCAGACACAAAAGACTGAAATGAAATCATTTTGAATTAAAAAACAAAGAAAAAGCAAACCTCCGAGTGCAAATACAACTGTATTTCACCCACACACACACACTCACACACACACACACAAAAACAAACACAAACATGACTGATGGGAATATCCGAGAAGATCAATGCAAGGGACACATGAATGTTAAGGATTAAAATGAAATTTAACTGAGCAGGAAGCACATGAGAAATTATGTTTTAAGGGGCGTCAGTACAGAATCATCACACACCCCCAAACAACATGAGAACTGAATATAACCGTTCAAATACACCTAAAACTGAGCGTCCCGTACAGCGTTTATGCTGGTGTCTGTGTGTGTCAGATGTTGCGTTTTGTTGTGTGTGTATTCAAGCTTGCAGGCAGCTGACAGGGTTCCCTTTTCTTTGGCGTCTCCCAAAATATGAGCAATGCGATCATGAGGGCGAATCGCCATAAAATCCACTCTGGAGGTGTGGTGCAAGAAATGTGAACGTTAAAACAAATAAAAAACAATGGCAAAAAAACAAACCAATAACTTAAAAGTGCTTAAAAAATAATTAATTTGGAGCCCTTTCATTAAAACAAAAGTCCAAGAATGCACTGGGATACCCAATGCAATAATAATTATTATAACAGTCACAAATTAGGATGGAGAATGACAGGCTCAGAAACATCTCCGCACGTCATAGTCCAGAATTCACCACCATACCCCCCAAAAACAACACGCTCAAGGTCCCGTCCACATCGACGAGCCCACACAGTCCGTGTTGCACCCCGTCTCCCGGACGTCGCCCTCTCCACTCCCAGCGTCTACGCCATCCGGTCGTTCTCGTCTGCGTCTCTCCGTTTCCCACTCCACAAAGGAGTCAAACAGACTAGGCCACGCCTCATCCTCGCTGTAGTTGCTGAGATCCTGGCCGATGCTCTGCGTGAAGTTCAGAAACATGTTCCAGGTGTCGCGAGAGATGCCGCGCACACTGCACGGGTTCTCCGACAGGAAGTCCAGCCAGCGCTCCAGCACCGGGGGCATGTCCAGCGTGAAGACGAGCCGCCACAGAGCTATGGCGATGGAGCGCTGGAGAGAGCGCTGGCCCTCCTCGGCATCAAGACCGAACTGGAAAGTGAAACGGTAAAGATCTTTGAAGCTCTCCTCTCCACGGGGCTCCTCTAGCAGCACGGAGAAACGCGAGCGGATCCCCTGTATACTGTCGGCATGAATCGCCCGACAGCCGTCCACAAACTCCCTCCTAGATCGAGACGAAGGAAAAAATCATGAATACGCAACAGATGTGTTGTAAGTGACACAAAAAAAACTGTTCTTTCTCACCTTGTAAACTTGCACATGGTAGCAGCCTGGAACTTCCATGCCAGCACCAGAACTTTAAACTCGGCCGGGTCGACACAAAGATCATTGCAGAACCGTTCCATCCCCTCCTCCAAGATGGCGTCTTCGTGCTCGTCCTTATAATGCAGGAACATCTCCTCGATCCGAGCGAGGGACACGCCATCCCCGTCCTGCGCCGACGACTCCCGCCGTACGTCTCCCGCTGATGTGGGTGGAGCCACGGCGCTCTCCACGGTAACCTCTGACACTTTGGTGCCGTTGAATATGACGTCAGCCGATGATTTGCCACACACTTCCTCCTTGTGCATGCCTCCGCCTTTCTTTTTCCCAGCATCCTTTTCACCACTTTTGCTGCCTAGAGAGGATGTGGGGTTCTTACATTTAGTCACACATTGACCCATGTCTTTCACGCACACTCTATCTTGTTTTCGTGTTTCCTCTCCTGAAGGTCTTCCTTCAGGTCCAGACGGCTCCTGCTAGACGCCGCTGTGCTGGATGACGAACAGCAGTCAACATGCCCTGAAGATTCAAAATCACAACGTCAGCAAGTTCAAATCCAAACCAACACTGAGAATGAAAAACTATCAATTACTCCTTTCTTTCTTCTGTAGAGCTCAAAAGAAGACATATTGAAGAATGTTGATAATCAAACAACACTTAGACCCATTGACCTCCATTGTATGGACACAAAACCACTAAAACATTTCTCAAAATATCTTCTTTTGTGTTCCTAAGAAGAAAGAGTCACATACAGATTTACACCCACATGAGGGGGAATAAATGATGAAAATCTTTATGGAAAGTGAACTATACCTTGTATAGTTCATGCCACACCCTTATTATAAATAACGTTTGCATTATCTGAAAAAAATTAAACACTTCAGCATGAAATCCATATATTTTAATCGCTCTGTTTCCGTTAATGTAAAAAACCCTGCGACAACCTTGTCATATTTCCAAAGAAGCATGATGAGGATATGAAACAATATTGCACATTCATTGTTCCTCATTTCAACTGTTAAACGTCCAGATGCAGAAAAACCTCACTGTGGTCTTTCTCATAACTTCTGTCATTCTTTGACTGTAAATTAAAGAGACGTCTCTCATGTCTTCGTGCTCATTGAAGGAAAAAGACGAAAATATTAAGGCATTATCAAAGAATCCAGAAGTGATCTAACAAAGAAAACCAGTTGAACAGTATCTGCTAAATAACAGACATTATCTTACCGGTGTGGTGAAATCTATTCACTGTGTTTGTTAAAGTAGTCATCAGTATCAGAAAGAATATAAAGAGCTGGAATTCAGACACACTTATTCTCCGAGTCACAGGGCGGAGCTACAGCTCCTCCTGCATTCTGATTGGTCACATGATCCAGGTATTGCTAAGTACTCTGACTTTACATCATAAATGACCAGAAAACCATGTTACCAAAACAGAGCCACGCAGGACGGGTCACATGTCTAGACACTCACTTTTTTGGAAGTTTTTGGAATATGATTTTTAATGAGAACATGGTTGGTGCATTCTGTGCGGTTGTGAGCACGTTTAATACGATTCATGCTAGTTGCTTACTGGTCAGATTCTAAACCATCAGAGCAATAGTGATAGTGACGTTTCATAAACAACCTATTACAACCCACATAACAAAACACACATAGTTACAGAATCAGAAGCAGAGCCAGTGTGTTATTATCAGAGCTCTGGTCCTGGATGCTGATCGACCTCTCATACAAAAATACATTATGTAATAACAGCTATGTTTTAAAACGCCTTTTTTTCTACTCGGAAACAAATATTTTAAATAAATATTATAACACATGGCTCCCCGTGACCCGAGGTAGTTCGGATAAGCGGTAGAAAATGGATGGAAAATGGATGGATGGATTATAACACATACTTCCTCCTTCAAATTTCTGGATTTTTTTTTTAATTATCAGGCACATAAATGTGTGTGAATAGTACAAGGTCCTAGACTGTGTTTAAAGGTGACATGTAAAGTTTTATACGTAAGGCACAACAGCTTCTGGTGGAGAGGTGATGCTTAATTTTCATTTACTTTTCCTTCAGATGCTCTGTATTTTTAAAATCATCTTTGATTATGCCGTGGAAAAAAATAAGAGACCATTCCAAATTTTATTTTAATCATCAATGCTAGATGTATTGTGCTCCTTCCAGTCCAGTATCTGTTGAATTTCAACGAAATCAAACCTCAGGGGTGAAAAAGTAGAAGACTGACAGCATGACAAGACACAAGAAAAGTGAGAAAAATCCAGGTTATCACATAAAAACTTATGTTTGAACTTTTCCTAAATACATGTTGAAATGTGACTGTTGTATTGCTTAAAATTGAATCTGAATTTGTATTCTTTGCAGTGTTCGAGGTCTAAAAAATACAGAGCCTCTTTTCTGTTACTTTCACCTGTTTCTCCCATTTTCATTTTCTGCAAACAAATGCATATAAAACAATATTTTGATTTAAAATTTGGGTGAAATATACTAGTTTACAGAATAAAACTAAACGATCATTTTACTTAAATGCATACCTGTAAACAGTACATTCCGAAAAACTGAAAATAATATTGAAAGGGTCTCTTAATTTTTCTGTGGCTGTGAAAGCATTATTGCCTTAAAAAATATGTCATGGAAATATCTAATTTGAATCCAAATTTACACGTTTATTCAATGCAGTGCTAATCCGAAAACACAGTTCCTGATATGTAAACGGATGTTAACAGTCTATATGAGTGCTGTCACTGTGATACACACACAGTACCTGATTAACAGTTGTGTGGCCACCACAGCTGTACACTGTAATATTGTGTATTTAAGATCACTATTAACCAATCAGCATCCAGGAGAAACATTATGTATTTCCTAGAGCTCAGATCAGAACTTCCAGTGTTCATCGGCATTAGAACCTACTCGGCGCGAGAACACACACAGTACAGGACACACTCACCCAAGTCCTTGAGCCCTGAACAGACGTGTCATCTGAGAAAACTCCATGGAGATGGCCGTAACATCCGCTAGCCTTGTGTGTGAGTGAGAGAGAGAGAGAGAGAGAGAGAGAGAGAGAGAGAGAGAGAGGGGGCACAAGAAGAGCAAAAGTGAGAGAGTGATTAGAATTCACACAAACACACAACACACCGTACAACGAGCTCTCACTGTTCCAAACCACACATTAAACCTGCGAGACATTTTCACACACCTGATCACACGAGCGGAAATTAACTCACAACGCAATACCGATGATGAGCAATCCTAAATAAAAGGGTTAGGGCTAGGGTTTGTTGGAGCTGGGTTACATTCGAGGTGTTGGATTGCTATTGTGACCAGAGCCATGATTAAATGACATACAACCCGACAAGGGTCACCGGCATAGCAACACACACCCAAAGGGTCCGGCATTTTGGGGTTTAAGGTAATCGCGATTTGCTTTTGAATGTACATTTTTTTTCACATGTGGAATCTACATGCATATTCCAAAATGAAATACAATATTTAACAGGGAGAAAGTGAGAAGGGATCTGACATTATCCATCAGGATTTGACGGGGCTGTGAAAAGATGTTACAGAAAATAAGTGAAAAATAAGAAAGCTCTATGACGTCAACAAATATAAAAGTAATTTCAGTGACTTTTGAGACATGTTTCTTTATTTAAAAAACATACTGTGTTGGTAGCATGACACAGTTTTGGTAATACACACCGGCATCGATAATAAAATTTAGGCTGATATATAATAGCTGATAAATGATGAATAATTTCCTCTGGCTGAATCTTTTCATGTGCACGTCATTCTGTCATGATCATTCACTTACTGTTGGTAGCAAAACATTAGTGAAGTAGTATTTAGATATTTATGAATGTGTTAATTATGGTTACAAAAGAATATTGTTTGAAGCCAACTGCTATCTGAATGCTTTCTGTCTTGAGACATGTTAGACTTGTGGCTATTGAGAACACCTTTCTGGGTTGCTCTCGGAGAACATCTTCAATTTTTTATAAAATAAACATTATACCAGAAAAGTTTATAAATTAAAGAATCTTGAATTAGAGTAAAGTGGGCTTTGTACATGATTTCCTGGGGAGTAAATAAAGTCCAGTCTCAGTAAATGTATATTTAGGTACTGTATATCAGCCAATATATCAGTTATCAGTTTCCAATGTTAAAAAATTATCGGTTATCGGGCAAAATGTACATATTGGTGCATCCCTAATTAAATGATTTGTACATGTGATATATGATTATTATAACTTGCTATTAAATGATTAGCTAATTGGTACATCATAACTGAGAGCCTACATAGAATAAATGGATAGTCATGTCTGTTTTTACATGTCACTACAAGAAAACTACAGTACTACAATGGTACGTGCCCTAAAATATCATAATAATATTAAAAATGTGTTATTGTTAGTAAAGATATACTCGGGTTAATGAACCATGCTGGTTTTATTAACCTTTTATTTAATCTTAATAACCCAGTCTATTTTGTGGCTAGCTAAACAGCCGTTTCTGACCATCTATGTTGTAGATAACTGTGTATAATATAATGGTCAGAGATGCTGTCCTGTTAGGCAGCTCAGCATGTTCGGACACAACCCTCTATCTGTTTAAATGAAAAACTTTTCCCGGCCATCAAGTACAGCAAATGCACTCAACACAAACACCGACAATATCTGAAAGCACACTAACAGTCACGGTATGTTGATCCGAGGCATTGTTTGAGCCAAAGAAGACTGAATCTGACATTTAAAGTCTTTTAAAGAGCTGATCTCATGTTAGCATCTTAGCTGGTTAGCTTCAGATGTGAGTGCGGCTCATTCATATACATGAACTTCATTTAAACACTAACGCTACTATGTGTATATGGTATCCACAAATACGACAGAGACACGTAAACATGGTGTTTTTGTTGGTTTACCTGTGAAAAGATGACGAAACGGGTCAGAATCAGCGCATCCCTGCTGTCGTGCTAACGCTAATGCTAATGCTAATCCCAACCTCCAGCCGAACCGGATCGGTTCCGTTTCTCCCGTTACAAGCAGGGGAAAGGTGCTCCTCTTCGTGTACTTCTTATGCTCTTTGGGTCTTCAGATGATCATGGTGGCTATCCCCCTCTGCATCGCTTCCTACAGACCCGAACCCGAACCGAACTCGCCCTGATTCGGAGCGGCTCCGGTGACACTCACCGCTCGAGTCGGCTCTCACACACCGCCGTTTGTGTGTTGTGCGCCGATCTGATGGGCTTGATACGGGTGTACGGAACCGGAGAAACGCGGATCGGCAACTGATTGATCGCAGTTTCTCTTTTTGTTTGGGTTCGATTGTGTATGCGTAAAAGCAGCGCAGATGTAGCTGGCATAAACATTTCAGATTTATAAGGCTGCGCAACGCGTACGTACCATTGACTGTGTCGAACCATGAGGACAGGAAGACGTCATCATTAGCGAACACTTCGACGCCAGAAAGCGGAAGTGTTGTTCACATGAGCTGAAACAAATATGAGTGTTGAGCCTGTGCTGCAAGACAGATTCATATAGGTAATATTTATAATTCATCGCGAGGTGGAGCTAATAAAAAGATAAATGTCGAATAAATAAAAGGCTGAATTACGGGGTCTGTTAAAGTTGACATAAATTATGTTTGTTTATCTAACAGTTACATAAAGGTCTTGTAAAACCTCACACAAGGACACAGTGAATGAACCAGATTTATATGTATTGTATTATATACTGGAAAATAATGAATGTTTAGAATAATTAACAAGTGAGGGGAAACATATAAAACTATAATAGATTTTATCATCATTTGCTGTCATCACAAACTTGTATGGGTTTCTTTCTTGTGCAGAAATTTTGACGACTCTAGATAGTAAAACATCACTGAACCCCATTCACTTCCATTTCATAAACATAAAACCACTGAGACATTTCTCAAAATATCTTCTTTTGCGTTCAACTGAACAAAGACTCACAATAATCCAGAATTAATACTGTATGAGGTATTGTAAAGTGAGGGATTAACAGAGTGTGTTTCTGACAAACTTGCTGAAAGTATGATTGGTCATGTTCACAGGTCCGGGGATGTCTCGTTCAGACGTGCTGTCTCTCTACAGGAGGGTGTTGCGCATCGCCCGCAGCTGGCAGTCACAGTCCGCTTTACCACAGGACACTGATACAGAGAGGAAATATATAGTCCAGGAGGCTCGAACCCTTTTCAGACAAAACCTAAAGGTATGGACTGATCTGATATCAGCTGATGACATGTATGAGCTGTTATAGATGTTTGTGTTCCGTCTGTTGCAGATCACAGATCCAGAATCAGTCAAGAGATACATTGAAGAATGTGACGCACGGATAGAGATTGGTGTGTATTATTTAAACTGCTCACATTTTGAAAGCAAAGGAAGCATGTAACTGTTGTTTTGTTTTTCGTTGCAGGACTTCATTATAGAAACCCTTATCCCAAACCGGTGAGTGTCATCACAATAACACTGCGGCAGATTTGTGTTTTTAACATGTGGATGAAACTTATGACATTCCTGACAGTTTCCAAGATTCACTCAGAATTGTATTTTATTCTTCTTCAGTCGTATCTTCCTCCGATGGGTCTGGCCACACAGAAGGGCAGAAAGCTTCGAGCTCAGGAGAGACTGAGGAAACAAGCAAAACCTTTGTATCTACAGTCTCATGATGAGACCTGACATACCTACAGTACATACACATACATAAACACACATGCACAATGCAGATATACAACTGTTTACAAGCAGGGAACAACACAACGTCTGTCTGTTACTTGTAACTATAGTGGCTATATTGTTTAAACAGATCATTCTTACAGTGCAGGTGTAAGAGCAGAATGTTGATGTGAATTATTAATGTTTGGTTAATGATAAAAGTGTTGTATTTTATTGACTATTTTGTTTCTAACCTGCATACTAAGTAAAGATCATTGCTATTATTATTATTATTTATTATTTACGCACATCAGAAATAACCAGCTGTTCAACTAAAATGACGCTGAACTGAATAAAGCGTGTCATTTCTTCACTGCTATCAGGTTCAAGCTTTCTCTTTTTAAATAAGACAATCATGACTTTTTAGTTTGTTTCCTTCATACTATAAAAAAGTATTTTGACTTCCATAAAATGACACAGATGCTTTGCTTCATTTGTTTATTATTCTATTATAAATCAACATCATATGCTAAGCAGTGCTTTAGTGGCTTGCTTCATATTTGTTTGGCAAAAGTAAACACAATTGCATTCTCATGATGTCTTGCTGACGGTCAGTTGTCTAGTTGGCAAAGGCAGGCGACCCCTCGGTTGATCCAGTGTTTCTGGGGCATGTCAGAGGGCAGCTCGATGGAGAGCACGTAGTTTGTGGAATGGCCGGTAGTGGAGAGCGTTCCACGTCTGGCGCTGGTCTTGTAAACCGGGCAGACGTAAACCTTCTCATGCAGGAACGTGGCACTCTCTCCAGGTTTCAGCCAGATTACGGGCAGTGGATCAAACAGAACTTTAGGAACAGACTCGCTGATGACCATGCGTTCACGATCCCAGCACGCTCCCTCTAGAAAAAACCCACGGACGTAAGCTCCGTCATCTGGCTTCTGCTCCATATGAGTTTCCTGTTTACACACCTAAAAGAGCCAATGCATATGAGAGAAAAAGCAAGATATTGCAATACATCACAATACATCACCTCGCGAACACACAGACCTCAAATTCAAAGCCGATGTAGTCGATGGGGATGGTGTATTTGCGAGCAAAATTCTGAGACACACCAGTAAGGAAAGATTGAGTAAAATAAAAAGCAGATATCCAGAAGACTGCTGGAGGACCCTTATCAATCCAGTCCTAACACACACAAATACAAACAACCAAAAGAGAAAAAGACACAGACTGGTTAGTAACCCACACTGCTTCAGCAATGAAAATCCTGTAGTATGCATCAGACTGTTGCTCACCTGTAGAAACTGCAGTCTGGCAAGGAAATCAGACATGTAGCTCCCGAGCGGTTTGAGAGACGGGTAGGACTTTGCGGCCCACGTGGCTGGAACTTTCCCCACGAGCAGACTGTTAAAAACATTCTCTAACTCAGCAGACATCACAACCTGCCCCCTCAGTGCCTTCTGGGTGTTAAGCAGGCTGCCGCGCACCACTTTTGACAGCCTGAAAATCCAAATAAACGAGCGCTCAACAAGAGTCATCTCAGAGAATCGTCTGTCAGGGGTCACAAGTACCTGTTGAATCGAATGAGCTCTTGACGTAAGACCGTGTTCATCGACTCTTCATAAAGGAGCGGATATTTAGCTGTAACCACTTCAATGTCAAACTCAGGGGGGAGTTTGGCCAACAGTCCCTCGGCCAGCTCATCTACAACCTCCTAGAGACACAAAAAACGCTGCCATCAGAAAACCATTTACTCATCTTCTTAAAATTATACCTTGATGTTTATCTTAAAAAAAGGGTGATCATTAGAACTGCATTGTTTTGTTATGTAGTACCTGCAAAAAATGCTACATGTTTTGTTACATATTACCTCTAGTTTCCATTTCTGTGTTTAATTTCCCTGATAATAACTGACTGAATGTTTTGTGAGATGTGCAGGCACATTCTTTGCTCTTCTAGTGTCTTTGAAACAGAGGCTTCATGAAGTTGATGTACAATTTGTTGAACTCCAAAAGGTGCAATACTGATGCATCATCGACACAGACCTGCCAATCAACATTTATTTACGGCTGCTCTCACCTGCGGTGACTTGGCTCCGCCTCTTGTTTGTCGTGGTAGAGTCAGCAGCACTCCATCTAAGAGCTGATTGGTCTCCTGGTTGTCCTTGGTGATATTAGCATTGCTGTGAAGGCCAAAGACTTCGGGCTCATCAGTGATTGGCAGGTTACGGATATAGTCGACATAGCTCTAGACAGAAGATTGATTACGAGTTGTTTTCTTATAATCTGACACTCTACTCAAAGAGTTTTATATTCAACACCTTTAAAGGTACTTTATAATAATGCACACGGTCCCTGTATGTTGCGTGTGTGTACCTGGTAGAGACCGTGTGACGGCACATAATACAGATCTCCCTCACACACGTGATAGTTGTTCTGTTCTATAAGTTTCCGGCTGTAGAAGATGGAGAGGAGGGACATCAGCAGTCTCCGGTCTTTATCATCAGTCACCCGTCCACCGTAATTACACTCGCCTACAGAGAACCAATGTTACTTTAGTTTACTAAAATGAAAACTTTGAAAAGTCTTTGTTCATTAAAATCAAACCAAATATTGACCTAAATATTATGTGAAAAGTGAAATGTTGCCTCAAAATGTATTGAAATAAGTTTAAAGCACTAAAATTGTTATAATAAACAAAAACTAAAATAGAATTTAATTAATATTATATAGCAACATTGAAAATAAACAAACAAATTATAAAAAGACAAAAGCATGTCCCAAAATTCCTAAAACTTAATAACTAAAATTTACATAAAACTAAAGATTTAAAATTAAAAGCTAATTTAAAATATGAACAAAACTATAATTACTGCAGAGAACATGAGTACAATCACTGACAACTTAGAAACATGACACACGACACGCTAGCTGACGTCACCTGTCAGGTACGTGAGCGCCTCCAGCGGAACCTCCTCATACTCATCCAGAAACATCTGAATCTGTCGAACGCTGATTCGCAAATCAGACTCATTAAACTCATAGGGAATATTCCAACCTGCAGGAAAACCCAAAGAATAAACAGACAATAAAGATAAACAATAAACATAATCTCTCGATGTCACGGAGTAATATCTGACCGAGTGGGCCGAAGGTTCTCCTCTCCTGCACAAGGCCGTGAAAGAAGCACAGACCGAAGAGCAGTTTCTGCCAGACGTCGGCTTTAGCGGAGCTGTTGAAGAAGCCGGGGTCTGAGATGGGGTCGCTGAGGTAAGATCGCAGTAAGTTTGCCCTTAGTCCTTTGGGAGGTTCGTTTGTCATTTTCACACCATTTTGTAAAATACTCACTGGAAACTTATCAGACGGTTGACTGGTCAACCACAGCCTACAACACACACAAAAACATTGGTTAAGGTTACACGATTACATGAAGTAGTAAAGCATTGCGTTATCAGCAAAACCTAACCCAAACCCATGTTAAAAAAAGAATAACCTGAATTTCATAAGTCGTTTAGAAAACAGTGGCTGCCAAATGCATAAATGTAAATAATAAATATTTGTAAAAAAGTGCATAATTCCCAAAGAAAAATGGCATTGTGTCTGCCTAAAATAAAACTAGAAAAAAATATGACAATGGTTAAAATCCATGAGACTATGAAGGTATAACATGAAATTAGATGTTGAGGCGAAATAATTTGGATTTGGGTAAATTGGATGAGAAATGTTTGAGTTCATATTGAGATATTCACTAATATTAACTTTTGATTGCAGACAAATCTGAGCTCAGTTTGACACATTGTTGACATCTCTTCTGAAACTCTAATGACAGACACATTTGTGAGAGTATTTTTCTCAAGACAAATATCTGAGATGCAGATGAGTTTTTCGTCGTATGAATTGATATAAAACAGGACAGTGATTGTGACCTGAAGCTGGTGTGTGTGTTTTCCGGTGTGATGAGCTCATCGCAGATCTTTTCTAAAGTTGGCATCCAGCTGGTCGCGAGGTGACAGTTCTGCAGAACGACCCAGGTGCCGCTCGTCAGTGCTTCTATGATCAGCTGCTCAGCGACGGGACCCTGACCCTGACCCAGAGAGATCGTCTGTCTCTTACTGCCGCCCATTCCTAAATCGTCAGCAAACTTCAGCAGTCCTGAACACAACACAAGGTACAAGAGACGATCGAAAGTCTAGCTTTATATCAGAGTTTCTTGGAGAAGTAACTATTTTATGTTGATGCATTTTTATTTGAAATGTCAAATGTTGGAGAGAAGATGTTACCTGCAGTCGGGTCTGATCCCGGAGAAAGAACGAAGATGAGAGGCGAACAGCAGTTTGAGTCATTGTAGCTTTCCGCCAGGTCAAAAGTGGGAGGCTCGATGTACGCGCGGCCCATATTATCTACGATGAACTGTTGCACCGCCAGCACCAGTTTATCAGGTCTGAAGCAGCGCAGCACCACCATGCGCTCCATACCCACCAATGTGTTCCACTTCTCCGGGAACGGCTCTTCTTGTGGGTGACTCGAGTCGTAAATCTGTTTCCATGATGTGATGTTCTCCCGTACCTGTTCAAAGAATCCCTCTAGACGAGGAAGTTCGGAAGCGCGGACGACCTCTGACCACGATTTGTCTGAAAGCCACTCTGGAGCTGGGTTTGGGTGTGGGTTTTCAAGAGCAACACCTCCTGTGAGCAGGAAGCGCCAGATGAGGTCATCCACCTGACCTTTGCCCTGCATGATGCCAACGGTCAGAAGAAGAGAGAACAGGACCTTGTCCTTCTCAAACAGAGAGCGACACACGTTATGATAAACCCGCATGGTGAAGTGATTTAAGATGTTGTTTGTACGGATCCGAAGGTCATCGCTGGGAGAACTGTGAGCGATGGACTGCAAGTATAGATTGATAAACCATGTGAGAGAATACTGATACATGGGATCGATGTTTGCCAGATCTGAGATACAGAAGAACAAAATAGATGAGTGCTCTGCAACCGCTCGGTATCCCAGACGTGTCTCATCGATCTCGGTTTCAGTCACACTTGCGATTTTCTGCTTCTTCGAGATTTCTTCTGACAGCACTTTAGACGATGAGAGAACCTGGATGGCGATCTCATCTTCTAGAATGTTCCCTTCTGAAGCCGACAGAACCTTGAGGATTTTATCCTCAATCTCTTTTAACTGCTTGTTGTTGTGTGCGCTTTCGACGATGAGTTGATTCTTCTTCTCCTCCAGTTCTGGTTTCTCTTTTGCAGCCACAATCCCCAGCAGCTGATCTTCAAGTCCCAGCGGCGTGATCATGAAGTTCAATAGGCAAACTTTTACGGCCACCTCCGGCAGGAAATGCGGGTTCCTCAATCCTGTGGTTATGTAGAAGCGAAAGTCGCTGGAATATTCCACTGTGTTCTCGCCCAGTCTCATGTATTCCACGCCCTGTTGTTTAAAGGTCTGCTTCAGAAGAACCGGCTCCAAAACCGCGTCCAGCTCCTCACCCACGTTCTCCAGGAGGACAGGCGTGCCAAACTGGATGGCGTTCTCGAGGGTGCGGATGTAGTTGCTGTCTGAGAGTTTAATGACTGAGAGTTTGTTGGATTTGTTCATGTTCTTGATCCATTTGTTGGCTTGTCCCTGCGGGTCGATCATGAGCGGCCATCGGCGAGAGTTGGAGACGATGATTCCGTTATCGGTGGAGAAAGAGTCCACGGGTAATCCGGCGATCTGCCACGTCCGGATGAGCACCTGGTTACCTAGAGTGTTGCTAAGCGTGAAGTCTTTAGAACAGGGCACTTTCTTCTCACCACAGAGCTCGTGCCACTCTCGCTGACATGCCACGCGGTAATCCACGGTGAACGCTCCGAGGTACGACACAGTAGCGGAGGACAACAACACGTCACCCGTCAGGTTGGTGTATTTGACACCGAGCGCGCGTGCCGCCTCCGTCCACCTGTCCTTCTCTCCACCCAGGCCTCCGATCAGTTTCTCAGCCCGTATGAGTTTCTGTGAACAGATGTTTATGTTTTCCTCCAGGTCTTTCTTCTTTTGTATCATCTGCTCAAATGTGTCGTTCAGAGCCTGAAGTCGATCCTCTACTTCCTTAAGCTCGGCGCGTTTCACGTCCAGCTTCTTCATCTGAACGGACAACTCTGCCTCTGCTGCCTGCAACCTCTCCTTCTTGGGGGCGACGACCTTTGCCACGCGCTCGTACACTTCCATGGCACGCACCCATTTGCAGAGGCCCTCGCAGGCAGAGGACACGCTCTTGATCAATGAGGGCTGAAAGTCTGGGTGTTCTATAAACTTCTCTCGGATTTTCTTGATGTTAGCAGCAGGTATATTATCCCTGTTGAATGTCTTAAGGCTCTCAAGAAATTTTAAGTCACCCAGAAGCTTTTTAGAAGGGCCCCAGAAGTCATCAATCATCTTTCCTGCAAGGTAAAAAGAGCAAAGCAATTAAAAAGACGGAACCAAGATAATGTGACTCTAAGCACATGCTCAGCAGTTCTCACACCTGATCCTCCAGGGTCTTGTTTTCTTTCTGGTTTGATGCCCTTCATGACACAGATGGACTCCATGACGAGTTTGACAGGACCGGGAGGATTCTGCATGCTCTTCAGGACAGTGATGTCAGCCGGCTTCAGTGTGTCCAGAGCGGCAAGAGCCGCTTCCAGTGCGGGCATCGCCTCTGCGAGGTCCCCCTCACACTCATCCTTTCCGTGAAAAAGCATCAGTTTCAATTCGCATTCTCACAAACCTTCCATTTTTTTGATTTTACATTCAGTTACCTTGATGGATTTAGCAGCAGCTGCCGCATCGTTAGCAACTTTCTCATCAGCACTGACTAGCTCTTTCTTAGCATCCACTTCTACCGTCTCTTTTTCAATCTTTACCATCATCTGATCGGTTTGTTTTGCTGTCTCGATCAGTTCCGGCTGCAGTGCTGTGAGCTCCTGCTGCATGACCGCTACCTGCACATCCCATGTTCATTCAGTCAATCACTATTGTTAACTTATAATACACATAATTCATTCGCAGCTGAATTGTGTATAATTATAGAACTGTATGTCTCATCATCTATCAGACATAGATTGGAGGAGCAGATGGACCGAAGTGACCGGTGACGTGTCTCAGTCTCACCTGAGAGGCAGCGAAGTCAAGTTTCTGCAAGCCAACTATGTAGCGGCTCCTGAGGTCATTCACCTCGCTGCGTTTGGAGCTCAGCAGGGTTTTGTAGGTCTGGATGAGTTCCAGATAAGAGGTTGGAGTGACGTAATTATGTCTGCACAGCTGCGAGTAGTATCGCTCGGACAACTCTCTCACGCTCTCCTGGAAGGTTTTACACATGTCAACCACCCTGAGAGTAAAGAGAGAGAGAAGATTGGGGTGAGCTCAGATTTGTCAAGTCTACAATCAAAAGTCAATATGTGACCCTGGACAACAAAACCAGTCTTGGTTGGGTCAATGTTTCGAGATTGAGATGTATGGTTTGTTGGGATAGGACAATATTTGGTCGAAATACAACTATTTAAAACTCTGGAAACTGAGGGTGCAAAAAAATCAAAACATTGAGAAAATCAATTTTAAAGTTGTCCATCTGAGGCAGTGTAGCAGGCCGTTGCTAAGAAGAAACAGGATTGTTTAAGCGCTCTCTATTAGCTTACCACTGTAATGACTTTATGGAGAGTATATGAAATTCTAAGCTTTACATAGATCCCAAACGTGAGTAGACAGCAGCGAGTGAAGTTTATAGGCATGTTTCTGGCTGTTTTTGTTAACGATTTTGCTGCATCCACTCATATATCTCCATGTTTCCATATATTTACGGTAGGAAATTTCCAAAATATTTACATGGAACATGATCTTTCCTTAATTTCCTACTGATTTTTTACATAAAATAAAATTGATCATTTTGACCCATACAATGTTTGTTGGCTTTTTTATATTCCTGTGCTATTTAAGACTGGTTTTGTGGTCCAGGGTCAAATATTATGGAAGATCTCAATATGAGTGTTTTTCAACAGTGTCAGTTGTTACATCTAACCACATCTAACCACTTCACATTTCGCGACTAAAACCGAGCGGAAAACGTGAGCTTTCTCTAGTCAAATGACCCGATGTGTGTGCGCCTGCCGTGTGTCTACATTTAAAATAAGGAACTTGACCGTGCAAAGATGCGAAATGTGAATCCCCCTTTAAATGACACAACTGAAAACTTGTTCCTTCAAATCTCCTGAACTATGAACGATCAACATATGAGCAGGAACTTTTTTGTGTTTT
Source organism: Triplophysa dalaica (assembly GCF_015846415.1). Lineage (NCBI taxonomy): Eukaryota > Metazoa > Chordata > Actinopteri > Cypriniformes > Nemacheilidae > Triplophysa > Triplophysa dalaica. The sequence continues at coordinate 18,059,278 of NC_079564.1, read as the reverse complement.
GTTGAACCAAACACTTTTGGGAAAATCAACCAATGAACTGTGTACTTGCATCTGTCTCTGTAGATTAATCTGGTGAACTGGAATCTTAGTATCTTTTTGTAGAAAAACGACAAGTTGATATAGATGAGCTTCATTAAGGGGCTGTGGCCACCAAGGCGTTTCTGCCGGCGTACAGTGGTTTTTTTAATTGTTTCCAACGGAAACAGCAGCAGCTGGGGTTCTATCATAGTAGCCAACACACCTCAGCTTGCAAAACAAAAACGCCATTTAAACGCCTGCAACCGCCGTGTTCAGCCGCATAAAATTGCCTCGGTGGATTACTGTAAATGTGAAGTATGGGATTATGGAAGGAAGTCTTGTTTATGAGCTCACTCTGTCATGATGTTCTCCTCCAGGTCAAGATCCTCAAGGAACTTGTTGGCGACCATCTCCAGTGCGTCTTTGGGCCAGGCCTGAAACCAGTCTATGGTGCAGCAGTTGATCAGGGATGGAAACATCCTCAGACGGTTGCGGAAACCTTCCCCAATCGGGCTCATCGCTATCAGACACACATGGACACAGTTTGATGTATTAAAACAAAATTATTTGTGTAAAATACAATAGATCTATTTAGATCCAAGAGTCTAGCGTACCAAGAACAATATGAAGGTTGGCTTTGACTCGGTCAATGAAGTAGTTGTACATGGACAGTGGTGTGATGTCAATCTTTCTTCCTTCCATTTGTGTAATTCCCTGAACTTTTTCGATGATGTCACCGCGCTCGTCTGCAGGAAAGATGTTCGGCACGTCTCCCGTGTTCAGCAGCATGTTGATGTCTTCAACAAAGGCTTCATCTTTAATCTGGTTGTCGCTAAACAGAAACGTTGTTTTCTTCCCTTCGACCCCAGCTTTCAGCATCAGGTGTTTCAGGCTGTCGCGCCAGTCAGACATGCTGTAGTTCTTGGTGAGTTCGATCTGAAACAGCTCATAGTCGTTGATAAAGGTGGCGAGTCTAGTAGTGCTCTGCCTTCCCGAGCCGCCGATGCCGACCAGGAGAAGGTGTCCGTTGTCTTGTTTCAGCACGCGACAAATTCTGGAGATATGTTCAATGGCGAACTGAAACATGACGAGGTTCATGGGTGCTTTGCTGATGTTATTAAACTCTCGCAGGTAGACGTCCATCACCTCTGTGAGCGCACGCAGGTCTGTGATCTCATCGTACGGTTTACTGGCAGAGTCTGGTTTGGCGAAGTCGCCAAAAAACAAGCTGCGAATGCTATCATCTTCAACTTTACCAGACAGAGTGAGATGCCCGAGGAGCTGAACAGTGTGAAGAGAAAACGGTCAATCTATATTATTACAATTAGAAATTAACCAATCGAAAATATCCATAACCGGATTAATTCTTTTTTAAAAATCATATTATTTTAATTTAATGATATTTCACCTTCATGAAATGTTGGAGTCTAATTTCACATGAAAGTAAAAGAGGACAATATGTCATGAAAATAGTTGCTGAATGTTTCTCTCACCTTGTCAATGCTCTGCTTGAAATATGCTGATGTCTTCTCTTTAATGAGGCTAAAAAAATTCTCTCTGTCATCATTATCAACCAGTCTATCGTAAAACACACGATACACCTCATGAATCCATAATCTTATTAATTTATCACCTTCCTGCAGAAACAGAAATACAAAACTCACAGAATCTTTCTGAACACAAAGCAACAGAATTGTCTGCTGTGCCTTTATAGGTGAGTATGAAAGAGTTTGTGTTTTTCTGTGTTTTGTGAGTGTTTCACTGTATGTGTCTGTGTATGTGTTTGGATGCGTCTTTGTGTGTCTTTTGTGTGTGAGTTTGTCTGTGAGTGTCTGCAGTGTGTGTATGGTCCTGGTAAACTCTACAGTATGGGGACCAAGAGGAGATGAAGAAATCTTATAAATCAAACAAAATGATGTTTATTTGAAAATGTAAGAATGGAGATGGTCTTCTGTGAAGGTTATGTTTAGAGGTAGGTTTACGAGATACAAAATACAGTTTGAACACTATAAAAATCATTATGTCTAATAAAAGACCCCGTGTGTGTGTGTGTCTGTGTGTGTGACAGTTCACCTGCATGTGTGTTGATGGGCACAGCATTACACCCCGAATGACTCTGGCAAAGTCTCGCAGGTTGAAGATATAGTGAGATTTGGATGGAGTGGGCAGGAAACTCTCTATGGCGTCCTTATACACGGCCATAGTGGCCTGAACCATGATTCTACCCAACCTGAAACACACACACCCAGACAGACATATGATGAGTTTGTTTGCTAAAACTTTGCAACAAAAAAATGTTTTATGTTATCATGTTTTCATTGTGTAAGTCAGCAAGAGTTATTATTACGTAATCAAAACAACCTGTCTGCAGTTTGATTAATATTTTGGATCTTAAATTTTTTTTTATTGAGTTTTTCAAATAATATTATATTATTACACATATTTCCTCACTGTTTTCAAATAGATAACACAAACGAGCACTGTACATCCACACACCTGCAGAATGAAGCGTCAAACCCGTTACTGAAGTGCCAGTCGCTGATGGAAGTGAAGATGTTACCAAGCGTCTCGTCATCAAACGAATCGATAGATAAAATATTCAAGTGTCGTGTGAATCGTCCTGCGAGGGACACGGAACACAAAACAATGACAACATATAAAACACCTTTCTTGTGATCATTTAAAATCAGATGTTTACCTGTAATGTCATTTCTCCCTCCACCAGGTGGCCCCATAGCCGACATAAAGAGCACATCCTCGATGTCCAGTCTGGACGTGTCTTTTTTGTCATACCAGTGATGGTGATCGATCCACTGCCGCAGGAGTTCGATGGGAGGTTGAGCTCCATACACCTCTTTAGCAGGCATGTTCAGATCATCTGCAGACAAGCAGCGGAGGAGACACACTGGGTCACACACACCGTTTTTTTGGTCTCGTTCACTTTTATACTAACATTAATAATAAACAGTTACAAAAACAGGAAAACATTTACCTTTGCATGAAGGTGCTCGCTAAATGTCTAAAGGGGGCTGTATCTTACACAGGGTTTGTACTAAACTTTTTCTTACCCACATAGATGATGCATTTCTTGCCCACCGGTGGTCCAAACACACCTTTGCGCCGGCGGTCCAGTTTGGACATGATGATATCTTGCGTCTGATTGGCTGAGGTCCGGGCGGAGAAGTTGATGCAGTTGGGTGTGTATCTCTCTTTAGGTAGAGACATCAGGAAGTTGTTGTTGATCACTGATTTGCCTGTTCCTGTGGGTCCCACAATCAGCGCGGGCACCTCGTGTGACAGATACATCCTGAGGAAGAAGAGCTGGCGGGATGTTTCTGCTGTGGGTATGATGAGATCAGACACCTGAGAGAGAGAGAGAGAGAGAGACAGAGAGAATGCGCGTATACATCTTCACTTCATCATGTTGCCCAACATATAATAAAGTTTCTGATGTAAATGTGGTGCATATCATATCTTGTACTTTTGCAGCAGCAGGAATGACTCTGTCCTCTGTACTGATAGATTCAGTCCAGCTGTTCCACTGACCGCTGCCCTGTTTATGAAAATAATAATCATAAACAGTGCCTGTGTGAAGAACAGAGACGACAACATTCATTAACACATCAATCAAAAAAATGTGACGCTATAAATTGATGCTTCTTCTAATTTTAAGTGACTTTCTTAAAACATCCACCTTATGTTTAAAGATGACCAAAAGATTCAATTTGTTCTGTTTCATTCATTATTAAAGATGAAAAAATAGACCCTAGATAGCACATGTGCGTCTGTAAGATGTCTGCTAAAGATCTAGAGATTTGGAAAACCTTTGGTGTGTAAAGACATTTGATAAACGGCGTAGGAAGAGCAGTTTTAAATCATAAACATCTTCTAGATGTCTATATGACATCTGACAGGAGCCGTATTGCAGATGAACAAACAATCAAAAAATACATCTTGCAGATGTAAATGTCTCCCAGATGTATGTGTGCTATCATGGATTCAAAAAATTCTAGTGTAGGAAATATTATTGATCATAACATATACACATTCACTTCATTTTAATGGCTTAAAAAAAATATATATATAAATATTTCAGGCCTGCAAATGTCAATTTCTGGGCATTTCCATGTGTTCCATGACAAAGGGAACTACCGGATTAAATAGATTATGCAGATGAATCAGCTGACCTCTCTCTGGAAAGACATTGTTCTTAGTGAGTTTCACGCTCTGGGGTCGAGGGTGACTGGGGATCGCACCCATGATGAGGTTTCGATAGAACGCATCAAACTTCTTTCTGCTGTGGCCGTTGACGGTTCCGCCCAAACTCCAGACCACAGAGAAGAGGAAAAGAGCCTGAAGCCATAGCGTCACCTGCTGACTGCTCATTGGTTCTGCTCCGTCCTGTCCGGACTGAACGATCTCATCTGTACATGTGAACACAAACATCTCAAATCAAGAATTGTTTGAATGTTCCATTTTTTACACAAATAGCTTTCGTTGTGAGTCCAGTCTTAAGATACAGGTGGGACATGATCTTTTTCTGAAAAACACGCTGGTGATTTTGACAGTTAATAATATATTAAATTCATCTTGATAACAAGCTTCACACATAATTAAAGTGTAAATGAAGATACCCCAAATATAAACACAGATGGGTCAAATAAGGTAAAGCATATTCAGTTTAAATCTTGTGTTTATGTATTTCAACACATTTTACAAGGCATTTGTGACCCTGGACAACAAACATTTACATTTACGCATTTGGCAAATGCTTTTATCCAAAGAGACTTACATTGCATTATCCTATGCATTTATGCTTAGTTATGTGAAATCCCCTGGGATCAAACCCACAACCTTGTGTTGTTAACGCAAAGTTCTCTCTTTGCGGAAACACAACTCTTACGGGTCAATTTTTCAAAATTGAGATTTTTTTACATTACATGAATAATTTCTATTGATGTATGAGTTGTTAGAAAATGACAATATCTGGTTGAGATACAACCGTTCAAAGCTCTGGAATCTTAGTGTGCAACAAAAAAAATTTGTTGAGAAAATTGCCTTTGAACTATAGTTCAACCAACCATTCACAAAAATAAAGTTTTTATATAATTAAGGTCGGAAATTTACAAAAGATCTTCATGGAACATGATCTTTATTTAATACCCTACTGATTTTTGACACAAAAGATAATCGATAATTTTGACCAAATTTATTTTCCTAAAAAAAAAATCCCGTGCTACTTAATACTGGTTTAGTGATCCAGGTCCATTTAGTCATAAATATCATCAATATATATAAATCATTCATGTATAATGTATAATATAAAAATATTTTGTATGTACCCAGTAGGCAGGTGTAGAGGCGCATCAGACTGTAGGTCAGGTGAATTGGTGAGGTTTGGACTAAGAAACCACACTCATGATAAATGAAGTCCAAACAGGGTTGAACCAGCCAGTTAAACAGATCCAAAATCTACAACACAACACACACACACATTTTTATACTGTGCACAAAGACCTCTCTTATATTCCCTACCCCTAAACCTAGATTTTCGAAAAATATCGCTTTTAGCGATTTATTCATTAATAGTCATTCAACCAGTAAAACATCTGTTCACTCTATGTATAAGTGTCTCTCACCAGCGTTCTGTGTTCATCTGACAGGTTCTCGGGTAATGTGTCCATGTAAGAGTCTCTGAGGGGTGTCCAACCCAACTGATGCGGCTCCATATAGATCATACCACACCTAAGGAAGAGTCATGTTTAAAAGTGTATCTGAGGTTTTTATATCGACACAAATCATAAAACCTATTGTGTCTTGATTAAAATGACTATTGGTTTATTGGTCACCTGCTGACAGTAGCTGGTGATGCCTGCTCAAGATCGGCAGGCTCAAAGATCAGACTCATCTTAGGACTCATCTGAATGATCTCTCCACTCATCAGACACAGCTGTAAACAACACAAACACATCAGATGGCAGATGATCTCACAGGATAATTTCCTTCCGTAAATCAAACATTTTGTTAGGAGCAACGCAGAACCTTCTTGTTATCATCTAAAACCGTGTTCATGTTTTCAATCCAGACGGCATCAATAGGCCCGTCAAATACGATCCACTGACGGTCGTCTGCGGTGGACTGAGCCTGCTGTCTGAATGATGTGGCCAATACGCCGTCCGACCACTCGTGACTGGCGGGATCAAAGCATCCGTACAGCTGACCCATAGTGATAGCCTTCGGATTGATGATGCGGAAATCTACGGCAAACTCCTCCATCAGTCCCTCTGGATGAACATAGTGTAAGCATGTGGCATGAATGACAACATATTTGCTTGATGATTTAAATTCAGGACTTGATTACCTTTATAAAGATCACGTAACGCTCCAGCCAGAACTTTATAAGCGGAGGTTTTTCCTCCCATCGGCTCTCCAACGATCATGAAGCCATGTCTGACCAACATCATGTCATACACCTGCGCACGCACACAGGAAGAAGCATGAGATATGCATGCCACTTGAAGCATTTAAATAAATCAAGATAAATCATGGAAAGAGTTTATTGTACTTGTATAATTTTGCTGATGAACCACGGCACGGGCTGCAGTTTCATCTTAGCGATGTTTTCATGCAAACCTTTCAACAGTAACTCATAATCAGGTTTGGGCAGCAGAACTCCAGGAAACAGATCAGTGATGATGCCCTAAAAACACACCATCATGTACACATTCACGTGAACTACACCATACTGTGACTTCGGCCTGTAACACCCACATCTACTCAACATCAAGAGTTTGATTGAATTAGACAGCATGAAAGCGTTTCAGTAGACATCATGTGTGTACCAACAAATCACTTCAAGTTAAAAAATGTCGCATTGATAATATGGAAGTGATTATCTACTTTATTCAGAGTGGAACTGAGCCTGTCTTTGCACACCTGAAACAGCGGTAAATCCTGCGCAAGGAACTTGGCCATGTTGACATCCATGAGCGCTCTAAGCAGCAACACCCTTTCATCCTCCTGTGGATATTTCAGCTTCAGGTTTCCTGCAGCAGTGAGGACGGATTTCACCGCACGCATCCCGTAATCATAGTGAGGTTGAGATGAGAGCTGCTCTGAACACAGACGGTATGTCGCCACGATCTTCTGGGCCAAACTACAGTGGACGCCACGAGGAACACAGGAGAATTTCAACAAAACATCTGGATCTGTGAGTAATGATGATTCTGAGCAGGTTTTACCTGCGGGATGCTGTGAACCCCATCGAATACAGCGATATCTCTCCGATCAATCCATAATCTGGAACCATCATGGCAACTGTGCGGAAGAGAGCCTCCACACAAGAGATTCCAATTATTATCCATTCCATCTCATATTATGGAATTTGCTACAATATATAAAGCCTACGATGTTTCTCTCAAACGCTCTTGTGATAATAGCGTGTGTGTTTGTTTACCTTCAGGTTATCTGGGAGTTCGGCTCGTCCTGCGTATCCTGGATTCATGGTGATAAACACACAGCAGGTGGGGTTGAGAGAGAGCTCGGTCCCTTCAAACATAAACGTCTGCATGTTACGCATTATGGCCTGTTGAATACTCAGAATCTGCTGAGCGACCACAGACAACACCTCCACCTGACAACGGCAGAAAGACAGAGAACTGTTATCTGCTGAAAACATCATTGAATAATTCAGCGATCAGTATGCGCTGACCTCGATGCGGTTGAACTCATCGAAACACGCCCAGGCCCCAGACTGTGCCAGACCCTTGAAAAATTTACTCATGGCTTTGTAGTCCAGACCATCAGAGCAGTTGAAGACCACACACTAAACACAAACATGCATTCAAACTCATTTAAATCATGTATTCAGTGCTCAATCTATAAATATATATTTAAATATGTTCAAATTATCGCCAGACTATGTTTGTGTGTGTGTGTTTGTGTGTGTCTGTGCACCTGTTTGGCTAATGCTTTAGCCAGATCTTTAGTAGTCTCTGTTTTTCCCGTTCCCGCTGGACCCTCTGGAGCTCCACCCAGATTCAGCTTCAGAGCGCCCATCAGCGTCCTGTGGAGCAATCGGCATTTAACATGACATCCAAGGAACTTTAAATATTTCAACGGTTTAAAATAGAACCGTTGCAGGTTAACGGAATAGCAGCGGTCACCTGTAGCAGCGGTCGGTCAGAGGTGTGATGACGAGACGCGGCGAGTTCCCGAGATACTCGTAGCCGTATCTGATGGTGGTGGTGATCATTCTTAGCATGACCTCCCCATCCTCCCAGAAATACCTCAGCTGGGAAATCCACTGGAAATCATTCAGAGACGAAACTCCATCCTGAGCCAGTTTACTCACCACGTCACGTGCTGCATGGGGGAAAGAGCAAGAGTCGTGACCTCTGGAGAGTTTACATCACTGAAAGATTTTTCCAAAGTTTTTCCAAACTGATCATATTCAATCCAAAAGGTATCGAATAATTTAAACCTGTGCGTGCCTACTGTATATCAGTGATGAAAATGAAACATACCATGGACATCAATCACAATCAGAGCTCCGAGTGTCATCCTCGAACCACTGGACAACTTTCCCCGAACCAGCTCGACTATGTCAGTGATCTGAGTGTTACTTTTCTCGACATATGCCTATAACACAAGCACACACTGAATTTGTAGAATACACTGTTACAGCATTGCCAATAGTATTTTTGTTGCTCATAGGGTGCGTTGTACCAACAAGGATTCACGAGTTCACCTGCGCAGATAACAGTGATGTTGATAGGGATAATGATTGAGCTTGGTTATGAAGGTTATGCGTATTTGGCGTGCTGCGGGCTCCGAGCTCACCAGATCTATCCGAACCCGAAACACTCTACCTTGGTACGGGCGAGTGCGCCGAGCTTGGAACCGGTCTGAGCCCAGAGCAAACCCCCCGGGGTTCCTGTGGGACAGTGAGCTTGGGAGAGAGCCGGGGTGGAGGAGGGATGTTTAATCTTAGGAGATAGAGCAGGTAAGATGGTTTCCCTATTTATTAGCGAGCTCGCTATAGAGCTGATTGTGTATACGCTGTGATTGCTGATTATAGACCAGACGGCTGATTATATGCTCCGGCTCCCCCCGAACTTTGTAAATTAAACATCATTTAAAGTAAACAGAGGTTGGAGCTCATCCAGGGTTTGTTGATCGTAGTTTTATTTAAATTCGAGTTGTGTTGAACCACTGAAATTTAAACAAAGATAAACAATCATGGATATTTAAAATGTCATCTGCGATTCATTTTATCCGCCATGATGGGTTTGCCAGTGTAAAAGGTAATAAACAGCTTGTGCATTTAATAGAAATGTAATTTTGCTATTTAAAACCTCTCAATTTTCTCTCAGGATGTCAGTCATATCCTGTTTAATCACAGACGTTGTGCTTGTGTGTTTTGGATTAATAAGCAGGGCATCTTAAACTTGACGCTTCACAGCCGACTACCCAGTTTATAAAACCGCCGTGCCCTCACTCTGTGCTGAGTTGTTATATTTATTTCCATTTTATCTACTAAAAAACATTACACTTAAGCACATTCTTAATTATGTGTCTGTTTCCGATCAGTTTTCCGCACATTGTATTATAGATATGTTTTTAATTATTTAAACCTCCTCAGTATAAACTTTAAAGTTAATCCCCAAATCAGAGTTTAAAATAATAGTCAAATTAAAACCTGGATCAAATGATATCTTAAATATAAACCTGATCATTTTTTAAACAAAGTTTACAGTTTGGTGCAACACAATTATAAATAATCCTTGATTTAATCTAGATTTAGACCTAATCCTTGTTGCTGCAACCCACCCTTTGTTTATAATAAGAGCTGTCAAATGATCACCATTAATCGCATCTAGAATAAATTTGTGTTTACTGTGCATATTAATTTCATATTTATAAACAAATATACATAATTTGATTATTGGTTAATATAAATAAATACAAATCCTAAATATGTAAAAATGTATGTGTATGTGTTTATAAATACAAAATTAATATGCACAGTACACAGACAATATGTAAACACAAACTACCATTCTGAATGCGATTAATCATTTGACAGTCCTATTTATAATATAAGGTGCAGTATCACATTTAAAATCATCTGTATGTGTGTGTGTGTGTGGGGGGGGGGGGGTTGTCTGTGTGTGTGCGCGTGTGTGTGCATGCATGTGTGTGTTGCTCACATGAAGAGTGTTGGTCTTTATAGCTTCAGACACTTCACTGGTCCAGAAAATACAGGATGCACAGATCACGACCTGACCCGGCCACTGCAGCACCCACTTTATCCTGGGCACCTGAAACACGTGTTAGCACACATATACACATATGACACACTCATCATGTTTTACTGAACGTGTGTGTGTGTGTGTTTGTGTACCTCCGGGTACTGCTCCATTCCCTGTTTGATGACGTCTCTAATGCTGCTCATCATCATGTTTTCAACCTCCAGAAGCCACTTTTCAACCATTCCCTTAAACACAAAACACACGTGTCTAAAACATAATCTGACATCTAGGTAATCATATCACACATTTCATATGTCTTTCTCTCTCTGTACATTGGCTTTGACTGGGTAGATGGTCTGTATTAAGGGAACGGTCTCTTTCTCTGAGCTGATCATTCCTGTGATCTCCATGTCTGCTGTGAACTCTAGTTTAGCGATACCCTCAAAACACTTCTTAAGATGAGGCTGAACGCGCAGAGGATCCTTCGTCTCTGACAAGATCTCCAACATCTCATCGTTAGACAGGAAGAAAAACCTAGACAGGGGAGAAAGTTTAGAGACATTGTGTTGAAATCATTTCAATCATCAGACTGATTGTTCTCTCACCGTGGGAAGAAGAGTCTCTTTTTCTCTAGGTAAGAGTTCAAGCCATGCTGGATCTCCTCAAGGAAGGTGTTGGACTCCTGAAGGCGACGCAGCATGTTGGGCTGCTCTGTCGCCACCAGCACATGCGTGTCTTTTAACTGTAACACATGTGACACAACGTGCCTAGTAATGTCAGATTCTCACACACATTCTGGTTAAAGAAATCTCCATAAAAAAAACTTCCGACACAACTTTCTGCGATCAGTAATAATCCCAACAGACCGTCTCGGTGATGATGGTCCTCCAGTAACTGTCCACAATGGAGAACTTGCGTCCGTTCTCTGGCATCTGAGCGATGATGTCTTCAGAGCTGAAAATGGATTCGAGATACATCCACATGGCCTGACACTGCAGCATGGCATCTATGATCTCTTGCATGTTCTGCAGCTTCTCCTCCCACAGCTACAGACAGACAGAACGAGACAGAGAAACATTCACAAATGACCATAATCATCATACAACAGACAGAGAACATTTCATGGAAATAAACTAGAAGTTGTCTCAACATGAATCAGTGATGTGTTTTTGCTTGTGTGTGCTGTGTGATGACACCTTTGTGTCAGACTCGATGGGTTTGATGAACGGAGATCCTCTCATAGTCTGAGTCTTAATGATGTGATCGTCCAACAGAAGCTGAATATCATCCACAGCAGATAAAACACTTGTACCCTTCACACACAAGCACATAACATAAATCAACATTTTAGTATATTACATTGTTTTATCTTCAGGTCAGGCTAGTGAGGGCATGAAAAATATTGAAAAATATTTTAATAAATAAAAAAAAACAATATAAGGCATCATTCTATAAGGTTTATTTAATATATTTATGTTAATATTTTTCTATTATTAAAGGAATAGTTCACCCAAGCTATAAAAGTGGACAACTTCTTTGATTTGAAAACATTGACTGCAGAAAACAAGGTAACCAAGCCTATTTTACACTAGTTAGCGATTCTATAACCTTCAAACTCTTCTGATATATTTTTTTTCTAATAAACAAATGATGTTCTTCCATATCAACCCAGAAAAAAATTATTAATAGTCTAACTGCTTTCAAGACAGAAAGCTTTCAGACAGCAGTCGGCTTCAAACAATATGCATTTGTTGCTATAATTTACACATTCATAAATATTGTCTCTACAAACTGTACCTACATCAACAATGTTTTGCTAATAATAGAAAATGAATGATCACAACACAAAAATAGTAATGTATTTAAAATATACATTTTATGATATGGCTTATAATTTATCGTGCATCCCTACTTGGAGCGATTTTCAAGCATAGAAAAATTTGAGGTGACCGCCTCAGACAAATTTTGTGCTACCCCAGTCTCTCAGCAAAATTATGTTGTGTTTCTTCACAAAAAACACTGTGTCTATTCAACAGACTGTCATTTGTAACTGCAGTTGCACTCCAATGAGGCGCTGTTTCGTTATCAGCCCAGTGAGGCGTTGAAGACTTGTAGTGCAAGAGCTAAGAGGAGCTGTATTAGCTGTTTCAAGGCTTTTCACATGAATGTAGTTTGCTTTGCATCGAACTCGAAGTACGTACAATTTCTTAAAAGGTTTCTTAAATTAACATGGCGGACATCATTGTGTAGTTTTAATAACTGTGCAGTTGGCTCCTTGAATCAGCGTTATTCACAGTACTGAACACAGTGAGTAAGTAAGTATGAACACACATTGCGTTCAGAACGACTCGCCACAAATGACTCCTTTGAACCGATTCGATTGGACTGTTGTGAATCATTCAAAGCTCAATGAACCTCAAGAGAACGCAGGGTGTGAATGAGCTTCGCTCATTTAGTAAGAGCGGTTATTTTAGTTAGCTACTGTGGGCAGAAAAGTTAGATAAAAAAGATAAAAAGCTTTCTGTTTGGTTAAATAAAAGTAATGTTTTATTTAACTTAATAATTGTCATTTTCAAGATAAATTTTTATGTTTTAATATGTAATGTGTTTGGTTAGGACACTTAAAGGTACGGTAGACTTACACGTGTGTGTGTGTACAACATAAGGATGGCACCACCTCCGTCTCATTTTGAGCCAGTAAAAACCCTGACTTTGTTTTTGGTAAACTATTACTTCTTCAAATGTAAAATAATGTATTCAAAAACAATAATATAAAATATAACATCTGTAACTCTACATTATTATGCACATTTATTAAAAAATAAAAAAAATATTTGTACTTATTTTGTCTTCTCAGCATTACTAAAAAGGTCTCAAAAGTGCTAAAAAAATAAAAGCTATTCATTGGTACATTGGACACACTTCAGCTGACCCGTGAGAATCAAACCCAACATGAAAATAAATGTCTATGGCGTGTACTCTGCTTTACCGTGTCTTTATAGGGAGAAAGCATTAAGCGTAGCTCCGCCCACTCTCGTTTCATTTTGTCCAGGGAGTTTTCTAGAGAATATTCTTTACTGGCTGTAGCGCCGATTTCTTCCATCCTGCAGAAGAGAGAGAGAGCGATAACACGACCTCTCACAGAAACATAACCAACAGTAACATCACCAGGTCAAGGGTCAGACTTACTTATCGTTGTACTTGGCCAGTCCGAGCTCCACCATCTGATGCAGAGATGATTCCCTGTCCGGTTTAACATCAACACCCACAACAGCACTGATCTGTGACAAACAAATCATACATTCAGAACACAACGAAAAAACCCAGCTGATTCACACATGAGATATAACACAGACACGTGTATTACTGATGTACCATCTCCCAGTGTCTGTCCTTTAATCCAGGATTGCAGACGGCCGTCAGAACGTGCAGATGCTGTTTAAATTTATCAATCTTTTTCTTGAAGTTCTCAGCCACGCGTCCGGGTCCCGTCCGATCTGAGAAGAGCTTTGTGAGTTTGTACATGCTGCGCCACATGTTTCCTAACTCCTCTGATATAGTCTCCGCATTCAGACCCAGCAATGGACCTGAACAAAACCCACGGGACACAAAAACACAGGAATTTTTTGTAAGACATTTGTAGATCACCATTTGGAAGCCATGGATTTGAGTACATTTAATGAGAAACTTTTGAGTTTGTATTGAGATCTTCAATAATATTGACTTTTGTCTCTTCTGAATCTCTTCTGAGTCCATAATAACATGAGTGTTTGTGCAAGTACATGTTGTACCATTCATCCACACATCAGATTTGGTGTGAAACTCAAGTACTGTGGTCCAGAGCTGCTCATATGGCTGTTTCCTCTCCATCAGTGTCTGTATAACAGGAAAGTCGCTCTGTTGCATGTCCAGCAGCCCCTGCTCTCTATTTACATCCTGACAAACACACATAAACACATGTGTTACACTTCACCAACACTTCACAACATCAATGTAATTTCATTCACAAACCTCGAGCTCCTTAGCGACAGTCGCCAAATTAATGCTGATCTCATTGAGCTTCTCAACGTTGTTCTTCATCTCCTCTAAAGTCATCTTCTCTTTCACCTTAAAGATGTCAACCTCCTTTTCTATATCCTTCAGTGTCCTGTCCGTCAACTGGGTCAATCTGACAATAGAAACGTGCGCTTGTTGTCAGGTTAGTGTCACATGTTTATGTTGTGTTTGGCGTGCGTGTCAGAGTGCGAGCACCTGTTGGTCAGATTCAATCCAGCTTTGTGTCTCTGATCTTCCAGTTGTGTTTTATTGAGCTGAAGTGAAGACAGAATCTCTCTGGGCCAGTTGATCACAGTGCTGAACAGCTTTATATCCTCCGCTGTCAAGATGCATTTATGTCATGTGTGCATTTATTATTATCTGATGAAAAAGAAGTTTGTACCTGTCAGAGTTACATAGTCCAGGAGGAAGAATAGTCGTCTGGCGGCCTCCTCGGTCTCATGACCCAGTTTGTACACCATCACATCACTGGTGTGTTTCATGTACTGAATTAATGCCACCAGCTCCTCTGTGCAGCTCGGCCTGCTCAGGATTCTGTCCACTATCTCATCGTATCGATGGCAGATTCTAGTTCACGATGACAGAGAAATCACATTGATCATTGATTGATTCTGATCTCTCTTTTTCTTACTTAAAGCAACAACAGAAAGTTCTTCGACCTTAAAATAATCTCTCTAAAAACAATAAATGTTTTATGGTCAAAAGTTGCTGATTCCTTAGTTCATGCACATGGACTAATGTTATCGTTATCTATAGTTACTATGCTAGGCACTATTATGGCACTATTATTCCCATAGCAAGTTGAGTGTAAGTAAGTGATTGCACCTGTTACACATAGCACAACGCCTTTCCAAAAATATAACTACAGAAAATGATTGCCGTTGGTTACTTAACACATTCAGGTCCATGTGTTGTGTTTTGGGTGACTGCAAATGTGTTATGTAGTTAACGTTAGCTGCTGTGTAACTAGCACACTATGCGTAGCGGCTAACAACCATGAGTTGGTACATGCACAGTTTAGGAGGTGACATGACGGTTTCTGCTCAGTCAACAAATTCACTTTATTGCGCTGCCCACGTGGATGCTTATACAGCGGCAGTATTTTTACGACATTGGTAACAGACAATTCCGCTTATCAACAACATGGTGGAACCATACGCAAAAGTTCTCTGCTGTTGCTTTAAAGGCAACATAAGTCAACATTCACACCCATGTTACAGTTGCAATGGGATACATGTCTAAAACTACAATGTTTAGTGAAAACAAAATTTAGAGTTAAACTTGATTCGATGAATTAGGAATTGACTGTAATATGAAAATCATATCATGATATCATATCATAATAATTTTCCTTTAAGGTTGTGAAGAAAGTTTAGTCTCACCTCTTGTTAAGTCCTCGGTTCTCCTCCATAATGAATGTGATGAGGACATCTATGAGATGCCCTGCTTTGTCACACAGGTCTTGGTTGAGGTTCACCGCGTCCAGGCAGAACAGTGACAGCGGAACGGTCACATGCAGAGACGCGATGTCCTTCCTTAGGTTCTGCACAACTGATATTTTCTACAAGACACAGAAGAAAAAACTATTGTCAAAGTCTTTGCTTTCACCCCTGTGTTGCCTAAAAGGTTTATACAGGTATATACAAACTGTTCAAATCTTTGGTTTGAAACGTGTGTGTGTGTGTGTGTACGGTACCTTAGTAAATGCCTGCAGTGAGTGTTTAGCATTGAGGAACTCCATTATGTCTTGTACATCCAGTGCTTCACTGTAGGTCTTGTATACATCCACATACCTACAGTGCACAACACATCACACATTCACTACAGACACTACAGTGTCATTTGGCACATGACTCATGAGTTGTGATTCTCCAAAAAATACTGAACCTCTGAGGTCCGATGGTGTTCCTCTCAAAGATCTCTCTTGCTCTGTTCATGATGTCCAGTACAAATGTCTCGTCGGGTCTCACTGACCACAACATGATAGAGTCTCCAATATCTGGGAACAGCTTACACTCCACCTGTAGAGAAACACAAACACACATGTGTATTCACACACACTTTTTCTGACCCAGTCTAAATGCACAGATTCACTGATTATTATGGCAGCTAGTGGTGTTTTGGTTGTGAATGAATCTTTTTTCGAACACTATGTTTCTAGTGGTTTTTATTTATTTTGGATCATGTGCCCACAAACTTAAACTACAGGACAAGCAAAAAGCATGAAAGTGTGGGCTTCAAAAACAAGAGAAATCATTGGAAAGCTTTGTATATTTTTTATGTTTATATACCCGTGGTATGTCATGTGCGCTGGTGATGATCTTTGTAAACGCTTGCTCTATGAGCTCCCAGCAGCTCTGCAGTGAAGGTTCAAATATGATTCTAGGCTCCTCGAATCTTAACTTCACCAGTAACACCGGACGCTGTGTGTACTGGAGTTCATCAAAACACTCGCCAAAATCATTTCCATTCTGCCAGAAACACAAACACAGAATAAAAACACAAACATTTAAATATCAAAGAAGATCTTGCTTTTACATCGGATTGGATGATTTATAAAGACAAACAGATTTGAATATCAGATTAATTTGGATCTGACAATAATACTTTGTTCATAATTACTGTAGATGAACAAATGGTGAAAGAACATTATTCATTGACTATTAGGGTACAGTCATTTTAAGCCTGTATATATCTGTATGCAGTTCTCAAACACACAATGTTGTTTACAGTATTTACAGTCTGGAACGCAGAGAGTATCAGATGTTACTGGACCTCATACCTGATGCAGCTGGAGAAACTGCAGCAGGTCATGCAGTGATGCAATAACCAGACTTCGCAGCTGCAGTGACATCAGCGCAGCCACACAGTTCAAGAGCTCACAGATCTTTACAGGAGCAAGACTTGCTTTCTTTGGCACCAGTGGCAGCCATGCGTCTGCAAACTTCTCGAAGAGAGAAACACAGTGCGGCAACCAACTGCACAAACACAACAGTAACAATGTCCCTTTATTATAATATCACATTCTGCTTTTTTCTTTTACTGATTGGTAGAAATTTACAGGAGCAATGTGGAGATTTTAGTGGCATCTAGTGGTGATGTTGTGAATTGCAACCAACAGCTCACTCCATCCCCCCCTTCCTTCTGATGTGGTGGCTGACACAGGACTATGATGTCATAATGTTTTCGCCCCTTTGCTGAAGGAGATAACGTATTTATAAAGCGTGTTGTTAAAAACAGTTTGTCCGTTTAAGGCTACTGTAGAAACAACATGGTGATTGTAAAGGGATCCACGGTGTAGTTAGGAGTAGCTGATTCTAAGATAATAAAAACATACGGCATCTTTATGTATTTCTTTATACATCTCTGACCACATAGTTTTGCATATGATATTGCATTTTTGTCAATAGATCATTAAAAAAACCCGCACTGTACCTTTAAAAGTAATTAGTTCTTAAAACACCATTTAAGATTTTTTAACAACATTTTCTTTTTAAAAACCATCTTAAACACTTCTCTTTCAAATACTTTATGTGGTCCCTTCAGCAAAAAAGGAGCAACTTCTGTGTCATTACCTTCACCCAACAGAACTGCAAGAAAATTCTTTCCCAAATTCTCCCTTTTATTATTTATTGCACAAACAAACAGATCCCATCCGATCTCACCCTAAACTTACCATTTCATTTAAATTAAGTCATTAAGCAGAAACTTTCAGCCAAAGCGACTTACAAATGAGGCAAAATATGTCAGACTGTTGTCTCTTAATAAAACTGGGATATAACATTTGAACATTTGAATTTGAATTTGTTTCGATTTCTTTCTAATGTAAATATTTTCTAAATACAAGCACATTGTTTGTTGTGGCAGTTCCATTGACGCCGAGCTTGTTAAAGTTTCGCTTAACTTCCTTCTTCATTCAAGAGTTTAAAGGCTTCTATTGTGTGCATGTGTCTGGGTAGCTTGAGAAGACCATGGATACAGAACGAGGAACAAAGGTCTCCAGGGTGAAGAGAACGATTCAAACAAAACCACACTCACACGCACACACGTATTCAAACACATCAACACTCCAGAAGAGACACGCTACACTGTGTGTGACAGCATTAGCACTATTGACTGCAATAAAAAATGCACAAAAAATACAAGCGGATACATCATTAACGAGTGAATTTGTTTTTGTGACCTGCAGTCTTTTCATAACACCGCTGCTGTTTTCTGCAGATCTATATTTATAGTTTTGTGACAGCGCTGCTCTTCTATTGAATGTGTGGAAAGTTGTAATTACAGAGCAAGATTCAGGTGACTACAGTGGAAGGTTTAGAGAGTTCACACAGAACATGAGAATGGAACATACAGTACAGTCACAGCTCATATGTCATGTGTCTCACTGTACCACCATTCAATCTTTCCTGATTCTCTCACCGCACCACACTCATGTTATTTACACCACACAAATCAACAAATAAAACAACACACACTGACTTTTTGTCCCTTTATACAACATACATGAACAGAACGGCTCTTACTTGTTAAGCAGTGCATCTCGGGTGCATTGGCACTTATTGCACACCAACGTCTCAAATTCAGCCGGCAGGAGAGGAAGATCAGTGGAGAGAAGATCCTCCAGGCGCACAAACCTCAAAGAGGAGAAGCTGCAGAGAAGCAGACAGACAGAAGATGATTATGAAATCGAGTGTGATGTATAACATGATGGGATGAGTGATCCTGACCTGCTCATCCAGAGCTTCTGTAGATGACGCAGCATTGGGTTCAGGGTGTGGAGGTTCTCCTTCAGCCAGCTGTGAGTCTGCTGATAGCTCTCAGACCAGGGAACAGGCGCATGGATGACAAACGTTGGAAAGAGTTTGGGAACGGCGGATATTGACAGACGCACTTTCTCCTCCGGATCTAGCAGGATATAATCGACTGTAATACAAGCAAGCAGAATGAATTCACTCACTGATCACAGCAGTCCTACATAATACAGTATCATGAATTAGATGACAGTTTCAAACACTGAATGTTTGGAACCAACCATTTATAGGAGATGATGCCATTTTATGAGCATTACTTGTAACGCCAGGTCATTTCTACTGAATAAACTATTAAAGGGGTCATATGTCTCGGATAAAACGAATATTATTGTTTTGTTTTAGATGTAATGTAATGTGTATACACGATTTAAGGTTCAAAAACGCTGTATTTTCCACACACCGTGCATGTTTGTATTTCCTCTTTGCCCCGCCTCTCTGAAACACACAGATTTTTTACAAAGCTCATGGCTCTGAAAAGCGAGGTGTGCTATGATTGGCCAGTTAACCGGTGCGTAGTGAATACTGCAAGCGTGTGATGGAAATGTAGCGCTTCTTACCATTTTTGGAACATCAGGTTCCTCTTCAATAGTACTGACAGGTACACACACCTTACTTGCATTTACATTTGGGCGGTCTTAGTCAAATCAGACCATCAACTGACGTAGATTTGTGGGGGTGTGGTTGCACAAGGTGTTTCAGGCAGCATTCGCAGCATTCGCTTTTAGATAGAACGCATCTTTTGTATCCTGACTTTAATTTTGCAGTTTTACAAGTCTGATACATGCATGGGCAACACACCAAAGACACAGAAAAACACATGTTTGCGGCAAATACTAAGGGAGTCAATGGGGGACGAGATCTGCTCTGTTGCTGACATTCTTCCACATATCTTCCTTTGTGATTAAAAGTACAACGATACAGGTTTGGAACAATCAGTGGGTGAGTAAACAGTGACAGAATTTTCATTTTTGGGTGAAGTATCACTTTAAAGCATTTATTCACAAATCACGGTTTGAAAGCTGCACTATCCATTCTAGATAGTGTTCTGTGTCATACCGATGCTCTTGCGGAGGCTGAAATCATAATCGCTCTGGACCTCCTCCAGATGTTTCCGCATCCTCTGCATCTTCCTCTCGTCGCCGTGGAAATGGCTGGGCACCAACTGCAGGATGTTGCTGATTTGCTCTTGTGGTTGGGGGGCCAACATGTGACCATAAATACCCTCATGAATATAGTACATGTACCTCTAAGAGAAATCAAAAGGACAAGAGACTAAATTAGTTTGGATGGACGGATGGGAGACGGGTGGGTGTAACTGACACTGACCTCTAACTCTCTCTCTGTGGGCTCTCCCTTATTTTGTAGTCCCTCTTGATGCCGCATAATGTCAAGTTGCTGACATGGTGACAGAGGTGGCCTTTTAGAAATGTCAGAAAATCTATGGACAATGTCTCTGCTGTAGGATTTAATAAACAAATATGCATACATTGACAAATATTTATTTGTGTGTGTTTGTGTGCGTGCACGTGAGTGCGTGCATGAGACATCACATTTACCTTTGCGTTCGGGCTGTAGTTAGTCTCCTGACGGCCCTCCCCACACCAGAGACATCACAGTGCACTGACAGAAAGTTAAAGTGGGACACATTGAAAGAGTTTGTGTTTGTGGTCACAGTCGGTATTACTGTGTCAGTAAGATTCTACACAAACTGTAGTAAAACCAACAATCTTAAGTTTAGAGCGTATGTTTTGACTTTTCGTACATTTTGAAACTAAAGTGAATGTACTTTTGACACATTTGAGATAATCTTTGAGTTTTAGGATACGAGGCGTCTGCCAGTGACTCTTGCGATGAAGATGTTCTATTTTTAAGTGTTGGGCTTTGAGTCTGTAGTTGTTCCCGATAGAATCGCAGGGATTTCTGTGGAAGCGCAGCTCTTTATACGGCACCGCTAGAGTCCGTGAGTGACTCTGCAGGATGGGCGGATATTCACTGTTACGTACAGACATCTGAAACACCACGGAAAGCAAGATCAGAAAACATCCAAGGTGAACAAGATGAACTTACATGCTCTAAATGAGAAATCTTGACAAGCTGCACTTTTGCTCATGTAAATACTGAGACCCCCCCCCCCAGACACACACCTGATAGAGTTTAGAGGGCTCCTGGGATGAAGGTTGGGGGCGGAGTCTAGGGAACACCCCAAAAACAGGTGTATCTGCATCTTTATTCATCTATGAAAAAACACATTGTTAAGCAATTGAACATTTTATTTTCTGTGCTAATTCCACACTATCTATATCTAGAATATTTGCAGTGATTGATAATCATTTATTTTAAAAATTAGGGGGAAATAAAAATAGTTACTGTTAAAATGACACTTTAAACTGTAAAAATACATTTGATTCACATTTTAAGTTATTACAGATGAATACACACAATTTTTGATTGTTAAGATGTACTGTCTATTCAGGCAGCCCAGTGTCTTCCCTAAGTAGACAAGCTTCCTCTGACAGATCCCTATGTCCAAAATAAAGTCTAGGTAACTGTGAGGCTCGTGATGCCCAAAGATTCTTCCTCCCAGTCAGTTGACTTTGAATCTCAAACAGGTAAGCTCACTATGTAGATCATCTCACTATTCTATCTAAAAATCAACCTCACTTTTATACACATATTGAAAGTTGAAAATAATGCTGTCTGGACAAGCAGCTCATTCAATAAACACCTGTTATATTATATTCGTGTTTACAGTATCGTACAGGCGAAATGGCTTTGGTATTTAAAAAAAAACTATATAATATACAGAAACTGCTTAAACAGTCTTACCTTTAATTACTCTTCATATCCGATCAATTTTCCTGAACAAATAAATCATAAACGGATTTATTTACCACACATTAGGCGCAGTATTACCGCGACAGCCGTTGGTTTTGACGTTTCAAATCGCGCACCATCGTAACGTCCCGCGTCGTCAATATAAACAGTTTCTTCACGCGCTTTACTTTACATGGTTACCTACACATCAGCTCTTTGTTGAGCTGCCTGACATACATACATACATACATACATAAATAGTTTACTTATAAACACAAGAATATGTATATTAAACCAAACGTTCAATGATCGAAAACAATCATAAGTATTACAATAATTAAATAGTAAAAATAGTTGTAATTTCTGTTGTAATGCCATACAGTGGGCACACAGCGTCGCTGTTTCACTGAAATCTTTAAGTAACATTAGATGAGATTGTCTTGACAGTTTCTGAATAATTCAGAGAGACGTGTCTACTTATGTCTATGTTCAAATTGCTCAAATATTATTCATTTTTATTTTGGATACACATGGTTCATAGTGCTAAGCTGTATACTGAATATTCATTCAAATGTTGATCCCATGATAAGTGGGCCAGGCTGAAGGTCCAGCTAACTACCAATAGCTTTGCTTTCCCAGCATTATGTTCTCATCACTTACATAACAATTTATATGTCTAAATATTATCTACAAAAACCCAACTATAAAGCCCTGAACAAAAAGCCCAGTGAATAGAGTATGAAAAAAAGTGAGTGTTTGGATGCCATCTATATGCTTGTGTATTTCTATGTTCAATACACGTATTACATTGCATCACATTGTTTCAAAGCAACTTAACATATAAAAAGAAAACACAAAAGAGGAAAATTTAGCGAAAAGAGTACAAACAGAGAGGACCATCCTCCTAAAAGCAATGTTTGTGATAACATTTACTTTTATCAGAAATCAACTTTGCCTCATATATCAACTTAACAGAACAAGTTCATCTTTGTTCGTAAAGTAATGCAGAATCCTTGTCCCACATAATGGTCACTGGGCGCCTGCAATTCCTTACATAATAAAAGTCTCTCCGAGTGCCCTCTCTCCCTGCCCTGATTTAGATCTAATTATAGACACTAGTGACAAGCAGATACAATGCACTGTTTTTAGCAATGTGTATTATTTATATATATATATAACAAACTGTAACTGAACATGTGTGTGTGTTTTGAGGTCACGCTGCTAAACTCTCGAAATAAACACCTCAGAACTGGTGGAAGAAACAAGAAGAGACTAGTGTAATTTATCACCATTCCTCTACAGATCAATCACCTATAGTAACGATTGCATTATTTAAACAGAAGAGAGAGAGAGAGACTATTTGTTTCTGGTAAATCCTAACTTTCCTCTCCGATGTTCCAGGTTTTGTCCGCTCAGCATTGATTTCTCACTGTAACCACCTGCATGCCGCTGAAGAGAACTTAAAGACACTATTGATTATTCACAGATTTCTTATTCACCTACTTTCACTAACACAAAAGGTTATCAGTAGAAGTGATCAGACACTTGTAAGTAATCCAGGAGACCCAGATCAACTAACTTCAGCGCTGTCAACATCAAATAAGGATGGCTTCTGTGTTTACTCCTTCCACATGTCTAAACAAAGACTTTGGATTTCTCTCAGTCGAGCTTCACAACTAGAGATAGGACTAGATTACACCATAGATTACACTGGATCACACACGCCTGTCAAGACGACACTGACCGCCGCCACGCACCGTCAAATCATGCAGCGAGACCTGGAACATGTCTCAGATGTTCAACTAGTAAAGAGCATTGCAAAGGTTATGGGTTTGATCCCCAAAGATGCTTGCCAGATCACATAACACAATAAAATGTTAAACTGTGTTATATAGCATGATAACACATCAGTTCTTGAAATAGAAATTGTATGAGTGGGAGAGAGAGAGAGAGAGAGAGAGAGAGAGCAGTATGTAATTAGATGACTAAAGACTTAATTGTCTTTCATCTCTGAAGACATTTAGAACACACTGCTGTTTCAGCATGCAAATACAAAAAGACACATTCCTCCGCTCGCTCCCTCCCTCTCTCGCTCTCTTTATACAGTGAGAGAGTCAGACACTCTTTGTTACTGTGATACACTAATAACTTTAACTGATTTCTTAAACAGATCCCTCCAGGGCTATTAAACTAAAGGGGCTTTCAAACCAAATGTTTCTGTGTGTTTGAGTTCCGCAAGGATTGTATTTAATCTCTTTATTTAAGAAGTACACCTTCATCTCTAGAGATCCAGAACAGAAAGTTCACACAGAAAGCAATTCCGTGTCAGCATTTACTTTTTACGTATTAATATTAATAATTGTATGTATGATATTAGAAAGTAAAAATCTAATTTTTTCTCCTAGATATCAATGAGATTATATGGAAAGCAAGTGTCTCAGATGTTACTCCTGAGAAAAAAAGGGTCAGAAATCTTTCAAATGTGTCTGTCATTAGAGTTTCAGAAGAGATGTCAACAATGTGTCAAACTGAGCTCAGATTTGTTAAATCTGCAATCAAAAGACAATATATTGAAGATCTCAATATGAGCGCAAACATTTCTTATCAAATGTACCAAAATCCAGATTATTTCTGAGCATTCTTCAAAAAAATTAATGAATCCTTCTGAGTTTTATTATATTCCAAGACCTAGCAAACCTTAAGGTGGCTTCATTTTAACTTCACTTTAAGGGAACCTATCATGCCAAAATTCTATTTTAAATGCTTCTTGAAATGTTGATTTAGTTGCTGTGAATCTCACGTCATCTATAAGAGCCACAGGGTTCAAACCGCAGACAAGCCCCCAATTACACTACACCTGAGATCAGTGGGCGCAGGGGTGTGTGACAAGCGCTCCGTCTGTAGTTTTACACACAACGTGAACATTCATGTAACCTGATAATGACATGAAATATGAACATGCTCACATTCCTCGTCTCCCCCAACACACACACACACACACATGCGCATTGAATATTAATGCATCATGCTTTTCTTGTGGATTGGATGTAAACATGCGTGTGTGGTGTATGACACATGATCATCACTGCAGAGATGGGCTGCTCTTCTCTTAGAGGTTTAAAACTCGCCTGTCTGTAATATCACCTGCAGTAGTGGTGTAAATTAAAGTAGCGACAGATCGTAAGTGCTTTTTTGTTAATTACGGTTGTGTGTGTGTGTGTACGAGCGATGGAAAACTCATTAATGGGTCAGTTAATATTTGATGCCTGTTCTGCTGGTTTAGTTTACGAGTTGAGTGGGTCGTTGTGGTGATGAGGAGAGTGAGGAATAGGAAGCCGTCGCCGTGGTCGCCCAGTGAAAGTGAGAGAGGTGACCTAAAGGAGACCAGCGCTTTCATTAAAAAAGAAATGGAAAAAGTTTGCCAAAGCCAGAAACCTCAAACATGTGTGTGTTGTGTACATGAATTGAAAACATTTTTTTATACAAAATGTTGATGATAAAGGAATGCTAAGGAAGAGAATAAAGTCCAATGATGCCTGATATAGTCTTATAGTTTGTGTGTGTGTGTGCGTGTTTGTATCTGTACAGTATGTGGAGCGTGTTGCAATATGGGTCATCAGAAACATAGTCTTATTCCAGCCCAAAGATTTTTCTTTGTTGACACAATATCTCCTATGGCTATGTTTATGACGAAAGTCATGTTTAATAATAAAAATATAATAATAAAAAAGATCTTTAGTATTCTTTCCCTCGCCAGAAAAAACAGGATTACCTTGATAAAAACGTTTTCAAAAATGTGGAAGGAATAATAAAACAAGTGTCAAAGTTTTTTTATGATTTTTACGCATCAAGTCCTAAAATACATTTTCTATCCCAAAAACTCCTGTTTCAGTCAATATGTCACATTACACAATTAAAATTGGTTATGTTTTAAAATATACAGGTGTTGTTTCTGAAAACTGCTGAAATGTTCTAACTTTGTATAGCACTTCTTGTATTATTGCCTCCATAAGATTAATAACTTTTTTTCTCACTGTTGTCACTTGCAAACTGCTTGACTACAACCCATTTAAAGTAGCAGGATGACCAGCCTGATCTCACAGAAATTCCTAAAAACTATTTTACAAGGTGGCTTATTTGTATAAATTTGTACAAATTAGTGAATCCAACAAAAACACAATTATTAGCAAAAAAGCCATATTGAAGCCACTCCCCTCGTTCCCTCCCGTAACTCCAATAACTCGTATAATTTCGTATAGATTACTCACTTCATGAAATAGTTACAAATAACTGTGAGATTTTGTTGGCATGACATCATCATCCTACATGTTTTTATAATATGACATAGCAATTCAATTCTGTCTTTGAACCACTATTGATTACTAGTACATAACTTCACCTTCATTAAGTCGTTCAGCCTAGTTTCTAAAAACAACTTAGTACTGTACCATCCACATTCGATTTGTTAATTAAGGTTTTTCCATCCCAAAAGAAACATCACATCGGCTCTCCTCCGTCTGCTGACGTTCCCTCCTGAAACACAAACTCATTCAAGGTCAAAGGTCATCACAGTCATTAACACTAAAAGAAAACTGAAGGGTCTCCTTACACGTACCGTGACCTCTGCAGGCAGACCTGTCCCCATACAGCCCGAAATCCAAGAATCTCTCAGCCCTTCACCTCAAACAACACAAACACTTTAAGAGCTGTCAAGCCCGTAAAACTCTACATTGATAATAAAAGAAAGTAAGAGAGAGATGAAAAGAGAGAGATAAAGGTCTTTAAAAGCTCGCAGCGCTCCCGGTTTCCTCTCGGGAACGACAGTCCTAATGCAGAATGACATGCACTCTCTCTCTGTGAAGAAATGACACGAGCGCTGAATGAGACATCCAGTCGCTTGACGCTGACTTACACAGACTCCTGAAAAGGACTGAAAAATAAGTGAAATAAGTTACGTAATAAACTGAAGAGGGTAATATGGTTGAACGGAAGTGTTACATGCTTTTAGTAAAAGTGGATCAATTCCTTAATTTAATATACTTGAAATACTTATTGGTACAGCAGTTGTGTAGTACATGTATATATTGTGATGTGAAAGTGTGTTTGTGAGCATCAGGTGTGTGAACTGTGGGATGTAGCAGCTGTCATTAGTTCCCCTGGTGAACGTGGATCAGACGTGTAACCAAGAGATTGTAATGAGAGAACAGTCTGTAACACATCCGATTTTGTTTTTATTTGGGAGCTATGCAGTGTTAAAATGCAACAAATACACATTTATACTGTCACAAAAATAAACTTTATGAAGTGGAGGAAACACTTCTCATATTTAGTGTTGTTCATGTAGAAAATCCAATTAAACCTAATGGTATTTTTACGAAAATGCATTTGTTACTGTAGAAGTTAGGAGCCAACAAGACTGTACAAAACTATGAAACATAAAATAAAATACAATTCAGACTGGTAAAAAGGAACAAAACTAGAAATTGCAAACATTACATTCAGTCGACGTCATTATGTCATTATTAATTTGGACTCTATTCACTATTTGAAGGCTAAACAGTATTACACTAGTATATATTTATTTTTATTAAGTAAAAGCTGCCTGAATCTTCCTTTGTTGTCTGATATCACAAAATGAGACTCGACAAAATACTCCCTAAACAGATTCACAACTATTAGGCTTTCCCTGTAAATCATAAAAATTTAGCTATCCACTAATTTACTCAGAAACTATTACTCAAAATATGAGTGACTGCAGATGTGATGTGTCAGAGGAGAACTGGTCCTCCTGGCTGGGACTTAAGTTTTTTCTCCATTTATTCATCATTGGAGTTTTGGTTCCTTGCCACCGTTGCTGTGTTGACTTGCTCACCAGGAGACTGCTGATATAAGATAAATTTCTGCACATGCCCTTTACATTGCTTTTATTAGGATGGTCCTCTGTTTGTACTCTATACACACATTTTTTATATGTAAAGATGCTTTGAAACATGCAACACTGTAAAAGGCGTTACAAAAATAAACTTGACTGGACTTAACTATTTAATGAATATATTACAGGTGTTCAACAGATGTTCGGAAATTCTTCACAATGAGAATTTCGCACAAGTCTGCCACTAACACACCTGAAGATGAAAGACTGTGATATGATATGATCTCAGTGTTTGTATGTCTGATCCTAAAGCACTCATCGTAATTTGCCTTTCAGATGAAACAGTTATCGTTTTTAATATCACAGTTTTAGTTTTCTGGCCACCGAAGTTAAAATAAATGCTTGTTTTCTTCACTTACTGGACAGAGTGACTTTCAGACTGACTTAAAATAAATACATTACTTGAATAAAATGGTATATATTAAATGACTGAACTGGTAAAGGCACTTGTGTGGTCTGGTGTTGTGTGAATGTGTTTCTGAGTGACAGGAGAGATTGAGATGCTCTGACAGTAAAGGTGATTCCTGATGGTCTCATCATCTGCAAACTTTCAGATTTATACATTATGACAGGGTAAAAGTCGAAGAGAAGGGTCAGTGTGTGTGTGTGTAAGGACTGTCACAGCCTGTTTTGATATTTGTGTTTTGAGAAGACAATGTTGTGCAAGACACAGAACAGCTTTCTTGTGTCTTGTGATGTGGTCCTAACACACATATGCAGAGATTCTCACAGAACAGTACTATTGTGAGGTTGAGTGTAATTATTGGATGGCGGTGGATTGATATATATCGTTCAATATATAGTTATTTTGTACTGTACTCTGCTCTGGCTTTCCAGTTATTATCTCTGTTTCTTTTTTTGTTTGGTTTTCTTGACCTCAGCTGCGCGATCACACTCTATTTCTGCAATCACTTACACACAACCCACTGTCTTACAGCACCGCAGACTCACCCAAAATATCCCCTGCACCTGAAAACCTCTGGTAGCCTACATATGTCCTCTTCCTCTGTCACATGACTGCTTCTGTCCTCCACACACAGCGCTGAACATCTCCAGCATGTGCAAACCATGAGCTGATAACAGAAACACACAACACTCATAAATATTTGTAAACATACACTGTAAAAAATGCCTGTGAAATTAACAGTAAAATTCTGTTGTTTTCACACAAAAAACCTGTTATCAGAAAGTGTCTGTAAAAAATACAGAAAAACACTGTAAAATTGTCTGTAAAATTAACAGCAAAAATTCCATAGTTTTTACGGAAAAACCCTGTAAAAAATGCTGTGAAATTAACAGTGAAATTCTGTAGTTTTCATAGAGAAAACTGTTGTCAAAAAACGTCCATAAAAATACGGATAACATTGTCAAATTCTCTGGGAAATGAACAGTGAAATTCCAAAGTTTTCACAAGGAGTTTTTTTCAACGCCACAAACACTTTTATCACCTTCACTTACAGACACCACTGTCACTTTATTTCTGTTGCACGTCTACAAAAGTTCTAATTGAAAATTAACACAAGTTTACATGTCGATGGTTTTGTTGAGTCACCATTATGGTGAAGAGTGTTTCCTTTAGTTGTGGTCTTGACCATTTGCTTTCCATGTGAAGAAGTCTTTGCCCAGTTTTGACATCTATGAGTTGAAACACACTGACTCATGTGGGTGGAAAGCTCATATAAAGCCAACGCATTAAATTATTTGGGTTGGATAGTAAGTACATGTTCAAGAGTTTAGGTAGTGCTTTAAAGTTACTTATTGTCCTCATTTATGATATTGAATGAAATTAATTAATATACTGAATGTCTTTAACAGCACATCAAACACATGATAAATGTTCTAGCAGATATCTAGACTATAACAGTTTGTCTCAACAATGGTGACAACAGAAAAAAGATAAACGCTCTAAAGATAAACGCAATGCATTCTGGGTATCATCAAAGCACAAAACTCATCAATGACTCCCAGCATGCATTGCGGCTGTAAGCTTTTCATTTGTTAGTCACCCCTGTTGAGATTCATACACTGATTCTTGATGTCTGAGTCAAATAAAAAATGCAAGCTTTTTAACAGTTCAAAAATTAGATTGATTGTTGCATGAAATGTGAATTTTAAAAGCAAATTCATTGAGGCGTTTGTAACAAAAAATACAACAAGTAATTAAACAACATCCCAGATAAAGATTTAGTAAATACCTAATCACACTTTGATGTGATTTGCTACAAAACTATGTTTTATATAAAACAATGTCATAGCAGCACAAAGATAACTGTAAACTTATGTATGACGGCTGAAAGAGGCCAACTAAAGCAAACCCTGATCACAAAAACGGTGACTTTAAATACACCAATAAAGCATCAAGTCATGGCTGTTATGCTGCAGTCCCTGTGAAGCAGAAGTGATGATCGTCTTCAGTATTCTGACGTATTTACAAGATGAATAGTGGGTGTGGCTCATGTTTTCTACTGTGAATTGATTGGATGAATAAAAACAGGATGTTCCCGTAATGTTACGGTAGTTTACTGGCAACCACAGCTGCCGGTATTTTTTCGTAAAAACTACGGAATTTGTATTTTCTCTTTTCTTTTCGGATATTAAATGTTTTGTGAGTCACCACTATGCTGAAGAGTGGAGTCTGTGTTTAAGTCAAGGTCAGGCAATGAGATGCAGATGTCATGCTGCATGTTGCTTTGTTTAAATGTGACTTTGATGTTTTAATAAAGAATTACATAGAAATAAATTAAGTAAATGTTATGTTTTCACTTTTATGCATTTGGACCAAGTTTTCATTGTATATAAAGAAATGCTGTTGATATAAAAGACTAAAATGTATTAAGTTCATTCACAGCTTGAAGTTTGTGCCCTGAAGTTTTAAACTGTTTACGTTCTTTTCCTGTATTTTTTACGGAATTTTACTGGCAACCACAGCTGCCGGTATTTTTCCGTAAAAATTACCGAACATTTTTTACAGTGTATATAATTGTTTGTATACTAAGATAATGATATACTGTACTCCATGTTACATATGTTATGTGAAATATTGTTGCTGTTGAGTGAAAACTTCATATCTCATATACATACCTCATACTATAAAGCTCAAATATTTGCAAAGCCCACACAGGGTGACCACAAGTAATGATTTATGGGAAAAATTTAGTTTTCTTCCTGATACCAACTATATGTACCCAATAGCATATGACATTGAACCTGTGGATTTTACTGGATTTGCAGCAAAACATGACGTATTTGGAGTCTTTCAAATAGTGAGGACCACTTCAAATGTCCTCACACACACCGTTTCTGACATCTTTCTTTAAATCTGTCAGCACATTACTAGAAGTTCAGAACAACTTGAACAAACTTTCATTGCAGAGCAAAGATTTCGAACACGCTTCATAGACCTCTGTTGTTATCTACTAATATCTCGAATAATGATTATATGCTAACCCTAATCCTATGTTTACAATATTTGTTTTAGGAATCATAAAAATGTTTAAAATATTATGTTGTAGGAATTTATTTAGAATTTTTCAAGAAGGTTCACTATAGGAGTGATGTTTTGTTTCGTTCATGTCTGTAGGACAAATGGTGCAGGATGAGTGCATGCTGATATAACAGAAGATTTACAGGTTTGATAAAACACAGAGAGAGAGAAGCACCATGGGACAGGCCTACTTTTCAGATTAAAATAACTCAAAACCAGCAACACAAGGATGAGCAAACATAGCCTCCTGCATGTGTTTTTCTGTGTTTTCTGTGTGTGTGACACCTGGGCATTAACCTGGGACATGTACTGAGAGAAGCAGGTGTGTGTTTGTTTGTGTGTGTGTGTCCGGGTTTTATTTCTGGACATCCTAAAAACATCCTGCACCACAACCAGCCCAACATTTAAGTGAAACAGCAAAAATGTGCTAAAACATGTAGAGAATGATGTAACTGCTGAGCAGGTGAATAAACTTTTCTTATGTATTTATTTGGATTTGTGGTGCTGTCAGCGCTGAGATCACAGTTTACAGCGCCGCATGATAGCTGCCCACTGCTCAGGGTGTACATTTGTTCAAGATTGCTGTGCGTGTGTTCACAATACTGGATGGGTTAAATGCAAAGGTCACATTTCGGGAATGGGTCACCATATCTGACAAAAAGGTCACTTTCACTTTCATTAATACTTCTCTCTGTAGTTGCAGCAGTTCTATTATAATATGCCAGAGGAGAACTGGCTCTCCCGGTTGAGTCTGGTCTCTCCCAAGGTTTTTTTTCTCACACACTTGCATTTTAACATATTTGAACAAATATATTTTTTCCGCACGTTGTGGTATTATGGCAAATTATTCTGGTAAATTGTAATTTAAGGCTTTTAAAATTTTTTTTTTTTTTAAATAATAATATAACTAAATTAAATATAGTTCCATTGAATATTTTAAAGTTTCTGACAATCCACTGACATTACTTTCCTGTAGCTCAGTGGTAAGAGCATTGCATTAACAACGCAAGGTTGTGGGTTCGATCCCAGGGGATTGCAAATACCTATGTAAAATGTATAGGATAAAGCAATGTAAGTCGCTTGTATGCCAAATGCCTAAAAATAATGTAAATGTAAATGTAGTGTACATTGCATAGTGAACTTGCAATAATACCATGTATTTTAATTCTCTTTAATTTTTACCCTAGTATTAATTATATTCCTTTTTTATTTGATGCATGTAAAGCTGCTTTGCAACAATGAAAATTGTGAAAAACGCTATATAAATAAAATAGATTTTTTTTATTAAATAGATGTTCCTGTTTTCTCATCAAAAATTACTGGAAATCTCACAAAAAAATGACTTTTTCAGAAATAAAGACCAAAATTATGGATGACTTATTCACGAGTGAATCTAGCTGTTTATGTAGGTTCCACCTGATTTTGCCAAGTAGTTGATGTCCATATTTTATTGACCTAAGGACAACATTTTTATAAATAAAACCTAAACACACACCAAACCCCAACCCTAACCTTAACTTACCTCTAAAATCAGAGGGAAATGATAAGTGAAAAACAATGGTCTAGAAGCACCTAATCCTGGTTGGAAGTTTAAACTAAGAATAAACTGTAAACTTATTTCTAAAATCTGATTGGTTGATTTAAATGTTGTTCCAGGGTCAACATGATGTTGCCCTAAGGTCATCAACCACTTGGCAAAAACAGGAGAGCCTTTGTGTAGCGGGTAGAACAACGTGGGGCAACAAATCTAAAATCTGGTGTTTGGCCAAAAAACCAACACAACATCTTTTTCCACATTACAGTAATGATGGAGCGGGCTGACATAACACAAAATGTACTGTCTATTTCAGAAAGATGATCTTACACAATCACACACACGTGTAACCCTATAAAGACCTTTCTAATTACATTAGCTTTCTAATTTATATTTCCTCTATTAAAGTCATGGATGGGATGGGGATTAATTCACTAATGCTTGGATATCTGTTACTCGCTATCTTGATGCTATTGTGTGTTTTTGGCCGCAGTTTGATATGTCTTCTGACATACACACACGCAGGGGCGCTGATGGGAATATCACCCCCGCGAGGGATCGTCCGAACACCTGGCACCCCACGATCACACCCCGCATGGGGCCAAACAGATACACCGTCCACCTTCTAAGGGTTTTATGTCAACAGCTTTGACGTGACCTGATGTGACCCCAGATCAACTTTACAGTATCAGACTATTCAATCAGATGAAGAGAACAAACAAACAAACCTCAGCAAACTGTAGACTCTACATAAATCCATAAACTTGGACTGATTTGAATTTTGCTTCCAGGGAAGCAAAGCAGTCCTGTAGCTCTGTGGTAAGAGCATTGCATTAACAACGCAAGGTTGTGGATTCGATCCCAGGGGATTGCACATACTTAGAAATAGAATGTATAGGATAATGCAATGCAAGTCGCTTTGGATAAAAGCTTCTGCCAAATGCATTAAAAAAAATGTATGATAACTAATTGAGAAAAATATAAAGAGTAAAATATGTAGAGTAACCTGCAATTTTGACTCCTGAGATAGGCGCAGGCTCCCCGTGACCCGAGGTAGTTCGGATAAGCGGTAGAAAATGGAATGGAATGGAACCTGCAATTTTGTGTTTTAAACAGAGAAGGTTACAATAAAGTGTAGACAAATAATGGATAAAACAGGATACTTTTCAGTATTAAAGACACATACACACACAAACAATACAAGCAACAACATGAATAGAAAGGGTGGAAATGTCAGACACATTGATCACATTTAAAAACTCAACCCAGTAAGCAAACTAGTATATACTTCACGGCTGAGTTAACAGCCAGTTTACTCATCACATCTGGTATTATTAAACATCAAAACAGATCTAACCATCTTGGGTGCCAGCGAAGACCAGCAAACAACCTTAGGCCGGTCATGGATGCGCTTATAAAACAGGATTAAATGATGAATAATATAACATGAAGTATAACGTGTAAGAGTGAAATATGGATTGAGCAGCTTCTTCATATAATGAAGCTTTTTGAATAAAAAAAATTAAAGACTTTATTTCTGGTGGCGTATGAGACAGTATCCATGACAACAGAATCTAGAATTACTAAGGAGATCAGCTGTGTGTTGGTGTGATAGATTTAGTATGTCCATGTGACTGAAACCAAGATAAAAAGAGTGAGAGACAGAGGTAACTGTTGGTCCTCTATGTTTAAATTGGTCTTTAACAAACATGAGCATCTTTACACCTGTAGAAATGTGCACAATCCTTACAGCCAATAAACTTTTCATCACAACAACGCATTATTTTTATTTTGTATGATTTACGTAAGCGAGAGATTTCCCACCGTGTTCTGAAGTTCAGTGGCTGTTGCCAGCCATGCTGTGCTAGGACGGATCAGAACTGAATTATTCCCCTAAATCCACATGCGCTAATGGAAACAAAGAGGGAACGAGGGATCCGGACACGGAGCGGAAGCCCTGCATTACAGCAAAGCCTTTAAGAATGAAACTGATGCAACATCCCAGATACACATACACACAGTCCAACAGATCATTTATCAATATACCGTTAATCAAACTTTAGCGATGATGTAAATGATTTAAGACAGAGCCCTGAAACAATGCACAAGTGTAGCTCTGCTCATCTACAAACATACCCAAACACTCCTGACATCACCTGCAATTCAGAATAATGCAAATCTTTGGGCTCTCAAGAAAAAAAACAGCTAGCATATGTTTTGTGTTTTGTATACATTCATGTAAGAACAGAATTAAACATCAGTTTATCGAATTATGATGGGAATGTGTTTAACGTTTGTCGTGTATTTGTTGTTTTGAACACATTCAATTGAAGTTGGTAACATCATTCTCTTTCTAACTCTAAGTTCAGAACAGCTTGAAGTTAAGAAGAACTGCCTTATCATTCTACCATATGCTTCAACCATTTGGCATATGCCTGAGCAACCCATTTACCACACACACACACAAACACACACACACACATGCACACACACACACACATACTCACGGCCACTGATACCTGGTCTGTTAAAGTCCCCGTGAACAGGAAGTTGCGATCGTTTTTTCTTCTGTATCCTGAAGCATTTCTGAATGCAACAGAATCCAGTGCCTCAAAGATGATGTATTTTTGAAGGCTAACCCGGCAGTAAGCGTTGGTTCCCTGGACCAAAAGCCAATGCATTTTCCCCATAGACTTTTAGAAGATCTCAAAGAATAAGCTCTGTGATTAACAAAGGTTTAGGATGTTTACACGTTTTGTCTATCAAGATAATCTTTACAAATGAACACAACATTTGTTACATTTGAAGCCGAATTACAATGGTCAGAAGTAAAAAGCTAACACAAAACTATTAACAGACTACACTTAAGGTCAAAGCTAACACATAACTATTAACAGACTACACTTAAGGTCGCTGGATATCAACGTCACCACCACCAAGCCTCCGATAACTCTTTCATACTTTATTAAAAATGTGTTCCCTTAAAAGTAATTACTCCGTGAATGAATCAGCATCTACGTTTGAAGAGATCTGTGCCCATGTTGCATAATTTGTGAGCTTTATATGCGCGATGATGTCTCACATAAAGTACAACACATTTTGTAACTTTGAACTCATCCTTGTGTTGTCCGTCTTATTTATTTAACACAAAATCAACAAAAAACGACTTATTATGTGTTAAGAAATACAAACAATGTGTTGAAGTTGTATTACACAAAAATGTGTTATTTAACATACCCTTTTTAAGAGTATGATCTTTTAAAACACACAGTCCTTTTATGTAGTTTTTTTAAGAAGTGATTTTCTATAAGAAAAATTTTAACCTAAACAAATGAAGAAATGCAGTGTGTGGTAAAGTTCAGGACTAAACTTGGATCTCAAGATCTGCTGGCAGATGGAAGTAACTCCCTGAGAGCCTCTAACCAGCTACAAATAGCACCGGTCGCACACATATACTCACATACACAAATCACTCCATCACTTTGACACACCACTCACTTTATAAGTGTGAACAATTTTTAAGGAGGCTAAAATTAGCTTGCAAAGCCTTCTGAGGCACATGAGCGCACTACAGCACACACACAGGACAAACAGGTGTAAAAGTGTAAAAGAGGACATTCTCTTGCTTACATTTCCCCATGATGATCTGGGGCTGTCACAGGCCTCACACACTCACTGAGATCCCTGCTGAGAAACGTCCAATCAGAGGAAAGATCCACCCCTCAGGAGCCGTCGGGGCACATCACATCTCAGAGGCAGTGAAAGTGGCACGACACTAGCATACCAGACACTGACCTGTGTGTGTGTGCGTGACCTTGTTTTGATATCCCAGTGGGGACCAAAACCTGAATGCATACCAACACTTGGGGACTTGTGTCACTGTGGGGACCAAATTTGACCTAAAAAGCTTATGAATCGTACAAAACAATATTTAAAAAAAAATGTATAACATTTTCTATGATCTTAGGTTTAAGGGTAGGGAATAAAATACACAGTTTGTACAGTATAAAAATCATTACGCCTATGGACTTGTCCCTACGGAGATAATAAACCAGACATGTGTGTGAGCGTGCGTGCGAGCATGTGTGTGTGTGCATGTGTGTGTGAATTGGCTTTATTGGATATATACATTTAAAGAATGAGATCTGAAATGCTACCGTTATAAAAAGATGAAAGCACAAAGTCTGTTTGTTGTGCTGACCAATAATAATAAAAAAGTGTTTTTTTACGCTATTTCTTACAAATAGTTTCACTACAAATATCATTCTTAAATCAGAATTTATTTAGTTGAGAAGCAAAATGACTTAAACAAATAAGTTTTGTTTTATTAGTCAAGTTTATTGGCCATAAGAAAAATAAACAACGTTTTTTCTTTGTTTTTAAAAAATTATTCTTTATAATTATTCTTTATTTTTTTAAAGATATTGTCCGGGCTCTATTCAGCCTAAACCCAAGTTTTATAAATAAAGTTTACCTCTAAAGTAATTTTGCTTCTCAAGTAGGCTACTGCAAATGTAAGAATGTTTTGACATCACAAAACAAAAATATAGAACAATTAAATATTTTTTTTGCAATACAAAGCATTGTACGTAACAAGAAAAAAACAAAAAAACTTCTTAACTGTCATAAAAATCTCACAATGTACAATATCATGATCCTAAAACAGGCTTAATATCTCTTTTGCACAAAGCTGTTTTTCTATTGATTTCAGGGTGAAATGAGATTCACCTTTAGAGCAAGAGAAGTGCGTGTGTGTGTGTGTGTGCGTGTGTTCGTGTGGGTCTGTGTCAATCAGAGGGTGTTTAGTGCTGTTATCTGCCTGTCATTACGACTCCGCGGGTGTGAAAATCTATCGGCCATCAGATCCCTGCTACTGTCAGCTCTGATCTCACTGCTGTCTCTCTCTACAGTATCTCTCTACCTGTCGACAGACTCACCTCAACATCAACTTTAACCCCACCTGTCTCTTTCCTCATCCTCTCTGTGCACTGAGTACTGACAAACTTTATAAACGCTCTTTCTATTTATTTTATGATCGGCCTGTCGATAAACATGCAGTTATTTGACAATGCTGGAAACTCAGGATAAAAACACCACAAGAGAAATAATGAGACCGGGGCTAGTTGTCACACATTTCACTCAAATGGAACTTTTTAATATTTCTTATCTATAAAAAAGTAAACATAAAGATTAGATAAAAATATCTAAAAACAGTGTTTTGTACACATATTGACTACTATAGCCCTTGGGATAAGTTGTCACATTTGTAAACTGACATTTTGCAACATCACTCAAATGCAACATCATAGAAATCTCATTCGAATAGATGCTAAACGATTTCAACTCTTTCCCCAAAACACACAAGACGTCCGAGGCAACCCAAGCGTTTCTACAAAATAAGGCTCTTTTTCTAGTTGTGCTGTCACTGGGACGAGGGTTATTTCAGTGAAATCTGTCAGGTATGGGCATGTTATGTGTGACATTCAAAAAATAAATAATTGCAGTGCTTTCGAAGCAGTCAGCTATGAAAGAGCAATAAAACGGTCCTCTGGGGCGACTTACACACTATATCACACTTAGTCACTGAATTATACTGTACAAGACAAAACCATCACACACAGACGACACAGATGATTAACACAACGAAGGTGTGAAAAGAGAGAACATACAAAACAGAGGACTTCTATTAGAGAAGAGAAAATGATTTTAAGGACTAAACCTGAGAGAGAGAGAGACTTGACTTTTTAAAAGCTTTATTAAGCATTATAAAAAACAATTAAACACAAAAAAACATATATTGGTAATCTATATATTACCAATTAAACACCAAATTCCCTGAATCACAGACATTCACCAATGCTCTATCAACACCCCATTTCCATTCAAAATAGATGACATTATTAATGTGTTGATAATAAGTATATTCAATCACCACTCTTGACTCCACTAAAGACTTAAACAGAGTTACTAAATTCACATCTTGACCGGCATTTTTACACTGATGCGATTTTAAAATAACGAGTTTAGCTTGTCCTATTAAAAAGTTGGCAAGTGTACACTGTTGCTGCAAAGACCTCTTATATTTGCAGCCAAAAATAAAAAAACTATTGGTAAATGTAAACCCCAATCTTAGGACAATTTTCTCTAGTATTTCAAATAGTGACTTAAGTCTAAGACACTCACAAAACATATGAAACACATTGTCAAGAGCATTACAAAAAGGACAATCTGGCAAAACAGTCTCATTAATCTTAGATACAAACGAGTTTGTGGCTATAATGCAATGTAGTATCCTCCACTGAATATCGCCACATCTCTTAGAGATAGGAGGCTTGTACAAAGACCTCCATGATGGATAAATCTC
This sequence comes from Triplophysa dalaica, assembly GCF_015846415.1. NCBI lineage: Eukaryota > Metazoa > Chordata > Actinopteri > Cypriniformes > Nemacheilidae > Triplophysa > Triplophysa dalaica. The sequence goes on along the minus strand of NC_079564.1, from coordinate 18,020,009 downwards.
ATCTGAGATAGAAAACCGAGACCTCCATTTTGTATCTGGTCTTTGTTTCAGTTGTCCCATATGCAGAGATTTTACACACATATGATATATATTTTTTTTCCCAATACAAAGAAAATCTAGTGCACCGTTAACTTTCAGCAATTTTGTTTGCCTGCTTTCATCAGATTCCCAATCCCTAAGAACCACCTTGACCTCAGGAAAAGTCAGAGAGCTAACACCATTCAGAAGAGTATTGTTAATGAAGGAAAGAAAATTCTGAGGGAAAGATTCCTTGAGATTCCTTACTAGTCCCTCCACAATTCTTACTGATTTTATCCCAACTTGATCAGCAATTGCCTTTGCAGTTCTCCATTGGCCATTCTCTAAATCAATCAAGTCTAGGACTTTTGTTAATCCAGAATTCAAAAACTGAATGACTAAATATGATGACGCATTATCTGATACCTGAAACAGGGGATTAAAAAAGATAGGTTCTAAAACACCATAATGTTCATCTTCGTGTCTCAATATTTTAAAACAACTCCAAGATTTGAACACTTCTAAATAAAAACTGGAAGTTAAATAATGTACTTTCTCCCCCCAAGTCTTCTGCATTAAGAACAACTGTTTTTCAAGACCAATTCCTCCAAAATTCTTGATTATATGTAGTCCAAACACAACCCAAGGTACAGAATCTGAACTATATAATAGTTTTTGTAGGGATTGTAACCTCATTGCCATGACTTTTGATTCCAAATGTATTATCCCCTGCCCCCCTTCTGCTACAGGAAGATAAAGAACACCTGGAGGGAGCCAATGACAGCCATCCCAAAAAAATTGTACAAATGCTTTTTGAACACTAGAAACTAATTCCTTGGGGGGATCTAGTACGGTGAATTTGTGCCATAACATTGAAGCTGCTAGATTATTGATAACCAAACATCTCCCTCTAAAGGAGAGATGTGGTAGAATCCATCTCCACTTCTGAATTCTAAGAATTACCTTGTCTCCTAACCCTTCCCAGTTCTTTTCGGTATAATTTTTTGTCCCAAAAAATAAGCCAAGGATTTTAAAACCATCTCTGGCCCATTTGCATTGCTTCGGCAGCCTAGGAGGTCCAGTATCTAGCCAGTCACCCAACAGAAAAGACCCACATTTCTCCCAATTAACACGTGCAGATGATGCTTGTTGATATTTGTTTAAGGAAGAAATACATTTTGTAACATCTTCAGTATCTTTTATAACTATAGTTACATCATCAGCATACGCTGTAAGTTTGACTGATACTTCACTGGGCCCCCCTGGGATATTAAGACCACTTAGCTCCCTCCTAAGTGAGACCAGTAAAGGTTCAATCGAAATTGCATAAAGAAGGCCAGAAAGAGGACATCCCTGCCTTATACCCCTGGTTACAGAGAAGGGCCTAGTTAACGACCCATTTATCTTCAGCATACTATAAATGTCGTTGTATAATAATTTAATGAGGGATACAAAATATGGACCGAAACCAAAGGCTTCCAGAGTTTTAAATAAATATTGGTGATCAACCCTGTCGAACGCTTTTTCCTGATCTAATGAAAAAAAACCAATATCCAAATTGTGCAGTTTTGCCACTGTAATCATATCCCTCATCAAGAACAGGTTATCAAATATTGTCCTTTTGGGAACACAAAATGTTTGGTCCTTATGAATGACAGATGCCATATGTTTCTTAAGCCTGTTGGTTAAGGACTTAGATAAAATCTTAAAATCAACACATATCAGTGATACTGGACGCCAGTTCTTCAGAGACCCAAGGTCCCCCTTCTTTGGAATCAATGTTAAAATTGCTCTTCGACAACTCAGAGGAAGGGCCCCTTGATTAATACATTCCAGAAAAACTTCATATAAGTCTTGCCCCAGTAGATTCCAAAATGATTTGAAAAATTCTGCGGAAAGCCCATCCAATCCAGGTGACTTCCCAGAACACATTTCTTGAACAGCTTGTGAAATCTCTCCAAAAGTCAAAGGCTCATCCAACTCATTTTGCTCTTCTTCCTTTAATTTGGATAGGTCACATAGAAGTTCGTCAGTTGTGGTGTCATCACACAATTCCGAACTGTATAAATCCTCGTAAAAGGAGAGTGCGTAAGATAGGATTTCCTGTTGATCTGTTATCACACTGCCTCCTGGTATTTTCAACTGATGAAAATTCTTTTGTTCTCTTGGCTTTTTTTCAAGACCAAAGAAGAATGATGTAGGAGCATCCATCTCATTGAGCTGTGCAAATCTAGTCCTTAGAAGGGCTGTTCTTCCACGTTCCTCTAATAAATTCTTTAACAGGAGTTTATCATTTGCTATTGAGTCAATCAAAGTTGAGTTATTGCTGGTACAGTCACTGCTTTGTCCAAGGATATCTTGTTCAAGGGATTTCATCCTTGCTTTGAGCATTCCTGCACTATGTGCAGTGTACTGCTGGCAAAACGACTTGATTTGTGTTTTACCAACATCCCACCATTGACTCAGTAACTGAAAATTACATCTCTCCTCTCTCCAAGCTTTCCAGAAAAGATTAAAGGAGTGAATGAAATTACAGTCCTGCAATAATCTATTATTAAACCGCCAATGTGATTTATAGGATTTAGAAAGAGAAATAGAGACTACAATAGACACATAGTGATGATCTGACAGAAAAGATGGTGAAATCGAACTCTTAAAAAACCTACCCCTACTAGCCTTTTCGACATAAAAGCGATCAAGTCTAGCTCCTGACAGATTATTGGCATTAGCTTTTAACCATGTATATTGTTTGACTCCAGGGAATTCTTCCCTCCACACATCAACTAAACTTTGTTCATTAATTAATTTCTTTAAAGTCCCAGAAGAAGAAGGGTGGGGTTCATCATGATTTCTATCCAAATAAGAGTTAACAGTGCAATTAAAATCTCCGCCTAGTACGACAACATTTCCCTGAGGACACTGTAATAAAGCATCAGAAAGTGTTTTAAAAAATGAGATGCGTTCTTTTCCAACATTTGGTGCGTACACATTAACAAAAGAAAAATGTGTATTGCCAAAAACAATATCAGCTCTCAAAATCCTACCAGGTATTACTTCAACCACATCTGGTTGCATACTAGCACCTGGAGAAAAAAGAATGGCAACACCTGCACTAAGATTTGTACCATGACTTAATTCAATAATGCCTTTCCAATCTCCATACCACTGTGCTTGATTTTGCTGATCTGTATGTGTTTCTTGCAAAAAAATTACATCTGCCTTTTTTAGCCTCAGATAATCAAATAAAGCAACTCTTTTCCTTGTGCATCTACATCCATTAACATTAAAGGTCCCAATGTTTAAGGTTGCCATGACAAAAGGTAAAAGAATGCAAAAAAAATAGTACATCACTTTAGTATACATGACTTTATTAATATTTCTTATGACGTGTGTCTTAATCCTTTTCTAATAACACTGACATGTTTCCTTAATCTATATCTTTCAGGCTGAGCAAGCTCATCCATAGAAGCTTTTTTTAAAGCCCTAGTGGAAGAATCAACAAACAGTTGTAAATCAGGGAAATACTTCTCAAGATTTGGTTTTCGCTGATTATAAGTATCATCGAGAAAATCATTGATCTGTTTTACTGTATAATAAGGTGGTTTCATTTCAGAGCTCCTTTTTTTTCCTGCAGTACTTTCTTGGGAACTGACATCAGTGAAATAATCGCCAACATCATATTCCTCACTGTCCGAATTCATATCTACAGACTGAGCCTCACCTCCCTCAAATAGCTGATCCACATCAACCTGTTCCAGGCCAACCGATGCATTCGAGTCCCGAGACTCTCCGACTCCCACTATCCCGTCGGGCTCCGTGGTGCGCTCTTCGCTGTTTCCAGCAGCAGTGGTCTCAGCCACACCGCTAACATTAGCGCATTCATTAGTGTTCAGTGAACACTCTTCCGCATTCTCAGTATTACTGATCAATGCATCTTCTTTCAGATTGTCATCAGTTTTATCACTGCCCTCTTGGTTATCATTTTCAGTGGCCGGTGCTACCTGCTCCGAAGGTGTTTTAGGCTCGGTCTCAGTATTATTTTGTTTAGTCGGCTTATTTTTATTGCAATTCAGTTTTGTATGTCCAAAGACCCCACAAGAGAAGCATTTCATTGATTCAGTACTGATAAAAATTGTGTAATCTTTACCTTCCATCGTCAATTTTGCAGATAAATCTAAATATTGCATGTCAGCATTCAAAATCATAGAAGTTTGGCGTCTAAAGGACATAATATGTTTTAAATCTGGATTTTTAACACCAAGAGGGATCATTTTGATCGGCATCATAATTTTACCATAACGGCTAAGCAATCGCTCGAGGGAATCATTTGAAATAAACGGGGGCACATTGGAAAGAGTTACCCTCTTTGAAGGGCTTGACAGCGGCAAAACAGGCAAAAAAATATCCCCAACAGATAAGCCAACTTCCACTAAATGGTTAACCATGGACTCTTCTTTCACAAACACAACGACAGCTTTGTTCATTCTAGATGCAGACAGAATGTTCCGAGCACCTATTTCGCTACTAATAGCAGCCAAACAGTCCTCGACAGTGATTTTTTCATCCGATAAACATTTAAAACCATGCCGGGCTGTTAAAGTCGCGAACCCATCAGAGTCTACCGGCATTTTCGCGAACCCCAACTAACTACGAGTGGAAAAAAAACTACTCTACGCTAAATTTTCAAAATAATAGAAAAAGAAAGAGAGAAAAACTCACTCAAACAAGCCGCCACTCGC